>NC_134860.1:14064858-14664858 GCF_049852395.1 Peromyscus maniculatus bairdii
CTTTTTTTTTTGCTTTAACGTAATTAGATTTTTAAGTATGTTTTGACATGAATTTTAAAAATGGTATTATGTTCTTTGTTATCCATATCTTTTAAATTTTTCAAAGCCAGCTGGACATAGTACCACATGCCCTTATCATGCCTTTAATCCCAGCACTCGGGTGGTAGAAGCAGCCAGATTTCTGTGCTTCTGTGAGTTTGAGGCTAGCCTGGTCTACAATGTAAGTTCCAGGATAGCCAGGACTACATAGTGAGAGTCTGTCTTGAAAAAACAAATAGAATAACAAAACAAAACAAAAAAACCAATAACAACAACATTTTTCTAGAAGCCTGTGGCTTTAACAAAAATTAAAAATAATGCAAACTAATTGTGAGCTTATTAACTTAACGAGCAAATATTCATTTCGATCTCTTTTCTACCAATACTATTTATGTCAAGTGAGCTGGCATGGTAGGTAGAGGTGACTGCCACTAAGTCTAATGACCTGAGTTCCAACCCTGGAACCTACATCGTGGAAGGAGAGAACCTACTCCTTCAGGTTGTCTTCTTACTTCCACATGTGCACTGGGCACATGCTATCTTTCCCAAAAAATGTATTTTAAAAAATACCTTTTTTTAAATATGGGGATTGAATATAGTAATATATCTGAAACCATGGTATTAACTCCAAGTGCTATTTAATAATAATTTTCAACAGTTGCTTATGAATTTGAAAATAGATGCACTCTGTGTATTAGAAATATTACTCATTATGCATTTTCTTTATTGGGAAAATAAGATATAACTAATGGCAAACTGTGAAGGAGGTGTAAAAAGGGATTGAGTTTCTTAGGTAATCACAGAGCTACAGGATTGAAAACGTTTGCATCATTCCTTCTGTCATAAATCTCAGTGATTATCCTGGAGGCGAAGTATTGTCAAAGCACATCAAAACTGGGAAGTGGGTAAAATTTGTCTTCCAGCTTCCTTCCTTCATTTAATAGCCTGGTAAATTCACCACTGGGGAATTTCTTGTTCTCCAAACAGAAAACTGAGATTCATTTTGTTTTCTTATTTGTTAGTTGTAGTCAATAGAAATGAACTCTATTTGGCTTAAGGAAAAGACGAGAAGTTATGGTGTGAGATTAATCAGTGCAGAGAGGGAGAAAAGAAGAGCAGTGAGGAGGGACCAGAGGAGCCTAGACCAGCAGGAACAGAATCTTGAGGAAGATTCTTGTCCGGTATTGCCACAAATGTGACCCACCTGTATTGGTGTTTTGTCAAGTTTCAGGCTTCTTTCTGTAAGAGTATTCTAAGCTTGGCTCAGGCAAGGCACAGTCACGTGGTGCCTCCCTTGCAATGAGTACCCTTTTCACAGAAAGGGAAGGAGACTGCAGGCACTTCAAGATTAACTTTTCCACAGAGGAAATGGGGTCAGTGAAAATAACTATTTCTGGCCATAGGTTATGTTTGGAAAGTGCTTTGTTATTTTTAAAATGTTTGAAATAATAAGCTCTGAAGAACAATGAAAATACAAAGTCAGTCAGAGCATATCTGACTCTCACAGAAACAAAAAGTGAGCTCTGGTTTGAGAGCAACATGGCCACAGGAACCTGTGAGTGGTAGACTGGCCTTCCTTGGGGGTATGAGACTGCTTTCTAGCATTTTCCTGCTCCTGGAGGTATGGGGTAAAACCTAAGAAAGGCCTTGTTGCTTGATACCTGGAAATAGTCTTGTCCCAAGCCCTGTGAGTGAAGGTGTTAAGGATGAGCCCTTGCTGGCAGCTCACTGCCGCTGGGATCACTTCGACCTCTGAGCTGCTTCAGTCTTATCCGTTGCTCTGGAGCAAGGTTTTATATTTGCTCTAGGGTAGAGCTTTCAAAGAGCTGTTAGGTAGATTCCGTTCTAGATTCTTTCAAGCAAGGGAGGAGCTCATCCTCAGGTTGAAGATGATCTCGAGGCTTCTGAATCAGGGTTTGTTTTCTTTCCCACCATCACTCTGAAATGCTCAGGATTTAGGAACATTTAAGTACAATATAATAGAGTGCTTTTCACATTCATGATGTAATTTTCCCCCAACTATATTCAAGAGTGTTTCATGTTACAAGTATTCCGGGGCGAAAGGACGTGGAAGAATACGGGACTAAGCAAACTCCACAACGTAGTTACAAGGGCTACCACCAGTCTAGCTGACACAGTTAGGACTTACCTGCTGAAATTACAGAATACTGATGTGAGAAATCAGAAAAAAAATGTTTGTCGGTCGGTGGTGGGGCATGCTTTTTTTTTTTTTTTTTTTTTTTTTTTTTTTTTTTCTTCAAGACAGGGTTTCCCTGTGTAGCTTTGTGCCTTTCCTGGAAATCACATGGTAGCCCAGGCTGGCCTCGAACTCACAGAGAACTGCCTGGGTCTGCTGGGATTAAAGGTATGCGCCACCACCGCCCATCGCTCGCTTTTAATCCCAGCACTCGGGAGGCAGAGGCAGGCAGATCTCGATGAGTTTGAGGCCAGCCTGGGCTACAGAGTGAGTTCCAGGAAAGGAAACCCTATCTCAAAAAAAGCAAAACAAAAACAAAAACAAAACAAAACATTTTCATGGGGTCAGAATTATAGTGTATATTTTGCGTTTTATTAATTTTAAGTCATCATAAAATACTGTTTTTACCATGACATTTAGTGTGTACATGGCATTGTACTTTGCTCCTATTTTCTTCTTCATTATGTTCCCCGGTGTTAATATTCTGATCTTCCCCTTGAAATCCTGCCCCTTGGCTCCCCCTGTGTATAAAAGGAAAACCTCCTCCCTTTCTTCTCCTCTCTTCCACTTCCTTCCCGCAAGGTGCACACCCTCGAATACTCCCTTTCTCTTCTTCTCTCTCCCTCTCCTTTCTGTCTTTTCCCATCTTTCTCTTTATCCCTCATTATAATAAACCATTTCCACACAGATGCAGTCTCTGGGTTGTGAAAATCCACCCTTTGCTTCGCATCCATATCCAAGTGGAGTGGTCCCCCGCCAGCACGCCAGCCCGCCATTGCATCTGCCCAGCATGCCAGCATGTCTCCTGAAGGAGCAGGATACCCTTGACCTCTCCCCCGCACCCCGTAATAATTCATAACACCCTGTCACTCCTCCTCTCTGGTGCTGGACATTTCTATCCCAAATTGTCCCCCTCTGCTTTCAGGATTCTCTCCCTCTCTTCCTCCCCCCTTCTCTCTTTCCTCTCCACTTAACTACCTGACACATATATTATAATAAAATTTAGAGTTTACATGTGATCCCCTCGTATTCTCCCTTCTCTTCCCTTTAGATTCTGCCCTTACCCCATACAGTCCCATTCTACTTTCAAGTCTTAAACATCTACATATTTTAAAAACCATATTCCGCTAATGAGAGAAAACACGGTATTTTCCCAAGTCTGGATAATATCATGATCTCCAGTTTCATCTATTCCCTACAAAAGACAGAATTTAATTCTCCACTGCTTAATGAAACCATATCACAAATGTAATTATCATTATCCTTCCATAAGGATGAACATCTACTCTGGGTTCACGGCTTTATGAACAGCATTGTAGTAAACACAATCTACAGATATCTCTGTGCTATGTTGACTTAGACTCCTTTGGGAATGTAGTAGTATAACCCAATCACATGGTAGATTTATTTATTTATTTATTTATTTATTTATTTATTTATTTATTTATTTATTTAAGCTTTTTGAGTAAGCATCCTATAGGTACTTGTAGTGGTTGGCCTACTCTATTATCCCACCCATGGTATGTACAGGTTATTTTTCCCCTCCATCTTTACCAGCATATGTTGGTTTTCTTAGTGACCGCTTTTCTCATTATGTTGATAGGGAATCTCATCATTTTGATTTAGACCATGAGTCTTGTTCCACTCAGACCATAGCATCATTTATTGATTGGATACTATTTGGTGTTTAATTTGTGGAGTTCTTTATATATCCTAAATACTAAATCCCTTTCAGATTTGTAATTGGGAAGGTGTTCTCTTATTCTTAGGTTGTCTCTTCATTCTATTGACTGTTTCCTTTGATGTACAGAAGCCTTTTAAATTTCATGCAGCCTTATTTGTTAATTCTTATGTAGTCCAAAGTTTTTCTGTATCCCACCTGACCCTCAGTCAGGACAAACCTCTCTCACCCACCAGTCCCGCAGCCGCTCAGACCCAAGTAAACACACAGGGGCATAAATTATTTACATACTGTATGACCATTAGCTGAAGCTTATTACTGAGTAGCTCTTACACTTAAATTAACCCATAATTTTTATTTATGTTTAGCCATGTGGCTTGGTATCTTTTCTCAGTTCTGTCTTCACATCTTGCTTCCTCTGTGTCTGGCTGGCAACTCCTGACTCAGCCTTCCTCTTCCTAGAATTCTCCTTGTCTGCTTATCCCACCTATACTTCCAACCTGGTTACTGGCCAAATCAGCATTTTATTTATCAGCCAATTAGAGCAACACATTCACAGCATACAGAAAGACATAACCAGTCATTCTTAATATTACTTTCTGAGTTACTGGAGTCCCTGTCAGAAAATTCTTGCTTATTCCTATATCCTGAGTACTTTATCATATTATATTCCTCTAACAGTTTCATGGTTTTGGGTCTTATGTGAAGGTCTTTGATCCATTTAGAATTAACAAAGATATGGCTTCATTTTTCATCTTTCTCATGTAAGCATACAGTTTTCCCAACACCATTTGTTAAAAATATCTTTTCTCCAACAGGTATGTTGTAAAAAGTAAGGTGGCTACTGTTGTGTGTGTGTGTTTCATTCTGTTTCTTATACTCCTTTAATGTGTGTGTGTGTGTGTGTGTGTGTGTGTGTGTGTGTGTGTGTGTGTGTGTATAAATGAGCCAGTACCATGCTCTTTTTGTCACTGTAGGTCTGTAATATAATTTGAAATCAGGTATTATGATTTCTTTAGCATTTTCCCCTCAGCATTGCTTTGACCATTCAGGGCATTTTGTACTTCCATATAAATTTTGGAACTTTTCTTTTAGTTCTGTAAAGGATTATTTATTATTTAACATCCTTCAGTGTTATCATTTTATATTGTAGAGGTTATTCTCTTCCTTAGTTAGGATTTTTCTGAGTTGTTTTATTTTTATTTTTTGAAGATTTTGAAATTTAGAAAATTTTCTTGACTTCTCAGAAAGTTCATTTTTGTTACTTCAAAGAGCTACTGAGTGTTTGAAGGTCATTGTGTAACTTGCTCCTTGTTGAAAGTGTTTATTATATCTAAGTTTTCTGTTAGAATTTTTAATGTCCTTAAGTGTTGAATCTACAGATAGGGATAATTGACTTCTTTGTTGCTTTTTCTTTTGAAGAACTAGGTAATGCATACATGAGATCTCTCTATATTATTTATTATATCTGCATGTAAGCTTTCAGTTATCTTTAAAATGGTTTACTTAATGTTAAAACAAAACTGTTCATAATATCCAATAACATTTTTACTCTCTACTTCTAAAGTATAAGGTATCAACATTATAAACTTAGAGATATGTTAGGAGATTCATTTCAAAAGCAATTGGATCTTCTTAGTATTTCCCAAGTAATTTATATTTTGTATCAGATATCTATCTGTCTGTCTGTCTATCTGTCATCTATCTTCTATATATCTATCATCTACCAATCAATCAATCAATCAATCTATTGTCTACCAATCTATAATATCTCTCTCCCTCTCATCATCATCATCACCATCACCATCATCATCTGTGTGTGTCTATGTGCACTAAAGAGAGACAGTTATGTATGTATAATAGAGATACATCTCTATGTATATGTTTGTGTGTATGTCACATATATAATGAAATACACAATTTAATCATGCCATTTTATGATATTAAGGACACAAAAATTACTATGCCATGAATAGCCACCATCAGAACATTTTCATTTTCTCACACTGGAACTTATTGTACATTCACCAGTAACTTTCCATCATCCCAAGTGTGGAATATTTCATGAATTGTCATACTATCATTGGTCATGCTAATATATGTGTCATTTAAAATTTATTATATACATTGCCACTAGAAACACTCAGAAAATCTTTGTTTTTAATGGCTGATTGTTGTCATTTAAATGTGACATTATCACAGTGAAAACCCAAATTGTATTTCCTGGTTATCCTATGACTTGCTTAACATACTGTGGTTAAGGGAGGCAGCTGTTTTACCTAATTATTTTACTTTGAGACAATGTTCCAGATATTTTGAAGATTAGATTTGTAGATTGATTCAATTTGGGAATATCCTCTGCCACTTTTATTGGTAGTGGTTGTAATCTGCTCTGAGACATTATCAGGTCACCAGGGCTGTTCCTTTAAATTATTTTATTTTATTATTTTTTTGTCTGAGTGTTTTGTCTGTATGACTGGTGCCTGCAGAGGCCAGAAGAGGGCATCATATTTCTTGGAACCAGAGTTATAAACAGCTGTGAGCTTCTGTACGGTTGCTGGAAATTGAACCTGGGTCCTCTGGAAGAGGTACTTTTAATGGCTGAGCTATCTTCATTTAATTTAACTCTAAATTGTGTGTGCTTATGGATTGCATTGGTGCAGAGAAGTTCCTAAGGAAAGATTGCTATTTCATATCCAAGAATCCAGATTCATCCATCCTTCTTGGTAGACTTTGCTTCTCTCTTTTTCAATGTACTGGGTTCTACATTTGTCTTAAATGCTTTTCTGTATTCTTTGCCAGAACACCCTGTGTTATGAAAATATTAGTAGAATGTGTTCTACTTAATTTCTACAATTTTGGTGGAGAGAGGTACTTTTAAACCTGCATAGAAATTACAACAGACCTTTCTTTATATTAACACGTTTTGAGTGCTTAATTAACCTTTTACCCTCCTGTAGAATCTGGTTGCATTTTACTTTTACAACAGGCTATATTTTTAAGAGGCATTTGAAATTTACAGAAAAGCGCCAACAGTAGTACTTGAAATTCGAATGGATCTTGCACACAGACTCCACTATGGCTAACCTCCAATGCTAGGATAACAAATGTATTGCACTCAATGAACCAATGTCTGTAATTGCTAATATCAAGTCCATAATTTATTCAAGCTTTCTTAGAGTTTTTCTTGTAGGATTTGGTTCAGGGTACCACATCACACTTAGTTTTATGTTCCCTTTGTCTCTTCTTGGCTCTGAAGTTTGTCAGATCTTCCGTTCTTCATTATCTTGATAAAGCATTGAGGATTTGGGGTTAGTTACATTGTGGAACTTCTTACTGTTACACTTCATGTGATGCACTTTTATCGTGAACATAGATAATTAGATTTTAAATCCCGCCCCCCCCTGGTGTGTGTGTGTGTGTGTGTGTGTGTGTGTGTGTGTAGAAGTCAGGGGACAGCTTGTAGGAATCAGTTCCCTCTTTTCACCATGTGAGTCCTGGGGGTCAAACTATGGTTAGCTCAAATGCTTAAGGACGGTTGAGAGATGATTGTCTGTAACTGGGGAAGCAGGAAAACTGATGGCATAGCTCAATCTAAACCTAAAGACACCTCACTTCCAGAGTCTCCGTGAGTGAGAACACATAATTGGGTCCTAGCTCCAGAAAACAAGCAGTGCACCTTGTCCCTCCTCTTCTGTTTCCTTCAGCCACATTGAGAGAAGCCATACTATCCTTAGCCCACTGATTCTATGTCAGTCTCAGTAGAACAGCCTTCACAGAAACACCAACCTGAGAGATGTTTCCCCAGCTGTTTGGGTATCCTTTAGTCCAGGAACCTTGGCACAACTGGCACAAGATTTGCAAATATTTTCTTTCAGTATGTGTCTTATCAGTTGTTTTCCAAAAATGCTTTCTAATAGTGCAGAGCTTTCCTTTTTAATAAAATTTAATTCAACCTTTTTTTCTTTTATGATGTTTTTCTTTTGAGTTCCCATCTCACTGTTTACATTATCTATTTGTTTTTGCATGCATAATATTGTCTTAGCATATTAATCATAGGTATTTGAAATCCTTTAAATGACAAAGACAAAATTGTTACCATATCTCAGTCTAACCTTCTGATGTTTGCTTTGTCTTTTCCTTTTCTTTTTTTAACTTAAAGGATACTTCATAACATTTTGGTTGTTGAAAAGTAAACAATTTTACTTTTATGACATATTTATATATACATATAACATATATGTCATAAAAGTAAAATATATATGTATTATATATATAATATATTATATAAAAGCCAGGTGGTGGTGGCACACACCTTTAATGCCAGCACTCAGGAGACAGAGCCAGGCAGATCTCTGTGAGTTTGAGGCCAACCTGGTCTACAGAGCAAGATCCAGGACAGGCACCAAAACTACACAGAGAAACCCTGTCTTGAAAACAAACAAACAAGCAAACAAAAGTACATATATAATATTATATAGAAGTATAACATATATGTATATATATACAAAACAGAATATGTACATAAAACACACATACATAAACATAACAAAGGAGTGAATTCATTTTCTTATTTATTTAATAGAATTTATGCTTCTGCTTGGTCTAGGAAAAGTTATATCTTGAACATACATAGTATGATTTGAACTTCATAAATATGATGTCATGCTGTATAAATTCATTTCAAAAATTACTAGAATATTGTATTTCTAAGAGTTATTCCTTTGGATATAAAAGTTAGTAATCCATTAGTTTTTACAGGAAATTTTTAGGTGTCAGCATATTGTTATCCTGGAAGACAGTGGAGTTATTTCTTGTTCTCTGCTGTTAAAATACTTCCATGACCTCTGTTGTAGATCTCTCTGAGTAAGGTTTTTTAGGAAGCGTCTCACTAGAGAATGCAACTCCTTGCCAGTCAATAATTCATTCATTCATTATCATTCTTTCTTGTTTTCTGTTTTTCAGATGGGGAAGTTTCAATTGATCTGTTTTAGTATTTATAGATTACTCTGGCTATTCAACTCTATTAAGCCTCTCTAGTGAATTTTACATTTTATTTACTATATTTTTAGCTCCAGAATTCCAATTTGGATCCTTTTTAATAATTCCAATCTAACTGTTGGAGATTGCTACCTAGCAAAAATTTGGTCACATGCTTTCCTTCAGCTTTCTATGTATTTACTTTGTATCTAAAGTAACTGGTTTTCAATTCTTGTCTGTTCCTGTCGCAGCTTCCTCTGGGAGAGTTCTTACCAACTTGCCCTTTTCTATTTATGGGGCATGCTTCCTGTGTCCATGAATATGTTATAATTATGATAATTATGTGCAACAACTTTCAAAATCAGATTCTCTCTCATTTGTTGATGATTGTTTCCCTGCACTGCTTGCTAGTGATGTTGCTGAGCAAATTCTGTTAGTTCTGTGTTCTTCATTGAGTGGTATAGAAACCCCTGTCTTGTTGGACTAGGGCTTATCTAGTTATGCAACTGAGAACGCCTTAAACATCTGGAACAAGACAAAATATTTACTCATTTGAAGATGGGAACAGTCTCAGGAAATGTGTTTGGGAGAGCTTCAGCTCACTGGCAAGCAGCTCATCATTCTGCCTCAGCCACAGCTTTCTGACCAGGTAGAATCTGAAGGTGATTCAAAGGTGAAGCATAATGCCTTCTTGGATCTTTTCTGAGCAAGTGCAAAACTACAAGCATGCAAGTAATTTAGACCCTGGGACTGCATAAAAATTTTAAAGCCCTTATTCCCCAACCCAGTCCAGCCCCCAGACTCTAAGCATTTTTAGTCTGTGTTTTTTCCCAGCTATTATTTCTTGCTCCAGGTAGCTACAACTGATACAGTTTATATATATGAATGATATGTAGGTTGGTATCTTAGCCCTGGGAATATTCTAAGTTACATGTGCACACAGACACAGACACAGACACACAGAGACACAAGACATGCACACACACACACACACACACACACACACACACACACACACACACTCTAGTGATTTTTCAGGGTTCCACAAAACACAGAAGTACAGTTTATTGAGCACATCATTCTTTCTTCTCTTGATAGAATAGCTCCTTGCGCTGGTAATGGGGAGGATTGTGAAAGGCTGCCACAGGAAGTGGATAAGGTTATGGCTACAACCACTCTGTTATTTAGATATCATTTCTTGATTAAGCATTCCCTGGTAAGCTTTGAGTATCTCTAAATTTTGTTTTTTGAGAAAAAAGATGATTCTAACTTTTTTTTCCTTGCAACTTCATTCATTTCTTTGATGGGAGGGAGAAGGATTTCCAGAGTTCCAATTGCAACATTTTCCTATCACACTTTTAGAAGTTTATCTTTGAGTTTTAAATCAGTAGATGAGAGAAATGTCAGATTTTCTGTGTATAGATAGATATATGGTTTCTTTGTCAAGTTGTCCTTATTAATTTTTGGAAAATATAATTTGACACATTTACTAGCCAAGACAGAACACATTTGTTTTGTAATCTTGGTGCCATGATCTTTTGATCATTATGAAATATTTATCTTTTCTATAAAAATGCTTTGTGCCTTAAACACAGCTTCTTTGCTGTCAGTGTGCATGTAGCAGCTTACCTTTCTGCAGACTGGTTTATTTTTACTTCCTTTTCAAATTCCTGAACTTTTCATGGTAGTATATTGACCATATTATATATTGAACACATTACTGTAACTTGTGATTAACTTTTTGTTGGGTTTGAAATGTCTGCCTGTTGTGTGTTAGTCTTTTGCCTGTTTGTATTCATGTACACCACAGGGCCTCTGGAGGCCTGAAGAGGGCAACAGATCCTTGGAACTGAAGTTCATGGATGTTTGTGAGCATCCATAGGTGTGTTTGGAACCAAAGCTGCTTCCTCTGCAAGAGCAGAAGGGCTGCTGATTCCTGAGCCATCTCTTCAGGCCCTCCACTGTTCCATTTTAAGGAGGCTCAAATCTATTTTATATGGTGTGTGTAGCTGATGTAAGTATGCTTGCAGTTATCTTCCTTGTTACTGTTAATTTCATTTTTTTGCATCCATTCTTTCCTATTAATTTAGTTTTCTCTGACATTAAGCTTTTTTTCCATTTTCCCTCTATTATATATGTTGACTATAATTCATTTTATTATCATGGTCTATAATAGCAGTTAAATACACTGGACTAGTTAATCTCCAGTACATATTTCACCTACTTACTCATTGGAAGAAACTTTTAAAAAATTAAAAACAGCCGGGCGGTGGTGGCACACGCCTTTAATCCCAGCACTCGGGAGGCAGAGGCAGGCGGATCTCTGTGAATTCAAGGCCAGCCTGGGCTACCAAGTGAGTTCCAGGAAGGCGCAAAGCTACACAAGAGAAACCCTGTCTCGGAAAACCAAAAAAAAAAAAAAAAAAAAAAAAAAAAATTAAAAACATTTCAGTCCCTTGCCTTTTGCATTACTGTTTTCACTTATTACATTCATCATCTTCATCATCATCACCATCATCATCTTATTACTTTTTACATCATCTTATTATTCATTACATCTTATTATAGTAACTTAGATTTAGTCATCAATTTACTCCTACTATGGATTTTTATTTACTTACTGTATTATCAGGTATGATAGCTAATCTTGGTTGTCAGCTAAGAACTGGGAAAAGGGAACCTCAGTTGAAGAATTGCCTCTATCACATTGGGTGTGAGAATGTCTGTGGGGCATTGTGATTGACGACAAATGTGGGAATGCCCACTGTGGGCATTACCACCCTAGGCAGCTGGGCCTGGGTTATATGAAAAAGCTTGCTGAGCAAACCAGAGTGAGCCAGCAAGTCAACAACATTCCTCCATGGTTTCTGCTTAACTTCCTGCGTCCAGATTTTTACATAAGGAAACCTAAATAGTTCACATTGAAACTATTTAGTATAGTAAAGATTTTACTTGTCTGTAAGCAGGAATAGAGATTCAATGTAATTGTTTTTTTTTTAATTTTATAATTTAATTTAATTTTACATATCAGCCACGGATTTCCTTGTTCTCTCCCTCGCCCAGCCTTCCCCCCAGCCCACCCCCTGTTCCCATCTCCTCCAGGGGACTCCCCTGAGGATTGAATTCAACCTGGTAGACTCAGTCAAAGCAAGTCCAGTCCCCTCCTCCCAGGCTGAGCCAAGCGTCCCTGCATAAACTCCACGTTTCAAAGAGCCAACTCATGCACTGAGTACAGGAACCGGTCCCACTGCCTGGATGCCTCCCAAACAGATCAAGCTAATCAACTGTCTCACTTATCCAGAGAGTCTGAACCAGTTGGGGACTCCTCAGTTATTGGTTCATAGTTCATGTGTTTCTATTCGTTTGGCTATTTGTCCCTGTGCTTTATCCAACCTTGGTCTCAACAAGTCTCGCTCATACAAACCCTCCTCTTTCTCGCCAAATGGACTCCTGGAGCTCCACCTGGGGCCTGGCCGTGGATCTCTACATTGGGGTCCCTCAGACATTGGATGGGGTTTCTAGCATGACAATTAGGGTGTTGGGCCATCCTATCAGCAGAGTAGGTCAGTTCTGGCTGTCTCTTGACCATTGCCAGCAGTCTATTGTGGAGGTATCTTTGCGGATTTCTGTGGGCCTCTCTAGCACTTTGCTTCTTCCTATTCTCATGTGGTCTTCATTTACCATGGTCTTTTATTCCTTCTTCTCCCTCTCTGTTCTTGATTCAGCTGTCATCTCCCACTCCCCTAATCTCTCTTTCCCTAAACCCTTGGCCTTCATTACCCCCACTCATATACATGTTGTTCATGTAGATCTCATCCATTTATTTCTCTGTCATTGGGCAATCCCTGTGTCTTTCTTGGGGTCCTGTTTTCTAGGTAGCCTCCCTGGAGTTGTGAGTAGCAGTCTAGTCATCTTTGTTTTACATCTAGTATCCTCCTATGAGTGAGTACATACCATGTTTGTCTTTCTGAGTCTAGGTTACCTCACTCAGGGTGATTTTTTTCTAGATCCATCCATTTGCCTGCAAACCTCTGCTGAGTTTTTCTCTGCTGAGTAGTACTCCATTTTGTATATGTTCCATATTTTATTTATCTATTCTTCAGTTGAAGGGTGTCTAGATTGTTTCCCGGTTCTGGCTATTACAAACAATGCTGATATGAACATAGCTGAGCAAGTGCCCTTGGGTATGATTGAGCATTCCTTGGGTATATGCCCAAGAGTGGTATAGGTGGATCTTGGGGGAGATTGATTCCCAATTTTCTAAGAAAGCACCATATTGATTTCCCAAGTGGTTGTACAAGCTTGCATTCCAGGAAATTATCAAAGTGGGAGCTGAAATCAATAAAATAGAAACAAAGAAAACAATACAAAAAATTAATGAAACAAAGAGTTGGTTCTTTGAGAAAATCAACAAGATAGACCAGCCCTTATCCAAACTAACCAAAAGACAGAGAGAGAGCAACCAAATTAACAAAATCAGAAATGAGAAGGGGGGCATAACAACAGACAAGATTAAGAGAAGTCAAGGCAAGACCTAGAGTTGACAGAAATGAAAACAGTTACGCAGAAGCCAGGGATGAAAATGATGCTGAACTGCTGTTTTGTCTTCTTAAAAATAACATTTTTATTATTTCTTTGACAACTTTTAATTTTTTTTTGCAGTGTATTTTAATTATGCTCATCCCTCCCCCAACTCTAGCCATATCTACCCCCAACTCTTTACTTCTCTGTGACTTTGTTCTCTGTGTCTGTCTCTGTCTCTCTGTCTGTCTCTCTCTGTGTCTGTCTCTGTCTCTCTCTCATACTCATTGAGTCCAGTTCATGCTGGACCACTGCTCTTGAGTATGGCTCCTGCCTTGAAATGTGGTCAATACACCAGAGGTCAGACCATTAAAGAAAATCAACACTGACTTTGCCAACAACTATCAAATGGCAAGAGTGCCTCACTTAAGGGTGGGCCTGTGAACTCACCTCCCAACCGCCATGTGATGAAGGGTAGAACAATGAAGTGAGGAGGGACAACTAACAGGAAAAGTCTTTGGAAAAAGCTCTTTGGAGACATACTACAGAATTTTCTTAAAATATATACACATAATATAAATATTCATATATATGTATACATATACATATATAATCAGAGTTTTAATGGAGTTATCTTAAAAGGGGAACAACGCCCTATCTAAATACCACAAACTATAAAATTAAACCCCAGTAGTAGGAATGGGTTGCCTCTTTTATAAGTTGTGGGTCATTCAAGTCCCATCAGCTCACAAACATTACAAGCTACTTGGTGGCCCTCTGGGAACTTCATGGTGAAACACCAATTGCAGAAGACACCACATACTTAAATCATAAACGTGGAAAAAACAAGTGTGTATTAACCGAGAAGCTGCATCTCTATTGGCTGGCTTTCTTGGTGCTAAGCGTTACTGGGGGACAAAGGTTCATCTCACCTCACCATGAACTCTGTGAGCTACAATAGCCCCCTGCCTCATAAGACATGCTCACTGGTGCAGTGGTGGCACATTTAGAGTTATCATTTCTTGATGAATTTACAGTTAGGTTATTTTGTCAATATGCTTACTTGTTCTTGAGAGGTTTTAAATTTCTGATGTTACTACAAACTGGCATCTGTTTTTTTATTAGCATTTTATGATATATTTTTATATTTATTTCCATTATAATATATTTCCATTATTTTATGTCTGACCTACCTATATCATTTATATTGATATTAAATTACCTACAGCAAAGGTTGGTCAGGCTATTTAAAACTCATCAATTTTGCAAATCTCTATTAATGGTATCTGTACACTGAAATTCATGTACCTCTTTTTATTTTTCAATTTCCGTCTGCCATGCTATTATTGTTCTTGTGCTCTTTAGGTGAAATCTAGCAACATCTGTATGTGAAAATTTTATTCTAGCTCTCCCTTTCTTGAAGGTGAAATCCATCATGAGTCTTAGGTTTATGTCTTACCAAACTTTATGCTTGAGCTTTGTCCCTCTGTGAGCAGTACACGCCCCAGGACAAAAGGATCTGAATGTTCACCAGAAACTCAGCTAGTTTCCAAGTTGCTTACTCCCATAAAACCTTAGTATTATTCCTAGTCTTAACATATTACCTCATGGGGAGTCAAGATTTTTAAATATATAAAATTTAGGGAATTTTAGCATCCACCTCTAGATTCCACAATGTATTGCATGAATCATACTGCCTTGTGTAACAATTACATGAAGTGGGTATCAATATCTGTTCCTTACAGATGAGAAAACAGATTTGCCTCCTGTAGTGAAGTGTATCTTGAGGATTCAGGGGCATTTGAGAACACAGAGTCTGTCAGGAAGAAGGCAGTAAGTACTCAGAAGGTTGGAAACCATAAAAAACAGACACTTCACAGGACCCTGGCTTTGGTCCTTTAAACTTGTCAGAATGAGGGCTAGGGAGCAGGGGCTTTCAATTTCCATTTAAGCTTGTGCACCTGGAATGAATGTACCCATCAGTCATCTACTCCATGTTTATATTTCTCAGCTTATTTTAACAAAACTGTGGCAGAACTTCTAGCTGCACAGAATGCTAAGCGCTTTGCTAGCTTAGAGAATTAGTTTCAATATCTAGCCAACAAAAGACCAGAACCCAGAGGATATGAAGAATACCTTATAAATCAATGAGAAAATTTAAATATTGTAGATAGATAAGGAAGATGATGAACAACTCATGGAAAAGAAAAATAATGAAAATATTCTTAATGCTCCTAGAATCTATTTAAAGTAATATTTAAAAATACTATTTAAAGTAATATTTAAAAATACTATTTAAAGTAATATTTAAAGTACTATTTAAAGTAACAATAACATTATTTACACTAATTGGATTCACACAAATCAATAAATCTAATAATACTATGGGTCAAATCAGAAAAATAATTATAAGGTGAATCCTAATTAGTCCCAATAATAAAACCCCAGAGCCAGGTATCAAGGTAAATGCTGAAAGATCGGGGTGACAAAGGAACACATCACAGCCCCCTCTTACCTTGACAACTCCTCAGCCTGAAAAGGGGACTGAGCTCCTGTCTTCATCTGCCTTATATTCCTCTCCCCACCCAGCCATATCACTTACTGGTTCTTCCTCCCTAGAGTTGAGATCAAAGGCATGAGAAACCAAGTGCTGTGATTAAAGATGTATGCCACAACTGCCTAGAATCTATGGTTAGCTAGTGGCTAGCTCTGCACTCTGATCTCCAGGCAAGCTTTATTTGTTAGAACATAAACAAACTATCACCATATTTCCCCCTTTTTGTCTAAAATAAAGAAGGTTATAACTAATATAAAAAACTATACACAATAAGAACAATAATTACATATAATATATACAGGCAATAAATGCATCAACAATGTCTAGTCCATTAACAATTGACAAATTCAGAGGAAATACTCCATATCTATCTTATCTCGGTGAGTCCAAAAGGTTGTACCTAATTCACTTTCTATTCTAACTTGCATTACCAAAACTAATTTTTAATGTCTCTCAACCTTATATACCTTATACCTCTTTAGTGAATTTCTTTTCTGAATCTGGTAACAAGAAAAACTATAACTATAACTATAAAGTCTTCAACTCCATCAGTGACCCAAAAAGGAAATAATATTACCCGATTAAGCAGGAAGTACAAGCAAGCAACTTCCAAAAAAATGTGAGAAATGACAGAAACAGCTGGCATCCTGGACAGTCATCCAAGGTTCCTCTTCAACATTTGGGGAATCCATCTTTGGACTACAGGCCTAGCATATCTGACAGGCTTACCTGTGAAGCAAGATATTCTGAAGGGTTGTTCTACCTTGATATGGTAAAGTTCAACAGTCACTTTCTTTTCTGTCTTGCTTGTTCAATTTGGACAGCATACTGTCAATAGTTGAGTCAAGGGCACTTCCTTGCCAAGTGGCTAAATTTGCCACACAAAGTAAGAAGAATCAATATGGATTTCTTTAACACCCATAATCTTCTCTGTAGTAGATTGGTACTGCCAAGAGCAGACATGTCTCATTGTCATAAAAAAAAAAAAACCTATGTTATTACAGCATCTTAAATGCCATATTCTGTAGGTCTCTAAAGTGTTTGAAGATGATCTGTCTGTCTAAAATATATCTGTTTGACCTTGAAATCATACCTAATATGACTACAAGTTCTATTGTAGTAGGTGACTAATTACTATCCTGCATTTCCTAATTATACCAAATAATTGGTAACAATAACTTTCAAAGACTAGAAATTTGCATTACACTTTTTTTGCATTACACTTTTAAATGAGTTGCAAAAGTACAATACCTTGAATAAGATTAGAAATGTAGGTACAGTATGTACTAACAAAAATAATCTTAACTTTGTATCAATATACAAAGATCCATATCAATGTAAACTATTTAAAACAAATAGATTCAACAATCTATCCTTTCATCCCATCATAACTATATCTTCTTTTTTCAAAACAAGAACCCTGAATTTAATCTCCTTTGTTAAGCTTTTTTTTAAACCATTACCAATATCAACTTGTAGCTTACTACCCTAAACAATGACAAATACACACTACCCATTGAACAACTAAAAACCACCCACCCCACCTCTTGGGAATGTTAGCATCATGTTGTTAAAATTACTTCCTGCTGTCTGGGGGTAATGGCATCTTTAGGGGATCCTGAAAAGTAAAATTTGGGTCAATGGTCAAGTGCTGGGAGAGCTGGCTGTATCCTTTGTTGTTCAGTGTCTATGTAATGGGAAAGTACAGGGATTGTCTCAAGTCCTGTCTCAGTCTGTGAGGCTGGATCATCTCAGCTAGTCATCCTGAAATTGTCCTGAGCAGTTTATAGTCCAAAGCTGATCTTTGGGTGGTGTTGTCAGCTTAGTGCCATTATCATAGTCCATGTGGAATCATTGGTGTGGGGCCCCTTCATCCTTTTGGAGACTTCAAAGGTCATTGTTAGGCATGGTTTTGGTTCATTGCAGAAAAACTTAAACATTTTAAATGTCATATGTAGCAGATCTCAGAGAGGTTAAAGGATCAATATTTGTTATGTATATCCAGACAGAGTGAAAAAAAATTAATTCCTAGTTACCTGATAGAGACTCAAACCTGAATTCATGTTCATGAAGCTAGATTAAGTCTTTTTCTACAATTAGTTAGTACTCTATATGACTACTAATATCATGGCAAAAAGTTTAATATATATTATAAATTTTGAGATAATATTCATACCTTATGAAAAAGTTTTAAAGAGTCAAAATAAAACCAAAGGATTATGAGATCAATGGCAATAAAATAGTCCTTGATTTTTTGTTTTTCTTTCTGTCCCATACCAGGTGGCTCTTCTGACATGAGACAGAGATTTTGGATTTTACTTTAACAAGCATGCTTGTGTTTAGAGAAGGAGAGAGCCACACTCCAACTCCAAAGCCAGCTTTAATTTTAATTGGACGATTTGAATTATGTGTCTCTAGAGAATAGCAGAAACAAACATTTTGGAAGTTTTATGAAATTTTATCCTGTTGGAGATGGGGTATACCAATAGGCGAATTTACTCTTTTTCTTGGGACATTCTTTTTCTGGATGACTTGTTCTTTTTATTCAGATGTCTCATTTGTCCAGTGGTCTTCAGATTCCTTAGCTGGGTGGCTTTATTCTCCTGAAAAGACAAAAAAAAAACCCTTCCCCAACCCTAATTTTGGGGAGGTTCCCTTTTGGCAAGTTATAGCTGATCAAATGAAAAGCATCTGTTAGGCTTCAAGTTAGTTTAGATTGAAAGGCCACACTGTTGGATGAAATATCAGGTCTTCTAATTAAGAGAACTCTCCCATTCAAATCAAACTTTTATCAATTTTGATGGTATCCATATCTTTTCTTCTCCTGTGGAAACAAAAGCAAAACCCCTTTCCCAACATAACACATATCCTGGTGTTCATTCTGAGGTCAACATAACTTTAAAGTATAGAGGTTGATTTAATTCCATAGTTTTTTTCTACTATCCAATGTTTCTCCACAGCTATCCTTCCTTTCTCATTGGAATTTGAAAACTCAAAGTTAATAAAGCATTATGCTATCTATTTCTGGGGGTCTTTATCACCCCTTTCTCTTTATTTAGCATATCTTTTAGCATTCAATTTGGTTGCCCTGTGGGATTGCATGGTACACCTGTAATGTGCTTTATATTATAAATAAGCAAAACACTCTTTCATTTTACTAGAGACATATGCTGGAGCATTGTCAGTCTTAATTTGTACAGGAATACTCATGATGGCCATTACTTTTCAGAACTCAAAGCAAATGCCCATTGAAATCCTGAATAGGTATCAGTGGTGTGGTGTACATATTTTAATTTTCCAAATTCTACAAAATGAAGCATATCCATCTGCCATATTTCATTCCTGTGAGTATTCTTTGGGCTGCTTCCTCAGGTAATGGAGTTTAATTGTATAAAGAACAAGAAGGACATTTCCTTATAATTTCCTTGGCTTGTTGCCAAGTAATAGAAAAATCCCTTTTCAAACCCTTGCTATTGACATGATATTTTTAATGAAATTCTGAGGCCTCCAGCAATTTCCTATCAACAGTCAATCAATTTCATCATTGCCTGTACTAAAGGGCCTGGCAGACCCACATGGGATTGGATATGTGTTATATATAAGGGATAATTCCTATTCCTGATTATTTCTTGTAACTGAACAAGTAATGAAGTTAATTCTGACTCATCAGAAATAAATTCAACAGTTTCATATCTAAAACAACTCTTTCTGCATACTGAGAATCAGTAACTATGTTAAGAGGTTCTGTAAAATCAATTAATACCATCAGAATAGCATATAATTCTGAAATTTTAATGCCAGAATTATAAAGACTTTGAGGCACTTGAATTTTCTGATTTTTAACCTGCCTTTCCTGATATGTTTGCATCAGTAATAAAATGTACGGGCTTCAGATATTGGTGTTCCCCATAAAATGTGGGGAAGGATCCTGTTAGTTCTCTTTATAAACTGAATTCTCTTGCTTTTGGGTTATTTGTTGTTAATCTCTCCCCCAAAAAAATTACTGCAAGCTCTTTGTCATAGTTTACTTTCTTTCCATAATTTGTCAATTTGATCATTAATAAAAGGTACTACAATTTCTGTTGGGGCTATTCCTGCTAATTGACAAAGTCTCAATTTTCCTTTTAGAATAAACTCAGGACCTTTTCCACATAAGTTTTTAATTTTTTACTCTATTTATGTGGTAAAAAGATCCATTCTAAGATAATAGATTCCCTCTGCATTAATATTCCTTTAAGAGAAATGCATAGAGAGTAAAATAACCAGATTGCAATCAAGCTCTGGATCCAAATGATTCACATGTGCGTCCTGTAATTTCTCTTTTACCAAAGCCAATTCTCTCTCAGTGTCAGCTGATAATTCTCTTGGACTATTTAAGTCCTTGTCACCATTTAAGGTTTTGAACAAATTACTCAGTTTATCATTTTGTAACCCAATAGTGTGCTGTAGATTGGAAATGTCTCCTAGCAATCTCTGAAAGTCATTAAGTGTCTACAATCAATCTCTCCTAATTTGTACCTTTTGGGGTCTAATTTTTTGTAGAACTATTTTATATCCTAAATAATTAATAGAATCTCTTCTTGGTATTTTTTCAGAAGCAATTTGTAATCCTCAACAAGGCAAAATTTTCTTTACTTCTTCAAACATTCTTTCTAAAGTATCTACATTTGAATCAGCTAGTAAGATATTGTCCATGTCATGGTAAACTATAGATTGAGGAAATTGCTTACATATCATTTCTAATGGCTGATGTACAAAATATTGTCATAGGGTGGGGGCTATTTAATATTCCCTGTGGGAGAACCTTCCATTGAAATCTCTCAACAGGCTGAGAATTATTATAAGTAGGTACCATGAAGGCAATTTTTCTCTGTCTTTTTTTTTGTAAAGGTATAGTAAAGAAATAATCTTTTAAATCAATAACTACAAGAGGCCATGATTTAGGTAATAGAGAAGGCAAAGGAATCCCAGACTGTAGAGATCCTATTGACTGAATCACCTTAACAGCTCTTAGATCTGTTGCCATTTTCCGTTTTTCAGATTTCTTTTTAATAACAAATACAGGAGAATTCCAAAGGCTGGTTGATTCTTCAATATGCTGAACATTTAAGTGCTCCTGTACCAGCTGTCCTAGTGCCTGCAGTTTCGTTGATGTCAAAGGTCATTGATTAATCCATACAGGTTTTTTTCCTTAACCATTTTAAAGGTAGGGCTGTTCATGCCTTTGAAAGAACAGCAGTTGTTGTGCCCTGTTCTTTTGCAACCTGAACAGTCAGTGACTGTTCTTTATAATATCTTTAATATTTTTCTCAAAAACATATATTAATTTATGGTTTGTTTCTGATATTGGAGGAATATTAATCTGGGTATTCTATTGCTGTCCTTCTGGCCCTATACATTCAATCTATCTCATACTCTGTTTTACCTGAGATAGAGTTCCAATCCCTAAAAGCTGTACATTTATGTCCTGAAGAGGTCAATTGGATGCCAATATTCTGGTGCAATTATTGCTACATCCAAACCTATGTCTACAAGATCTTCAATGACAACGTCATTCATTTGTGTTTTTAATTTTGGTCTTTGTTCACTTGTAGAAGTTTGCCAAATTATTTGCTTTATAGTTTGTCCTGAAATTTTTGTTCCCTCTTCTATAGCTATTCTATCATGAAGAACAGTATGGATTTTTTTACAATAGGCATTAGATTCTTTAATTGCTCTGGGAAGGCTTTTCCCCCATGGTGACAGGAAACAACTGAACAAAATTTGACATGGAGCCCTGTGAGAGGCCCCTCAAGGCATTTTTTAATGTCAAAGGTCTACCTTGACTGTCCCTTGTTAATCTACATTTATTAGTCCAAAATCTGCCTTTGTCACACCTTCTGCATACTCCAGAAGTGAGGGGAGTTCTGTTGGAATTATTCTTAGAAAAAACATTGTTTCTAGGAATGCCCTGTTTACAATCCCTTTTTAGGTGACCTTGTTTATCACATTTGAAATACTTGACATTTCAATTTTTCTTCAACCCTCTGGAAATCTTCTTTCCTATCTAAGCATCATCATAGATTCATTATTGACTATACATTGGATTAATTCCTCCAATTAGGCTTTAGTGGCCTAATTATCATTTTGAATTGTGTATTAGCATTTTCAAAAGCCAAATATTCAATTATTATTTGTCTAGATTCTGAATTCTATTTACTGCTGAAGTCAATCTTCATAAGAAATCAGTGGTTTCTTTTGGGCTCTGTATAACTTTAGTAAATGACTCAATTTTCTTTCCTACTTCTTCAGTTCTATTCCAATCATTCAAAGCTGATGCATAGCATAAAGCCAGGTTGTATCCATTATATAGAGATTTCCTTCTAAATTAGCATAATCTCCCTCTCCAAGAAGTTGGTCTTAGGAAATTTCCATACCTCTAGCCCTACTTCATTGTTCAATGGTCTTAGCCTCATCTTTCCACAAGGTCCTCCACTGTAATTGAGGACCATGCTCTGAGACTTCTGTAACCAAAACTCTCCAGTCTTGAAGGATAATTCTATTACAAGTTGATCACAAGTTTAACATCTGCTTGACACAAGGTGAATGCATACCATATGAGAATATCACTTCTTTAAATCTCCTTAAAACTAACATTTTCACAGAAGTCCAATCAGCTTGTACCCATTCTTGGGGATATCTACCATTTGGCAATTCCTGTAAGGTTACTGGATAAATTAAAGTTGGTTGTTTGAAAACCTTAGGCTGTTTCTCTCTAACCTTATAATGCAACATTGAGATTGGTTCTCCTTTAAATTCCTCTGCCTGGGTCTGAATATCTCTATGATCTGTTTTAGTAAGTTTTTCTAAAACTTGTATCTTAGCACTCATATTAACCAATTTTTAGTGATAAAGCAAAAAGATAAAACCCATAATGTTTATAATTGACATTACATAAGTCCCATCTAAATGAATTATCCTCTCATTTATTCCATTTTCATACCATCCAGTGTATTATCATAGAGAGACCTAACTCCCTCCATTGTAATTGTGTTTCCCATTTTTTAATGTGGGGAAAAAATCCTTTTTTAAAAAACTAATTCCTTCCTTTAAGAACCCCCAATTATTTCACCAAATCCACCAACAATAAAGGAGAATATATGAGGTTGATTGCTTCTGCATAGAACAGTAGAAGCCTGAGCAGGTTTTCAAGGCAGCTTCATAGTTTGGCAGCAGCCCAAAGAGAGGGTCCAGGGAAAGCCCACAACTCACTGGGAGAGAAGAAGCCAAAGAGCAAAAGCAAGTAACTCCTACAGTGTTTGGAGCCCAAATGCCTATGGAGTTGGCTGCAGAGAGGCTGCAACAGAAAAATCCCAGACCCACTCAGAAGCTTAGGGAAGAAAGAGAGGAGAACTTAGCTGTCAATGTGATGACTCGGGCAAGAGCCCTCATGTGCAACTCTGGGGTGTGCCAGTGGCTACAAGCCATAGGCAAGTGGCTTTTTCGGGAATTCGAGCCTCATCAATGCCAGATGTAGCTGAATCCTAATTCGTCCTAATAGTAAAACCTGGAGCCACATATCAGGGTAAATGCTGAAAGATCAGAGAGACAAAGGAACAAGCCATAGCCACTTTTTTTTTTTTTTTTTTTTTTTTTTTTCGAGACAGGGTTTCTCTGTGTAGCTTTGTGCCTTCCCTGGAACTCACTTGGTAGCCCAGGCTGGCCTCGAACTCACAGAGATCCGCCTGGGTCTGTCTCCCAAATGTTGGGATTAAAGGCGTGGGCCACCACCGCCAGGCGCCATAGCCACTTCTTAACCTCACTAACTCCTCAGCCTGAAAAGCAGGCTGAGCTACTGTCTCTGCCTGCCTTATATTCCTCTCTCCACCCAGCTGTATCACTTCCTGTTTCCTCCTCCCTAATGCTGGGATTAAAGGTGGATGTCTCCCAAGTACTGGGATCAAAGGCATGAGGTTTAAAGGTATGTGCAAGTATTAAAGGTATGTGCCATGACTGCTTGGCCTCTATGATTAACTAGTGGCTAGCTCTGCACTCTGACCTCTAAGCAAGCTTTATTTGTTAGAGCACAAACAAAATATCACCACAAAGAACAGGACAATCCACATGCTGAAATCACAGAAACCATTAGTATGATGATACAGGAAATTACCTTGAAAATAAGTAATAGTATTAAGTATTTATATTTATCATGACAAGGTAACAACATCAACCCAAAATAGGTGTCTTAAAGAAATTGTTGAACAGGAAGAGAAAGAGTTTAGTTCAAATTATAATTAATGTTCTTGTTTCATCTAGAATATAAAAAGCAGGTCAGTGTTCTAAGTCTCCCCCTTTTTGAATATAAAGCCATTGTTCTAGGTTTGAATGTCTATCTGGTAATGCAGAAACAGATCACTGACATAGCAGCATGTCTCTGCCAAGCTACAGCCTAACAACTTCTTTAAAAACTATTTTATTCTTTTTTTAAAAGATTTATTTATTTATTATGTATACAGTGTTCTGCCTGCATGTATGCCTGCAGGCCAGAAGAGGACACTAGATTTCATTACAGATGGTGGTTGTGAGCCACCATGTGGTTGCTGGGAATTGTACTCAGGACCTCTGGAAGAGCAGTCAGTGTTCTTAACCTCTGAGCCATCTCTCCAGCCCAAAACTATTTTATTCTTAAGGAAAACATAAAGGCATCATTTTCCCTCCCCTCCCCCAACACAACCTATATCCTCCCAGCTCCCTCTCAACTTCATGGCCTCTTTATAAAATTATGGTTACATGCACACATACATGCACATGTAAGTTGTCTTAGTCACTGTTCTATTGCTGTGAAGAGACACAATGACCAAGGCAACTCTTATAAAAGAGAACACTTAACTGGAGGCTTGCTTAGAGTTTCAGAGGTTTAATATATTGTTATAGTGGGTAGCATAGCAGCACACATAGACACATAGTGCTGGTAAGTGGTACTGAAAGCTACATCCTGATTCTCAGCGAAAGAGAGAGGAGAGAGAGAGAGAGAGAGAGAGAGAGAGAGAGAGAGAGAGAGAGAGAGAGAGAGAGAGAGAGAGAGAGAGATTGGGCTTGGTGTGGGCTTCTTTAAACCTCAAAGCCCACCCTCAGGGCCACACTTCCTCCAACAATGCCACATCTAGTCCAACACGGCCACACCTCCTAATCATTTTAATCCATCCCAGTGCCATTTTCTGATGACTAAGCATTCAAATATTTGACCCTACAGTGGTCATTCTTATTCAAACCACCACCACCACCACCACCAACAACAACAACAACAACACACACACACACACACACACACACACACACACACACACACACACACACACAAATACATAAATATAACTTGCTAAGTCTGGCTAGTGTTGCTTGTATGTATACTTTTAAAGATGACCACTTGGTATTGGATAACTGATTAGGAGGCTTCTGTCTGGGTAAGACTAATTCTCTCTCTTTCAGCAGTTGGTTGTTAATTACCTGTATTTCTTCATTTAGAGGTGGTGCTGCATAAGATTCCTCCCATCCATGTGGCATTTCAATTGGTGTTTTCTGTTCAGGTATTGTTCAGGCAATCATAGGGTGTTCAGCATCTCTGTTCAGCATATCTAGAAGACACAGGCTTGAAGCTGACTTCTTGGTCCTCTCTTCTCACAGTTTTTTCCACCTTCTCTTCTGCGATGTTCTCTGAGACTGAGGTGTATGTAGGGGTTATGCTATAGATGAATCATCTGGGCTGGGCTGGGCAGCCTGTGGTCAGTTGTTCTCATTTTTGACCAGTTGTGGCTTTCTGTAATTGTCTCTTGCCCTCTGCAAAAAGAAGCTTCCTTTAAGAAGGGTAAGAGCTCCACTCATTTGTGTGTGTAAGGATCAGAATGTAGGTACTGGCTTAGGAAATGTGCAACAGTAGAGTCTCTTCTAAGATCCATGACCTCACCAGCCTCGGGTAGCTGGCTAGGTTTACAGTTTCAGGCATGAGTTCCTGTCTCTTGAGTGAGTCTGAAGTCTAACTAGACAGCTGTTGGAGAAGATGGCACACAACTTTAGAACTTTTTTGCCTCTCTGATGGCACATCACCCATGCTACTTGTGAAAGCTTGATGGTGTTTTATCTTAGTAACTGCTTTTTGCTTGCATTAGAATTTTGTTCTGAGGCACCATGGAAAATTGGAAATACAGGATATTTTTATGCTATATTAATGTTGAGAGACCTTATAAAAACAAACTAAACTCCAGTATGAGCATTAGATTCTACAAGCTTTGCTTCATATAAAAAATTACACAATAACCAAGTGCCTATGCAGTTTTTGGAAGCATCCATTTCCAGATATTTTAACCCTTAAGCAATTTAATCTTTGTGAAATTCAACTTCTTTGTAAATAAAATGCATCTGAATGAGGATGATTTTATGGAGTTTTTGTAAGGAATATATAAGATCTGCCATGCAGGTGTACATGCAGAGCACTCATACATAAAATATAAATAAGTAAAATTTTAAAAAGAATTCATTTCTGTATAATAATGTGTAATACTGTCTATGTTAGCCCCAGGCTCTTGTTGCCTTAAGCAGTTTCTCTCAGAATGCCCCTGTTTATTTCTGACTTGTTCTTATTTATATCAAATTCTCATATAGTTTAAAATTTTTATTACATTTACTTCTCATCTAATCTACTTAACTGGTGTCTCTGACTTCTTTTATAGGCCTTTGTTCCAAATGTTATCACTAATATCTTTCTTATTTCATGTAACCTTTGCCCCGGTTTTTCCCTCAGTAGTCCAAGCCCACCTGTGGTGTCTATCACAGGGAATGCAACTTCTAATAAAGAAGCTTCAGTTTGAGACCATGTAAGGTACTGGTTAAACATTTTGTGTTTGAAATAACCTAATCTTGGTTCTGAATTTCACTGGCCTGTGATCTAAAAGCTATATCTAATATATCTAATTCACAATTTTCTGGAAACCAGCATGCCTTCAGCTTAAGGTTGTTTTAAGGATAAAATGAGATAATTTACATAAAGTGCTCATCTTAATGTAAGTAAGCTACAGGGAAAATGTTCACCGAAAGGCTTTTATTTATTATAAAGTTGCAAAAGCAACTTTCTTTCCCTAGGAAATTTAAAGTAGAGCAAATTTTAGAGTTAAGATTGTTCTTTTCATATTAATGCCTTTAAAATATGCTTTTTACTTCTGTGGTCCTGGAAGTGGATGAGAGAACAACCTGCTAGAGTGCATATCAATATCTTACATTGCATTTTCCAGCCCAGAAAGGTACTTTAAATTGCCCTTCAGGCAATTCCCATTTCCCAGAAGTCTACTTTACTCTGTTTCTATGGGGCACATATTTCCAAGGCATTGCAGTAAGCTTCCCTAGCACAAAACACGAGTCCACCTCAAATAGGAAGTGGTTGGTGGTGGTGCACATTTCTTTTGGAAGCATCTTTGTCACATATCTGACTCAACACTTATTTCTAGCAGAACGAGCTGTTCAGGCAGGAAATCTATTTCCACAGCTCAAGTGGATGCTTTATTTAAGAAGTGCAATTGGCATAAATCACGCAAGAGAATGTGGTTAAAGTGCACAGCTGTCGATTTCAAATTTAACACGATTTGGGAATGAAAAAGCAGTTGGAAAAGTTTTTCTTTTACTTCTGGACCTTATGGGCAGCCACTGGGCACGTGAAAATGTTCCTCCAGCCTCCCAACATACACCAGGACATAAAAGAAGGAGCTCAGTGGCTTTTAAGAGATAGGCAAACACCAAGACATGAAGACCCACGATGCTACTTGGCTTAGGGTCTTAAGATTTGACCCTGGGACGTTTCTAAGTAAAGTGTGGGTGTCTTTGATAAATTAGACACAATAAAGTAAAATGATTATCTGAATGGATCTTAAACTCACAGAGATTAAGGTGTTAAGACTGAGGCTCTGTTCTCAGGGTCGTGGCCCAGGACATATAGGTGCCTTTTGATGCACTCTGTTGTCTGACCATCTCCTTAGGCATCTCTTAATGTTCAGGTCTCTCCCTCTATCTCATTCTTTTGCCCTGTAACTCTGCTTCATTCATCTTTTTCATATCCATTCCTCCTTTGGCTATTTTCCCATTTCACTTATTTCTCCTTACTCCACATATCTTAGCTTTTAGGATTTATCCCCATGTTTCCTGAAATCTCCCCCCTTTCTCCTAACTATACTTTCCTATTTTTCCACTGTCCCACTGGCTCTTTCTGTAGCTACTTTACCACATTTCCCAATGAGTTCTTGTCACCAAAGGAATGAAGGTTACAAATGATGCCTGACTGGAACTGTTCAGACACTTTATGACTTTCACCTGAGTCTGTGGTTGCTAGGGAGCTGCTGCTAACTTGGAATTCTGTTTATCTCTGACTTGACTTCACCTCCCTGTTAGCAATCTTAACAACCTGAATGCTGTCCTTTGAAACACTGAATACTAATCCTATATTAATTCAGTGTATTTCCCCCATCATAGCTTCCTGTAGAAAATGATATACCTGTTTGTAGATGTTAGAAACACTTACCCATAAATATTTTTGAGTATGTAGGCAATGGTCACTATGACTATTAAACCTGTTATTAGAGGTTACATACTTTTGTATCCTGAGAAAATACAAACAGATTTCTATAGTCTCTGGTAGAGATTTGTTTTAAGGATGCATTTTCAAGGGAAGGTGATTTTAGAAAATATTTATTGTCTAGATGTAACACAGAGCCAGATAATCACCAGGCTTGCCTTCAGCACATCATAGCCTAGAGGAGTACCTTGAGTTAGGTGAGAGTGAAGGACTGAATTGGGAAAGGGTGTTGCAGGCAAAGAAGCTTATTTGAGCTCAGAGAAGTCCAGATGATGGATGCCGTAAAGTACATATAATAACATCTAACAAACCTTGATGAATCCACTTTATTGTTTGATTCTCAGTTTTTCAAGAGGAGCTCAATCAATATCTTTCCCCTCAACTTCTTTCAAGGTCAAGACAGAAGATAAATTTGTAGGTCTTGATGAAAAGGCTTTTAGTGTTTATTGTGATAAACAAAGTTGTAAGGCTCTGTTGGATTTGTAGGATTTTGTGTGAGCTTATCCACAGTAAATGTCAAAGTTAATGACAACCTAAGATATCTTACATGGCTTTTGCTAACTAACTCCCTTCCCCTGTAAATCACCTGCTGCTTCCTGTTCTTTTTTTCCCCTCTCCTTTCTTCTTTGTCTGTATACCTGCTACCATTCTTTCAGTAGGCTGGACATAAATTTGTTCCAATTGGGACTTCCATATGCTCTGCCAAGAATGCTAATCCCCTTTTGACTCCTCCCTTTTTCTTTGCTCCAAAAGATGAATGAGAAACCTTTCTCCCCATAGAGATTGCCCTATTTCATTACCTAAACATTGTACTCTTAACCGTATCACTGCTCCATGCTTTCACTTTTGTGTTTCTGCAATTGCTACATATACTCCAATGCTCAATACTTGTTTATTCACATCCATCTTCATGGTCCCACAGTTGTTTCTAAGCTCTGCAGTTTCCAACTTGAAATCCCTAGAGACTCTGGACAGGGTTTACCTTTTCAGTTGGCTCTGATCCTTAGATTGTGTGGCTGTTTTATACTTACTTATTTTTGATACTTATTATCTTCCCACTAAATATGTTTTAAATGTTTCAGAAATGTAGAAAGGTTGACTGTGACAGTAGAGATATAAATTAAAGAAATTAGTTGCTTGACACCCTCCCACATTTATCTGACCAGCATGAAAACATAATTTAGGAGGAGGGATTCGCCCATGCCTTTAGCTAGTAGAAGTTAATGAAGGCTGAGAAAATTGAAAAGTCAAAATATTTTGACATTTAAGAGATAGAAATTAGAAGTCATTGCACTGCACTGTGGTTCTCTGCAGGTGCAAGCTTAGGAAGAGCCCAGAGAGAATACAAGAAGGCTCTGGTAACCAGAAAGCCAATGTGTGGCCACAACCTATCTTTGCTGAGAAATTTGTCTTCTTGGTACTAAATTCAAAGACTTTGAATGTGACATAAGAATAAGTGGGCAAAACCAGAAAGGAGCCACTTTTCTCATTTGATCTTTGTTTTAAAAATAAAGAATATATATGCATATAAACTCATATACATATATTCATATATAAATAAGGAACACATGTGACTATGTATATTATATGTCCTATGTATGTATATGGATAGCATGAAGTGTAACCATTTTCAGTGCACAATTTGGTAACATTAAGCATGTTGTTGTATAGTCTGCATAGTGATTGCCAATATCTGTGTATAGAACTATTTTTTCTTCTTCAACAGAATCTGTACACATATGAAACAAGTTTCCCATTTGCATGCATCTTAACCCTGAAAACTATTCTACTTTTGTCTCTGAATTTACTAGTCTTAAGACTTCATGTAAGTGATGCTTTCTAGTAAATGTCTTTTCATTTAGCATAATTTCTTCAAGATCCATCCACATCATAACATGTGTCAGCCAGGATACTCTTTTACTATAAGTTTACATCACAATTTGTTCACCAGGCCATCTATTTATAGGCACAGATTCATTCTGCCTCATGGCTATTGTAAACAATTATGTTATGAATTTGATTGTGCAAATACCTTTTCCAGACCATATTCCCAATTATTCTGGGCTTATACTCACAAATAGAATCATCAGATCATATGATAAGTCCATCAAAGATTTTCACACTATTTTTCATAGCAGCTGGACCATTGTACATCCTTAACAATAATGCACATTTCATTTTCTTTTGTATTCATGTCAACACTTCTTCTGAGCTACAATAGATAGCCCAATAATGGGTTTGATTTACATTTTTGTAATGATTACTGATATTGACCATCTTTGCATGAGTTCATGGCCATTTGCATACCATATCTTCATAAAAGAATGTGTGCTCAAATTATTTGGGTTGCTTGGAGTGTGTGTTTGTGTATGTGTGTATACATCTGGTGAATTTAAAGAACTCTTTATGTACACTAGATATTAATTCTTTACCATACACAAGACTCAGAAATGTTTGTTTCTTATCCCGTGGGTCTTCTTTTCACTGGTTGTTAGTATCCTTTGATGCACAGAGGGCTTTATTTTGGTTCATTCTACTTCCCTTTTTTTTCTTTCATTGCCTATTCTTTTTGTGTCTATCAAGAAATCATGGTCATGTTCAATGTCATAAAAGTGTCCATCTATCATTCCCTTTAAGAATTTTACTGTTCAGCTCCTGGACTCTCTAAGTTTTTAAACAATTATGAATTGTTCTTTTATTGTATAATGATATCTTCCAAGCTGATACTTTTGTTGTGGGTAATGAGTTTTGAAGCCTGTATGTTCCCATCTAATAGTCTTGCAACCTTTATGGAAAGCATTTGATTATATATATGTATATAGTTTTATTTCTGAGTTCTCTATTTGGTCTAAATGTCTGTCTTTATGTTGTCACCACACTGTTTTGGTTGCTGTAGCTTTGTTAGTTTTGAAACCAGGAATTGCTAACTGTTAGGTTAATCTTCATTAATAGTATTGGCTGTCCAGGGTCCTTGAGATTTCCAAGCATTTAAAAATGACCCTTCCTATTTCTGTTAGAAAAATTTCCTTGGGATTTGGTAGGGATTGCATTAAATTTGTGGATCTCTTTGGGCCATGTTTACCTGTTAGCAATATTACATTTTCTATTCCTTAAACATAGGATATCATTTTGTGTATTTGAATCGTATCTAATTTCATTCAACAAGTTTTTCAGTTTTCTGTGTGTAATTTGTTCTCCACCTCTTTTAACTTATTTAACTTATTCTTTAGAATTACATTTGTTTTGTCACGATTATAAATGCAATTGTTTTATTTAAAATAATAATCTTATTATTCATTTTATGTATTTGTGTGCATTTGTGACTAAGGAGGCCAGAGAGGGGCATGTAAGCCTCCACCTTATTGTTAAATAAAAACTATTAGTAAATGAAGGAGTGAGAAGCTGACCCAGTCAGTAGAGCACCTGCCTTGCGAGCATTGGTGAGTGAATTGAGTTCGCAGCACCGGCGTAAAATCAGTTAGTGCGACACAGAAATGACAGTGCTGGGACGGCAGTGACCACGAGTCCCTGGCGACTGTCAGCCAGCCAGGCTAGCTCAGGCTCGGTGAGAGACCCCACTGAGAACCATAAGGTGGAGGCGAGGAAGCAGATGCCTGGCGTTTAACTCTGGCTTCCATATGCACATGCACACATAAGTACATGCATGAACACATACAAACATAAATATACACACAAATATTAGTGAGTAACATGTATATATATATGTAGTATGTTTATTATATATGGAATTTATAGTTATGTGAATTACATATCTATACTCTATATAAATTAAGCATAAATATTTAATTGCTACACTATTGCTCTCTCTAGGTGAATCTATAGTATAATTTTATTTTTTAATCTGATCTTTCCAAATTACAGTGTTTTTTTCCTAAGACATCTTTTTTTTTTTTTACGAGCTTCCCTATTTTTCATGTTAATTTTAGTTGGATGGTTTTATATCAAATGAAACTTTGGCCTTGGATGTAGAAAGTTAATGTTTATTGATGTGTCAGTTTTTTGTCTGCTTTCTCCACAAGAAGCACTTTCAATCAGCCTTACATAGTCCTCTACACAGTCTTGTCCTCATAGCTTGAAGAGCTTCAATTCAGTCTAGTTTTCTATGCTCTTCAGTCATCACACTCAGTTTCTCAATTTCCACTATTTTCTCACTACCTGGAATGTCTTTTAAATGCTGTCTCAATAATCAGAGCAATTTCGATTTCTTCCTTAGACACAAAGTTCAACAGTAGCATGAAATTGTGCTGCTTTGAACAAAATGCACTGTCTTTCCAAATGTTTTCACAACTTGCAAGTTACATCTTTTTTTTTTTCAAATTCATACTCATTTGTAGAGAATTAGACCATGACTAAAATGTTTCTAGATCAAATCTGTCATCTGACTATAATGTTAGAAAACCATACAGCTTCCTTCTGGATGTTAATTTATTTGTTAATTGCCTGGTAAAGGCTCTAGATTTTCTTTAATGTAAAGTTTTCCTCGTACTAAATTTTGGCAATCTCCTATATAAATATATATGTGCCTTCACTTACCCTCACCCTCACTCTAGCTTATGAACTTCCCACCCCTTACCTTCTGTTTTAGGCTCTGTTTTATAGCTGTGAAGAGACACCATGGCCAAGGCAACTGTTATAAAAGAAAGCATTTCATTGAGTGCTTGCTCACAGTTTCAGAGGCTAGTCCATTATCATCATGATGGGGAGCATGGCACCACACATGTCACTGGAAAAAAAGCCGAGAACATTACAGTTTGATTGGCAGGCAGAGAGCCTGGGCCTGGTGTGGGCTTTTGAAATGTCAAAGCTTTTGAACACTGCCGCCAACGAGGCCACACCCACTACAACAAGGCTACACCTATTTCAACAAGGCTAAACCTCCTAATCCTTTCAAACTGTGCCACTTCCTTATTTAAACATTTAAATATATGAGCCTATGGGAGCCATTCTTATTCAAACCACTACACCTTCTAAGTCTTATACCATACTCATGTCTTTTTATTTTGTTTTTTGACCCACTGAATTTAACCAGGGCTGTTTGTGTGACAGTGGGTTGCAGCTGGAGTTTTTCTGGTCCTGCCTGACTCACAGTCAGGACAAATCTTTCTCACCTGCCAGTCCCACAGCCGCTCAGTAACCAAGTAAACACACAGAGACTTATATTGCTTACAAACTGTATGGCTGTGGCAGGCTTCTTGTTATCTACTTCTTCTATCTTAAATTAACCCATTTCTATTAATCTATACTTTGCCACATGGCTCGTAGTTTACCAGTACCTTACATCTCCCTTGTCATGGCAGCGGCTGGCAGTGTCTCTCTGCCTCAGCCTTCCACTTCCGCGAATTCTCTCTCCTCATCCCACCTATACTTCCTGCCTGGCTACTGGCCAATCAGTGTTTTATTTATTAACCAATCAGAGCAACATATATAACATACAGAACATCCCACAGCACTTCCCCTTTCCTGTTTTTTCAAAAAGGAAGGTTTTTAACTTTAGTACTTGAAGTTCTACCCAGAGCAATAAGACAACATAAGTAGATTAAGGGGATACAAATTGGAAAGGAAGAAATCAAGCTTTCCCTATTTGCAGATGACATGATAGTATACTTGAGTAACCCCAAAGATTCCACCCAGGAACTGATAAAGCTTGTAAACACCTTCAGCAACATAGCAGGATACAAGATCAACTCAAAAAAGTCAGTAGCCCTCCTATATACAATAGACAAAGAAGCCGAGAAGGAAATAAGAGATACATCACCCTTTACAATAGCCACAAATGACATAAAATACCTTGGGGTAACACTAACCAAGCAAGTGAAGGACCTATATGACAAGAACTTTAAGTCCCTGAAAAAAGAAATTGAAGAAGATGTCAGAAAATGGAAAGATCTCCCATGCTCATGGATAGGCAGGACCAACATAGTAAAAATGGCAATTTTACCAAAAGCAATCTACAGATTCAATGCAATCCCCATCAAAATACCAACACAATTCTTCACAGACCTGGAAAGAATAATACTCAACTTCATATGGAAAAACAAAAAAACCAGGATAGCCAAAAGAATCCTGTACAATAAAACAACCTCTGGAGGCATCACAATCCCTGACTTCAAGCTCTATGATAGAGCAACAGTAATAAAAACAGCTTGGTATTGGCATAAAAACCGACATGTGGACCAATGGAATCGAATCAAAGACCCTGACATTAACCCACACACCTATGAACATATAATTTTTGACAAAGAAGCCAAAAGTGTACAGTGGAAAAAAGAAAGCACCTTCAACAAATGGTGCTGGCATAACTGGATATCAATGTGTAGAAGGCTGCAAATAGATCTATATCTGTCACCGTGCACAAAACTTAAGTCCAAGTGGATCTAGGACCTCAACATAAATCCAGCTACTCTGAACCTGCTAGAAGAGAAAGTAGGAAGTAGTCTTGAAGGCATTCGCATAGGAGATCACTTCCTAAATATAACACCAGTAGCACAGGCACTGAGACAAACAATCAATCAATGGGACCTCTTGAAACTGAGAAGCTTTTGTAGAGCAAAGGATACAGTCAACAAGGCAAAGCGACAGCCTACAGAATGGGAGAAGATCTTCACCAACCCCACATCTGACAGAGGACTGATATCGAGAATATATAAGGAACTCAAGAAATTAAACATCAAAACGACCAACAGTCCAATTAAGAAATAGGCTATAGAACTAAACAGAGAATTCTCAACAGAGGAAACTCAAATGGATGAAAGACATTTAAGGAATTGCTCAACATCCCTAATCATCAGGGAAATGCAAATCAAAACAACTCTGAGATACCACCTTATGCCTGTCAGAATGGCTAAGATAAAAAACACAGTAAAATTCCAGATAACAAAATAATTATCAAGCAAGAATTACAGTTACAATAACTAGTCTATTTATAATATCTAGTCTATTTGGCAAAATTAAAGAAAATATCCTATCTATCCTATATTTGTGAGTCTAAGGTTTTATATCTAACTTATCTTTTATCATAACTGAGGAGAATTATAACTATGTAGTCTTCAACTACACCAACGACCTCAGAAGGATATACTATTACCTGAGAAATGATAAAAGGATGCAAGCAGCTTTCAGGAGTCTTGCAAGAGTGGACAGAGACAGCTGGCAGCCTGGACAGTCATCCAAAATTCTTTTGCAAAGTTGGGGCATCTGTCCACAGGCCTGGGGAGTTGTTCTTACTCAAACTACCATTGTGCCTTTCAATAAATTTCTCTGATGAAGTAGCATTTGTTTACAGGTATGGATGTGAGTACTTAGAAGGAAGCTTGGCATTTATCTAATCAAGAGTAAGTCTCCTAAGGTGTAAAACCTCCTCAACCTTGGGTTGTTAACTGAGTACCCATCATCAGGTATGCATTTTTCTCTTATGGAGCAGGCATCCTAACCAATCAGAGAATGCGGAGTGATCTTGTAACAATTATGCCACTGTTGCACCTGTGGCCACAACTAGCCTAGAAGGTTGGTATTGTTGTCCGCAGGCTTCTCAGCTGGGTAAGCCATTGATGCCTGTTCTCCCCCCAGAAGTTTGTATTTCACCTTTTAGAACTATGAAAGCTGGTAAACAGAAAGGAAGCCTCCAGCTCAGTTCCAGCTTGATTTCTCTATCTTGCACCCCAAGTCTGTGGTTTATTTCAGCAAAAGTGGGAAAGAGTCTTACCAACTAATTCTAGTGGGAAACCAAGATGAATGGCATGATCCTGTATTATTTTGGGTATTTTGGGGGGCTCCATTGATCAACAACTCATAAGGAGTTATCCCATATCTGACACTATGATGTTGGTTTAATAACTCCTGGATATTAGGTTCAGCATTACTCAACATTGCAGACTATCATCTTTTAAAAGCTTATATTTTTTAGTTGCCTTACAAAATAATAATATAAATTGAATGTGTTCATTTGTCTTAGTATAATAGCAATATTTTCTGCTATACTAAGAGCTCAATTACTTTGTAACAACTTTGTGCTCAGATCTACTTTAAGTTGCTTGTTGAGATCATCCTTAATATGTAAATTATATACTTTAAAAGTTACAGAGAAAATGATTATTTTATGCTGGAAATTAAAAACAAAACAAAACAATGGACCCAGCTAAATTATTTGTAATTGGAAATAAGTTATTTCCACAGCGTACATATTAAAATGCTCAGGTAAGACTAATTACATTGTTAAGATATATAAGAGTGGTGGTTAGAATAAAATTGATCCCCATAGGCTCATAAGGTGTGACACTATTAGGAGGTATGGCCTTGTTGAGGTAGGTGTGGCCTTGTTGGAGGAAGTGTGTCACTGGGGGACAGGCTTTGAAGTCACAGATGCTCAAACAAGGCCTAATGTGGCTGTCACTTCCCACTGCCTGTGGATCCAGATGTAAAACTCTCAGCTACCTTGCCAGCACCATGTCTGCCTGCATGCCACCATACTTCCTGCCATGATTATAATGGACTGAACTTCTGAACTGTAAACCAACCCCAATTAAATATTTTCCTTTATAAGAGTTGCCATGGTCATGTTGTCTCTTCACAGCAATAAAACCCTAACTAAGACAATGAGGAAATACAAGCAGATATGAAAAGATTTCCTCAGAGATACTTGATAAGCAACTTGGATACTTTAGCTGCTACCAGCAATATTTCCTGTAACCCAAGTTGTTTAATTGATGTGAATTCAAGAAGATTCTGATACATAATAAATACCATTTAGGTATACACTCTCACTGTGATTTGTTCTGAAGTGTGATTTGTTGGAAGCATCTTTGTGAAGTGTCTAACCATATGTAAGGAGAATAATATCGAGAGTATGTCACCTAAAATATACAGAAATCTAGTTTATACTTTCAGTAGATGGGGGGTGGGTATCTTCTTCGTAAGGAAATCAGCTGATCCCTTTGGTAGGCTGGAGTTGTGCGGAAAAGAACGAGAGAGCAACATCTTCTTCACAACGTGGCAAGCTGAGATCACCAGAAGAGTGTTTACCTTCCTCATTTCAGTGTTTGCTCATTTGGGGACTTTCTCAGTTCCACACGGGCACTGTGTAAGTTGCCATATCTATCTGCACACTCTTTGCCTTGTACTTAAATCATGTATACAAAGAAGCAATGAACAGCAAGCCCTATGTACATAAACTCATGTACAGGTTGGAAGAACCATGGGCTGTAGATCAACTATATCTGCACATTGTTCTACAATGTTCATGTGTTTTTTACCATAATATAAAAATATGTACAGATTGAATGTTCATGTGTTTTTTATCATAATATAAAAATATTTACAGGTTGAAAAATATAATCACCTGTAAAAAAAAAATCACATTTTTTAGGGAAATATTTTAGTATGAATTAGCAGTTGACCAAATGTTTTACTTACTCATGAAAGATGACATGCTTTATTCTCTTTAGGCTGTGGGTATACTATGAGATATTCATATATTTTTTTCATGTTATATATGGCTGGCTCTCATTGCCAGTTTGGTTCATTACAGTATCACTGTAGTGCTTAAATCCAAGTCATTTACTAATATTTCCATATCTGTGATTTACCATATCATTTCTAGTTTTGTGAAAACTTTATCAACTTTGGAGATCAAGGTGTCTGTTATATTACAAGTTTACATTGGGTAAATTTCCTTTTATTTTACATATTAGAATAGGTGAATATCATGATCATTTTTATAAATTGCACCAGTAGGCTCTCCCTTAGAGCCTATGATCTACTCTGTCATGGGCTTTTAACTAGATTTAAAGTATCAGACATGAACTCTCTGCAACTCAAGTGGGTGGTATCTTTCACAATAGGAACAAACATTATTCACCATGCTGGGTACCTTTGATAAAACTCTCCTTTATTTTATATATTTTAAATTAGTTTACAAACTAGAGGATTTCCATAAGACTTCTTTATAATTCTTACTTTTGGTTAACATATACCTTATTCTGAATATATAAAGAATAAATATAAAAATAATAAATATATTAATAATGAAATATAAAAATATTCTGACTTTCATAAAGACTTTTAAGTATCTAATAGACTATAAAGCTTTGAGTTGACCTTTTCCATTGAATAGAAATTATCTGTGTCACTCTTGGGCCATCTGTAAGTTTTAAATTATTGTTCATTCTTTTAAAATGCACAAATAGAAATTCTACATGTTTGTGATGTACAACGTGGTGCTGTGACATATGTATGCATTATAGAATGCTAGTTCAAGGTAATTAATATTCACATTATCTCATATTTATTTTTTGTGAGAACTCAATATGTCCTCTCATTAGTTTTCAAGTGTGTAATACAGTTTTTCTGCAATTACTACATTATACAGTTCTTTTGACCTTCAATATCCAATCTCAATGTGACTTAAAATTTATCTTAAACATTGAGATCTTCATTCTTGAGTGGTCATTGACTCTCTCTGGTATTGATGTGACTTTCACATTTTTATTTCCAAGTTTCATACCATTTTGGCAGCAATACTGGGCAGCTTCCTAACAAGTCTATGAGAATGCATGTGTTAAAGTCTTGAAGATGAAATCTTGCTAGTTCTAGCACTACAAAACCTATAGGAGGTAACAGCATGTTTTCCTTCAAAGTCTGAAAATTCACTTAGTGAGAAACATTCATTTCCATTTTCTACTAAGCTGTGTGGAAAATTATGTAGTTCACTGAGCTAGAAGGAGTCAGAGCAGAAAGAGATAAATCAATTTTTATGGAGAAAAATAAAAAGAGGAGTTTGATGTCACCATGGCTTGAAGACTTAAAGGTACTCTACTTAGAGCCATCCAGGAAAAAGATTAAGAGGCTATTTTATTAATCCTTAGAGCAGTTTTCAAACACGACCTTGTGATATGAATCACCTGGGAGAGAAGTCTTTTTAAGACACAACTCTGCACAGCCACAGCAGTCCTTCTCAAAGTTGGTCTGGGCAGAATCAGCCTTGCGTGGGAACTTTTTAGAAATGCTAATTTCCAGCTCCATCTTATACAGGAAACTCTAGAGTGGAGGCTGGTCAATTCAGTTTACAGACTCACACAATGTCTACAAAGCATATTCGACTCTGAGTAAGCTAGGTCTTACACCAGAAAGATTGGGGATAAATGAGAAATGTGAATAACTCCTTATGTTTGTTAATACCAGGTGATGCATTGAATGCCTCATGGGGACCACAGCGGCTGGTGGCTTATAAGAAAACTATTAGAACTATGCCATAATGGGTGCTCTCAACATTTGCCTACACATTATTATAGCTACATGGCTCCAAAATATTCCATACTCATGTGGTTCCCCTGATGACTGTGATTTAATTGATCCGAGCTGTGATCTGGCCAAAAATGTTTGAGAGATTCCCATGTCCCAGTCCAGTTATACGTCAACTCTTTTTCTTCCAACATCTGAATCCTCTTTAGTCACTTTGTCTTTCATATTGTTCAATTTTTCATAGAGAAAATAGAAATTAATACAGGAATCTTCTATGCACATTGTATCTACCAACCAATATTTAATCTATACCCTCTTATTTTGACTCTCCAGAAGTATTGAAATCAGGATCTCCATGAGGTATCTGCACTTCCTTGATTATTGAAGTACTATATGTAATAGCCAAGTTATAAAAGCAACCTGATCTTTAAATGATGGGTAAGTGGGTAAAGCACTTTTGGTCCAAACATATCATGGAACACTATGTGGCACTACAAAGGAGAACTACTTCCATTTACAACATAAATCATGTTTGGAGAGGCCTGAAAGGTATTTTATTAAGTGAAACAAGATATATATGGGTGGACAAATATAATAGTATCCCATTTATGTGGGGTTTATAAAACAGTGGAACCCATAGAAACACAATGAAGGACAGTGGCTGCAGGAGGTCGAGGGGAGAGAAATGAGGAGAATTGGGTTGAGAACAGTTACTTGGTAGGAGTGTGTTTTAGAGACTTGTGTAGATATTGGCCATAATTGAAATCCTATATTGCATTCAGAATTTCTTAGAGGATAGATCACATAATATACAAATAGAAATAATTAATAATAAAGAAAGTGAGGAAATTATTAGAGGTAATGGATATATTTATGCATTTGGTAATGTTTACACATATATACTCACCATAGAACTAATAGAATTAATTTACATTGTTTATACAAAATAGGGAAATCAATTGTAATTTAACAGAACTTAAAATGTTTTATTTTATGTTCTGTGTGATTCCATTTGTGTTACACTCTTGAGATAACAATTGTGTAGAAACTGGGAACACTAGTGCTTGCTTGGAGTTACTGATAGTGTCTTTTTTACTCTGCCTTGTTTTTATACAGGATCTAGCTGTGTAGCCAGGGATAGACTGGGTCTCGTTGTGTATACCATGCTGGTCTTGAACTTGTGACAGTCCTCCAGCCCATACTTTCCAAGTTCTGGAAATATGTGGTGCCACAAATGGCTCATTGTTCCCATTTATTCCAAGAAAAAAATACTCTGTGTGGTTAAATTGAGTGCTCTCTTATTTCACTTGGAAAATGGCAAAAATCAAGAGTCTCCTTTTGGTCTCTCTCACTTCAAAAATCCCAGAAAAGAATATTATTTGCTACTTTGCCAAGCAGTCCAGGCAAAAGAAAAGAATCTTTTATTTATTTTTTCAATTAGCCTGAAAAATAATAATTCACACATTTATACGCTTAGATCTATGTTATAAGATGCAGAAATTTCTATAGGTTCTCCACTTAGAGTGAACCTCTCTTCCCAAGCAAAGTCTGTTTCTTGAGCAAACCAAGGACCCCAAATGTTTAAATATTTATATAAGGGCATCACAGAATGTATGCCTAGCTAGGAAACATTTTTGCATGCAGACATCATTAAACATGCAGGTGAGTCTATGAAATGTTTAGGACTCTCTTACAAAGACTCAAAGGAATCCTTCCCAATCCAGAGTATTCGAGGAGAAACTCTGCCCTAGTGTGGAGGTGAGCACATTTGGGAGGATCTGAGTGCTCATGGGAAGAGACATGTGATCACAACAGAAGGTTGAGCACACACTGAGATCCAGTAGCATCATCCCCAAATAGGGGGTCTATATAAAGAGTTATGCCCTCTGTACCCCAGCAACCTGTTCTCTTTAAACTGTGAGTGGAAGCTTGCATGGGTCCAGGCAATGCATGAAAGGGAATCATGTTAGAAAGTAAATGTAATAAGATCTGATTGGTTCTTTGACAAAATGTTCCATTGCTAATGGAGTCACATAAGAATTAATCATGTGTTCATTTTTCAGTAAATGTTCTACTGTAGGCTTGGTTATTTGCATTTAATTTTAAAATAGATAATAAAAATAGCTTTAATAAAAGCAAAACCCAAGATGCAGTAACAATAACAAAATTAATCAGAATAATAACAGTAGTTACTATTCTTAGATACTTACACTGTGCCTGGCACCATATTACTTTTTCTACACATGTTGTCTATGAGCCTCTGGACCTACCTGCTATCATCCCATTTTTTTCCTATGAGGAAAAGGATTGCCAACTTCATGCAGAGAACAAGTGGTAATGTTGCATCTTATTAAGAATGTGCTTTTTGAAAATACAAAAATTTCCCCTTTTCAGATTTTGTGTTTTGAGAACTGGCTCCTGGAAAGGACTGTCCTTTCCCAAATTCTTAGGTGGGAAACTCAGATGTTCTGCCTCACTCACTTCTGCCAAGGAGTGACAAGACTCTGGGTCCCATGTGTGTCCCTTTTACACCACTATAACAAAACGCCTGAGATAATCAGCTTAGAAGGGGAGGAGTTCAGTCCTTGGTCACAAGGCTGCATCACTTTGCACTCTGGAGAGGCAGAATGCCATGGCTGAGAGCACATGATAGAGGCAATGCTTCTTTCATGGTAGCCAGCAGTCAAGATAAAAAGAGAGAAGAAATGTCTGGGGTTCATAATTCATTTCAGCAGCACATTTCTATTGACCTAACTTCTTTTCGCTGGACCCCATCTCTCAGATGCTCCACCAGCTTCTAAGAAACAAGCTGGGGAGCACACTGTGGGGAACACTGATGATCTGTCAATTTCACCGTAGTTTGCCTCATCAGTGACTAGCTGACTTGTATCCACTGAGAATTATAGACAACCTGCCTGCTATACCATGACTTAACTGTGAACTTCATTCCTTCTCTACTCTTTGAACATTGATGTACCCACCAACATGAGCCTGCATGGAGCCCTTTGTTTTGTATGTTCCTGAGAACAGATGACTTCAAAAGAAAACTTTCTGGTGCCATCTGCCAACTCCACCCATTTATCCTATTTCTTTCTATCTTGTTTACCTCTCTTTAATAAAACGAAGACATGTGCTGCCCAAACTTTGTGATGTTTCCAGATAACTTGGTGGGATTGTTCTCTATACTACAATATTCCATTTCTACCTGTCTGCCAAAAAGTTTCCTTTCTGTATGCTCACCTATGGTTTATTTTACACAAAAGATGTGACTCTAATCATTCCACAAGTGTGCCTGCATTAAGATATCATACACAACAATTAATGACAATTAAACCCTGGAAAGCCTACCACAGATGTCCCTCTTCCCAAATCCAGTTCTTCCAGAAGTCTCTGTGTGTACATATCACCTCCTCCCTATTGTACCATGAGCTATTCAATTTCAGGAGAACCTTGAATTTTAATATACAGCAAAAAAAATCTGCTACAATAAGTATTTTAAGAAAGAATGTATAGTAGTTAGAGTTTAAGTGGGACATTTCAGGGGAAGGAAGTAAAAAAAAAAGAAAACTTCTCTACCTTATTTGGTTCTCTAGGTAGGAACATGAAAATTATATCAACAAAAGTCAGATTAGCAATTAGAAATAATTTATTGACATACGCAGTAAACATTGGAGAGACTCACCAATGAGGACATCAAAGGAGAACTAGAATATGGGCCTAAAAGATACTTTAACAGAGAACAGAAAACCTGGGAAGAAGTGATAAGACAAAGGAAAAGGTTGTGGGGTTTCTGTAGCAGCAAACTCTAGAAAGGTAAATATATGGGGAACCAGCAGAGTAAGAATTGTTTGCACAGATCCATCTTCAGAAAGACTTTCTACTGTCTTCACGGCCATAAAACTCCACTGGCAGAGAGGATTTATGACTGTTCTCATTCCTCAGAAGTTTCGGCGTGGAGTTGAAGGTAAGGGAGGCTCTTGGAATCTTCTCCCCATGTTTGATAAATTTCAAATGCCTTCTGCTCAAAACAATCCTTGTGTAAAGTGGCATGTTTAGGGCAGTATATTTTAATCTCTAAATGAGAATGGTCACGTTTTTCTTTGAGCCTCATGTTGTTATTTCCATAATAAGAGCCAGAACCTAAACAGTCAGTCTTCATTGCTCTACCAGTGTTTGAGCAGAGGATAGTGTTTGAGTAAAGATAACATTGAAAAACGCTGTCTGGGTGCAAGTGAATTTGAACACAGGCACTAGACAAAAGAGGGTCCACAAATAAATGAACATGCTGCTATTGCTGCTAGTGAACCTGGGAAAGGTTGTCATTGCTGCTGTAGAAATCTGTGTATTATAAACAGGTATGTGCAGAATTTTGCACCCACCATTGGAGATGAAGAAGTTCTTGCCATCAGTCATATCTAAATGAATCAGGTTTTGTGTATTTATTTATTTATTTATTTATTTATTTATTTATTTATTTATTTATTTAAGAGTTAGACAGTTATCTCCTGCCTCCCTCTGGCTGAAATTCTCAACTGAATTCTTTATTCCTTACTGGTTCCAATGCCAAGTCCTACAGTACTATAAGTCCAGGAGAGGCTTTGGGATGTTGAAAATGCCACAAAGTCAGGGGTCTCCTTTATTTAAGGGAGTGACAAGATCTGCTACTATCCATGTCATTCAGAAATGTGGAAGGTCCAGGTTTATCTGAGTGTATGCTGGCATAGGAACCCTGGTTGACAGGCAGGACAAGAAGACAAGGACGATGACAGCTGCCCTTCCCTCCTCTGCTCCCCCTGCCCACAAGTCATCTCTGTGGTTTGTGTTCTTGAGATGTGTAAGAATTCTTCTATTCCAAAACAATTTCTTGAGATAAGTTATGAGTGAAGATTTATTTGAAGGAGGAGAAAGGAACCAATAAGGAAATAGAGGATTTTCACTTTGCTAGTTAATGAGAGAGAGAGAGAGAGAGAGAGAGAGAGAGAGAGAGCTATGGAGTTGTGGACCAAAACATCTTCAGTTATTCTTTAAATTCAACCTTCAAGTATCTAGAGTGAGGGTTTCAGCACAAAGAGATAAAGTTTACAGTGTACAAATCTGAGGTTAGATACACTGAAATAACAAAGCATGACTCTAGTTATTGACCACAATGGGAAAGCACTCAGGAGAAGGGTATGTAGTAAGGAAATGAACAGAGGCCACTGTCCATTAGGCAAAGGAGAAAGGAAGCATAATTCTAAGTCAAAGGAAGAACAATGGCAAAATCTATGGTTTGGATTTGGTTTAAGTGTGTGACCCTGAATTCATTTGTTTTGTCTTCAGTACGGCAATTTTGGGGGATAAAGCCTGTAAATAGAAGGACCTTGGGCCAATTGAGGGTGTGCTCTTAGAAGACATAATGGAACCTCTAGCTTCCTGTTTTGAGATATGAGCTCTTCCTCTCATACAAGTTCTTATTATAATGCCATTTGCTATGAAATCCTTGCCAGAATCAAGCCATTGATGGCATCTTGCCTCTAGTCTCCAGAAATATGAGCTAAACAAGTTGCCTTAATTTTACTTATGTCAAAGATGGCATATCTCAGGTATAGCACTACAGTAACAAGAAATGGAGCAAGTCAGGTTGAAGAGCTGACTCGGTGGTGAAAGATGCTTGATGTTCAAATCTGATGACTGGAATTTGGTTCTCGGAACCCATCTAAAAGCCAGGTGTTATGATCCATATCTGTGTTCCCAGCACTCCTACAGTGAAAGGGAGGTAGAAAGAGGAGAATCAGCTTGAAGTTCATGGGCAGTAAACTGGAGTATGCATGGACTCCTAGGAAGGTGTGGGAGCAGAGGAGGAGCAAAAGACAGCTGCTGCAGGGCACTTCTTCTCATAGGATGATTGTGCAGAGGCTGAAACACATCACTGCCCATCATCATCCACTTAATGTTTTCCTCTCAGTGAGTTTTATTCTAAAAAGAATGAAAGAATGTATGTGTGCATGTACAGAAAGACAGACTGTCAGACATTCTACAGGACACAGAAAGAAGCAACTGACTCTAGGCCTATAGGCTGAAGAAGGATGCACCAATGTTACAGAGGAACTTTGGATGACTGTCCAGGCAGCCAGCTGTCTCTGTCATTTCCAGAATTTTGGAAGTTGCTTGCAATGCATTTGTTGTTTACTTAGGTAATATTATATCCCTCTGAGGTCTTTGATGTAGTTGAAGACTAGATAGTTATAGTTATAATTTTCCTTGGTTATGATAAAATATAAATTAGATGTGAAACCTTAGACTCACAAATATAGGATAAAAGAATATTTACTTTGAATATAAATAGACTAGATATTGTCGCTGTAATTCTTGCTTGATAACTGTTTTGTTATATGTAATTTTACTAGGTTAAAGTTAAATCCTTCCTTTTTGATTAGACAGAAAAGGGGAAGTACTGTGGAATGTCTTTCTGTATGCTGTGAAAATGTGTTGCTCTGATTGGTTGACAAATAAAGCTGCATTGACCTATGACAGGGCAGGATGGAGACAGGTGAGAAAATCCAAGAGAGATAGTGGGAAGAGAAAGGAGAGGAAGGAGACACCAGCTGCCACCAGGAGATACAAGATCTAAAAAGTACCAGTAAGCCATGTGGCAACTTATAGATTAATGAAAATGGGTTAAGTAACAAGAGCTAGGTTCAAGAAGAATGCCTTAGGCCATGCAATTGGTAGTTAACATTAAACCTCTGAATGATTATTTTATAAGTGGCCACAGGACCGCAGGAGCAGGGCGGGACCGGAGGAATCTTCTGACTACAAGAATGTATGTGTGCATGTACAGAAAGACAGATCTAGCTGCCTGGATTTGAAAACATGCAGATGGCTGTATAGTTGAAGTGACTTCCCAGGGATGCCCTCAGCTGTGTCATTTTCATTTATTCTGAACTGAAGAAAATTAGAGTCAGTCCCAAGTGCCAGTCTATAGTTGGGGTCTAGGGAGGAGGACTGTAGTTGCTGCATTTACTGCCACAGTTGCTTGCCTAGGGAGAGTACAAATGAGCCCTACTGAGGCAGACTGGGCAGATACTAACCCAGGAGGCTTCTTTTCCTTTTCCCCCAAGCTGATCTGTGACTTGGAGAAATGTGTCTTCTTCACTCACTTTCTATGGGGTGTGGTGCTTGCAAATACCAGGGCACTGGTGGTTTCTAATCTGTCCCTATTGTTCTGTTACAGTGGTGGCTTCCTTGTGTTTCTTTTGTTCCTTGGGTGTGTCCTGGTCAGGACCATCAGGATCCCTGGTTAGCTTCCTGGCCAGCCCCTCCTCTCTGACTCATTTGTTGGATTCCTGTGCAGTCCAGCATATTGGTTCTGCAAAGCTACCCAATGAGCTTCTCCAAGAATAATCATATAGTCAAATCAAATCTGTACCTGTCTGCAGGTGGATGGACCACATCCTGCCTAAGGCCTTGGCTCCTTGTTTGTAATTACTTTTAGTTCAAGTAGAATGATTTAAAATTTGATCAGGAGTCTTCCTTGTCTGCCTTTCTTTCACGTGCATACACACACATACATACATGCACATGTGTGCACATACATACATGAGCATACTTGTGGAATGAATAACTTATTATATACTAGAAAGGTCAATAACTCTGGTTTTTAGTATGAGACAAAAATGTAGTTGGCCTTTTTCTAGGTTGCTTCAGGGCACCCTGAAATTAAGATTCACAGAGATCTGCAATATTAAAGGTGGGGAGAGAAAGTTAGGGGCTGTATACATAGCAGGGAGATGAGGGATGGGAAGCATAGGATTATATTCCTGCCCATAGTGAGCTGGTCACCAAATGATGCAAAAGAGGAGCCACAAAGAAGGGAAATTAAAAATCCAGTCTGAAGATGCTACAGAGGAAAACATGGAGCAAGGGCTCAGCAGGAACGTGAAAGCAGCCATGTAGACCTGAGAAAACAAGTAGGATGAACTTTTGGAAAGACTTGTGTAGGTGTAAGGGACACAGGCAGTACTTGGGCAGGCCTTAGGAAAACTGGACATTCCCCAAGATGCCTTAGTACAGAGCTGACAGGTGCTCTAGGAAGCAATGGGTGTAACCAGATATTATCAGTCAAACAAGAGTAGTCAGAAGACTTTAGTTGTTGTGAATCAAGTTGTACATGCTCCTCCCCTGCTTTTCTCCATGGGAATTCTCTAAGCACAGACGTTCTACTCATGGCACACATCCATTTACTGCCCAGTCCTCTGTGTTCAACAGGGCCTCTGTAGCTTATGAAACTGTGGAGAACTGAAAACATCCCCAAGATTCATGGTCTGCTCCACAATTCCAGGATGAATGCCTGAGAGAACCAATGGTGTGCAGAAAAAGGCCTCACTACTCATTTTTTAAGTTACGAGGCCTGCTTATTCCAGACTAGGAACAGTAATAAATAGTAAGCCTAAGTGGGCTTACCTGGAGATCTTAACAAATAAAGATTGTCTGGTTCAAGACATACCAGAGCGGGTCTGGAGTTGGTTATGATAGACTGTTTATTTTCATGGAATATAAGATGTGAACTGGAAACTTCAAACAGCAGAGTCAACCGAGAGTCACAATGGCTTAGCTGTAAACTCATCTGGACTTGAGTCCCAGCCTTATCCTTTGTAAGCCCTGTGGTTTGAGAAGAAAATTTTCATCTGTTGGTTCCTTGGTCTATTGATTTGTCAAGTGGGCACAGTAACTATCTCTTATCTTTATGTGGTTCTGCATGAGAAGGCCCATGGCCCCCAGTAAAAGACAAATTGTACTCGAAAAAAAAAATCTATAACACAGGTAGGCATCAGGGCCTATATGAACATCAAGGCCAAAATGTTTTCCTGGTTATGATATTGGGGAGGGCTAGATGGGAATGGTTGATGGATACAGGAGTACAGTTGCATAACACAATAGGCACTCAACTAACTACATATACTAATCAATAGTGAGGGACTGAAATGTTCTTAACAAAAAAAAGATAAATGTTTGAGGTCCTGGCTATTCCAGTTACCTCCATCAGATAGGTTCAAAGTGTGCATGTCCCGAAGTGTCACAACATACCCACAAATAACTGCAAACATCATGTGGCATTTTTTTAAAACATGAAGAAGCTTTTCATTTTAAAGTTTGTATGTTCTCAGGAGCACTAAGTACTCAAGTAGGGCCAGAATCTGAAGGGAAGGAACTCAGGAGTACATGTGATTTCAGTGGGAAGGTTTGCTAACAGGAGATAGAATGTGATTGTACCAGTCTTTTTCTTTTGGACCAATGACATACTCCCAAATCATGACATGGAGACTTATTACTAGTTATGAATGCTTGGCCTGGCTTAGATTTATCTTTGGCTAGCTCTTTCAACTTAAATTAACCTGTTTCTATTTATCTGCCTTTTGCCTCAGGACTTTTTACTTTTCTTTCCTTCGATATTTCCTACTTTCACTGCTTCTCATGTCTGTCTGGATGGCAGCTGCCTGGTTTCTGGCTCCTGGCATGTCCTTTTTCTTCTCCCTTGTTCTCTTCTCCTTCTTCTTTTTCTCATTCCTCCCCCAAGCCTAGATTTCTTCTCCTATTTAGTTTTTCTGTCTGCCAGTCTCACTTATCCCTTGCCTGCCTAGCTATTGGCCATTCTGCTTTTTATTAGACCAGTCAGGTGCCTTAGGCAGGCAAGGTGAAACAGTGATGTATCTTTTCATAATTAAATGCAGCAGAAACAAATGTAACACACCTTTACACAGTGAAAGTAACATTCCCCAGTATAAACAAATGTAACACATCTTTACATAGTCAAATATCCCACAACATTAGATTATTTAAGACCATGAGCCTAAGGTGATGGAGAGCTGAGAGAGGCTCAAAAGAGCACCATCCCCCCATAAAACAGAGGGTGGAGCACTGTGTCCACTTTCCATTTGCTATCACTTTTAGAACATAAGGAATCTTGTGAAAACTTCAGGCCATCTTATCTGCAGCACCTCCCCTCCAGTCTCTACTCTCGAGGAGAAGCAATGTATTCAAGAATGAAAGGAGAGGAAAGGCAGCAATCACCTTGGAGGGGAGAGAAGACAGCCATCCAATAGAGGCAGAGAAAACAGCCACTAACCAAAGGCAAAGACAGCCACCAACCACTGACAGAGAAGATAGCCACTAATCAGAGACAGTCTTCCACAAGGAAGGCAATGACTCTGAGGATGGACAGATATCCGGCCTCCTTCTTTCTTCTCTAGAGATTGTCTTTCTATGTCTCAAGCATGGAAGTTCTAGATTTTTTTTTAATTGGCTGCCACTTAAGTAGAGCAGAAAAGTAGGGAATTTCTAACGAGGAGTTATTTTCAATTCACACTTCAGGGAATCTTTTGAAGCAGCCTTGTTATTGTCCTTCAAGAAACTGATGTTTGGATAAAGAAAGTAAGATTAAAATGAAAACACTCCACCCACAATAAGAATCTTCATTTTGTAGTAGGAGTTGGGCTGACTATTTTCTGATGCGCTAGATCTCTTGAAAATGCTTCTACTGAGAAACTGGTAAAGAAATTCTCAAGTAAATGTTTTGATAGAGGGATTGTAAGCATTTCATTCAATAGTTGGGGTATTGAGCTGGCATTCCCAACAACTGGCTACTTTAAACAAAAGTCCACTTAATCTATTGTTCAACACATGGGCTATCTGGAATTTGGTTTGATGGATAAATCCTAAATTTCTCCCTCAAAACCAAAGATAGTGTATTTACTGATAGCCTATTCCTCAGGATTGTCAAAACATTCCGCATTTCTTTGTTTTGTTTGTACAACAAACTTCTCTAGTGCTTCTTATTGAACGGCAGCCATTGTTGTCCACTTCGTATTCTTTATGCTGGACCTCCTTTCTGTTCTTCATGTTACTCTCTATTCTAGGATTCTCGGACAGTCTGTGTCAGTTGTGAAATGATAATTGGTCTGAAGGAGAACTAAGGGAATGGTTCATGGTGAGCTTTTAAACTCTGAACATCAGAATCACACTGCCTGTGTCAAGCTCCAGTTCTGATACACAAGAGTAGCTTCCCTGAGCTGCGGGTTGCCCAACAATAACATGAAGATGGTAATAATCTCTTTGCTCATATGTGATATATGTGGTTTGACACATTTTAAACAGCCGATCAATGTTATTTTTTATTAAGGTCATTATTCATGACAGGTTATACTTGCCCTGCTTAAATTATGCCACAAAATTTCAAGTCTTAAAGTGCTTACATGTGCCATGTGGCCCAGGGTTCAGCTATATTCTTCTGACTAACCACATGTTCCCAGAAAAAAAAAAAAAAATCACCCAAGTAGCTTGTCTCTATCTGTTTGAATTACCTCAGACAAGAGCCTGAAGGTATTTACTCCACTACAAATGGTTCTGCTGAGGTCAATGCAAATTTAACTGCATTGATTCCCTGGTGAATCTGTAATGGCTAGCCAGAAGATTGATCTCCATCACAGAAGTGTGTTTTTGGACTTGGAAGGCCAGTCTGCAAAGAATGTATCACTTCCTCTGCTGCTGTTTGGGGTGACCACAAAAGCAACTTTTTTCACCAAAGAGAAGATGACATAGAACTTTTTGTTTTTTTTTTTTCCGGAAGGGAGGCATGCTGGGAGACCTTCACACATATTAGTAGAAAATAGGCCAGTGCTGTCCCTTTTTCTTATCTTAAGGGAAAAATGCACTAAAGTGAAAATGTTTACAAATTATAAGGAGACAAATCCAATGAAGAAAAATTAAAAATTTTACACATTTTGAAGGGCAGTTATGGAACAAAATGAAGTAAGCAGATTTGTCACCATTGGTCCCATGGGGAACTGTAAAGTGGAAAGAGCAAAGCAGCCTTGATGTTTTTCTTGGAAGAGAAAAGAGACCTCTGGGAGAGAAAAAAAACATAAGCTTATGCAATATTTATGCATAAGCAACACTCACAGTAATATGGAATATATCCATTTTTAAAGTATGATGATTTATTTATCAAATCACCTATTTAACAGGACTCTTTTGTAAACAAATAAATATACTACTTTAGTAAGCATCACTAGAAACATTTGTTATAAAAAGAGATGGGTATCTCTTGAAACCTAATGTGGGAACACAACACTGAAAGTGAGACTTGACTGGTTTCTCTGGATATAGTTTTCCTTTTCTCTGTCAACTAAGTTCTCTAGTTCCAAGTTTATATAATTAAAACAGCATCAGACACACATTCCACTGTTTGACATTCACACTTCCAAGCTGCTTGAATAAGTGACTCAGGTACAGCAGCCATCTGTACAGGGAAGCACATTGGCCGTATCAAAATCCCCCAGCCACACTTCAAGAATTTAAATATTGATACTATCCAATCATGGAGACATGATGTCTGAGATAGCACTAACTTTCAAGACTTAGAGATAAGTATGGATTGGTCCAGCTGGATCCTGTGGCTCCACCAATATCATACGTAAGCAAGATTGGGCACCTGTCTACTAGGGGTTCACTATCGTCAACTAGGAAGAGACAGACAATATTCTGAACTAGGAAGATGGTCTAACCATGTGGTAGTATTGTGTTCTCCAAAATATTGAGTACCCTAATAAATTTATCTGGGGTCAGAGAACAGACTAGATACAAAGGCTAGAAAATGGTGGCACTCACACCTTTAATCCTAGCACTCCAGAGGTAGAAATCCCTCTGGATCTCTGTGAGTTCAAGGCCACATTGGAAACGGCCAGACATGGTGACACAAGCCTTTAATCCCAGAAAGTGAGCCTTTAATCCCAGGGAGTGGTGGTAGAAAGCAGAAAGGTATATAGGCGTGAGGACCAGAAACTAGCAGCATTTGGCTGGTTAAGCTTTCAGGCTTCTAGCAGCACAGTTCAGCTGAAAGCCATTCAGATATGAGGACACAGAGGCTTCCAGTCTGAGGAAACAAGACAAGATGAGGATCTGGCGAGGTGAGGTAGCTGTGGCTTGTTCTAGTTCTCTGATCTTCCAGTCCACCCCAATAACTGGCCTCAGGTTTGATTTTTATTAATAAGAACTTTAAGATTCATGCTACATAACCACCATATGCCTAGTAGAATTTCAAGAGAATTAAGCAGTAGTATTGTTCACACAAATCTTTTGTTTCAGTTAAGTAAATTTTGAGCTAAAAATGAACATGATCAAGAAGATTATATGTTAGTACTTGCAACTCTCCAGTGAATTGATGATTAGCTCATTTTAATCTAGTCATGAGTGACTTCAACCTTAGGTACAAATTCCAGTGTTGGCCATAGATCTACAAGCCACCTGAAGATATGATTCAAGTTCAGCAAGTATTTGTGCAGGGATGCCCAATGGCCAGGACAACCACTATGAGGTTCTCCCACCAGATTTGAAGACTTCAGGTGGGTTCTCTTCCTTGCTCATCTTTCCAGTTGTCACTCTTTACCTTTTGGGTATTTCAGTTATATATAGACTAAACTCTATGTTTTCTTGCTGTAGAAGCTGATAGGATGAAGAGAACAAACTCTTGATACAAGCGCCTTCTAATACACACCAGAGGTAGAGTCTCTTCTAGTTATCAATCTTATTTCTTTAATTCGGGACCTAGGTTAGGTTCTTAAATATTAAGGAGTAAAAAGATGCTTCCCAGTCAAAGGTAAAGCCTGGCCAGTGAGGCCCTCATCAACTCTGCCAATCTTAACGGCCTTTGAAGAAAGGAAATGAGGAAGTCTAGAGCTCCTTCAACCTTTCACCTACTAGGATGACTTTGCATTTGTAGAAAATGCTTCTGAGGCCAAAGGAGGCTAAAGCTGAGCAGATTTCCCAGAATGTAGACAAGGATTTTCCATGCAGAACTTGACACTAAAGCAAGACAAAAACCAAAAAGAAAGTTTCGAGTAAGGAGAAGGGTTCATTTAAGATGACCCCTAAATCCTCAAAATTGTCTCTGGGACACAGAGAAATTAGAAATTAAACTGGAAACTCCATCCCCACTGCTATATATTTCATAGTGCTGGAATGCATCATAAAGCCTCCTGGAATCGAATTGTTACCAGCATCCCTGCTTAGAAGTGGATCATGTATACTGTAGCACATACGTAACAGGCAAGAAGTACCCACTGGATTATTAGTGGCATGATGATTACAAGTTAAACCAATTGCTTTCTGACCAAGTTTAAGGTTAACTACAAAGAAGGGAACTCAAATCTTGTCCTGTAACCTAGTAAAAGAACCTGTGTCTGAGGAGGTCACAGGCTGCAAGAAGGAGGCCAATGGCATGCTTTTATTAAATGGATGTGCTCTGCATGTAAAATTTCTTTCAATACATGCCTCCCTTGAGATGAAGGAGAAATAGATTATGTATAAACTAATAATGACTTGATATTGTTTGAAAATAACATTATTAATAATAAACAATAGCTTTCCTAAATTCGTTCCTAGAAAATTCCCTCCATGTGTGTCCTGTCTCCATTCTTACTTTATCATATCATGTATTGTCTTAAACTGTCTGCTTTTGCACTAACTGAGAGAAGGAATTTTAAAAGGCAGGAGATAGAACACTAGATTCTGTTCTACTTACTTGATATGTAAATGCAAATATTTATGTCTTAACCAAAGAAAACAGGTGGCTATATGTTAAGGATAAAATTTTATTTTCCTTATATCAGTGGAGAAGGGGGAAAACAGATTATATTTCAGTACAAAGACTTATCAATCCCAAAATACCTCTACCTCCTTTTCCCAACCCACCAGTCCAGAAATGCAGCAAAACTGCAGAAGAGTTGGTAAAGTCTAGGAGTTGTGAGACAAAGCTAATCAAGCATGATGAAATAAGTAGCTCTCTCAAGGTGTGGGGGCTGTGGCATTGCTGCATGTGGGGACTTAGAAGGTCTCAGTAAGTTTTCTGTTTCCAAAAGATAGCCTGGGAGATTTTGAGAGTTTATACATTCAACTGAGTTAAAAATGTTACACAGCATCATTAAAGTTAAAAATACGTCAAATTCAAAGGAGTCAGCTAACGGTAAGACATGTCCCTGTGCAAATGTGTAACAAGTTAATATTTCCATCACCTCCCAGTGGAAGAGACAATAATCTTCAAGATAAACTAGCTAGAATAATAAATACTTTATCACTTAAAAATGGTGTATGTATGTGTGCATATCTTACATATAGATATACTTACAGTAGGGGAAGGACTTTTGAGTAAGTAGTTTCACATACACAAATTATTGCACAAAATTATATGTACAAAAAGTAATTGTTTCATATAAATACACATATAAATATGTGAATATGTTTGTGGATATACAAATATTCATGCTTATATACATATACATACTTATCTATATATGTGTTTCACTATTTGTATGAGTTATTCTCCATGCTTTTGTGAAATATATGTCAACAAAACAGATAAAACATTTTTTTTTTTTTTTTTGGTTTTTCGAGACAGGGTTTCTCTGTGTAGCTTTGTGCCTTTCCTGGGACTCACTTGGTAGTCCAGGCTGGCCTCGAACTCACAGAGATCCACCTGGCTCTGCCTCCCGAGTGCTGGGATTAAAGGCGTGCGCCACCACCGCCCGGCAAGATAAAACATTTTTAAACTATGTGTTTTATTCAGACACAAGTTTTAAAATATACTGAATATATCACTCTCTACTGATAGACCCCAGATCCAGGGTACTACCTTCTTGAGGGGGCGCCCCAAGAACCCAGACTCCAATCCAGTTGATGCAACAGCAAGAGGTGTTTATTAATGCAGCTGTACAGTCGGGCAAACTCAGCTCCAGAGAGCAAGAGTGGAGCCTATTGCAATCACACTGGTACTTTTAAAGGAAAGACCCACAAAAACCATAAGATTACAATTCCCATACAATTTTGTTTCACAAGATCATGGTCTGATCACAGAGTGAGTACAGTCACGTCCACATGTGCATTCTTCCTGAAACCTCAAGGGGGGTATCAGGGTGGGAGTGGAGTTTACAAAAAGGTCACAGTGGTCCTTCCTGGAACACTTGCAAACTATCCCAGTCACAGTTGAGCACATCTCTTAACAGAAATCTTTTTACATTGTTACATTGTGGCAAGGGTAGTTGAATAATGGCTGAGTCAGGTTGCCCTTGGAACTAGTTTTCTTTTTAGTTCCTTATTCTCCTGGGGCTTGGGGGGTGTAAGCCTGAAGGGTTAGGGTCTTTTACTACAATTTGTATTTTATTTGTTTATTCTCTTGAAAGTAAGAATCCAATAGACTATCAAAGGATTCATTCCCTCAGGACTAAGTTCAGGTTAGCTCTAATTCAGGTTATAGAAGTATTTCATCACTGGGGTGCCTCCAGAGGCACTCATATTGCTGATTATCCACACAATCCTTTTACCATCATTTCTCACCACATGCACCTTTAGGGATTGGTCATAAGCAAGATGTTCCTTTATATATTCACTTATTTATTCACTGAATATTTGCATTTGTTCACTCCTCTACTCTATATTGTAGAACTAATGACTTTAAGAAATATTGTGCAGTAGTTCCTCCAATGCCATCTAACTATCTCCACCTTACTGTGAAACCAAAATGAGATGCTGTCCTGTATAGATTCTGTCAATGACTTGGAGTGACTCAGCCATTGTTAAATTATCATAATTAGGCTGTTGGTCATTTCCCAATCTTCTAAACTATGCTGAACAAAATAAATGTTTATTTCAAGTAACTAAATTTTGATGTGGTTTGTTATACCCAATGAAATAACTGGATCACTTTCCTCTTTGCTACAAATGTAGCCATGATGGGAAATAGGACAAAACTCATGCCAGTGCATGTGTTGAATTACTGATGCTTGCCAAACTCTATCCCAAATAATCCCAAAGAAGGTATAGCTACAATCTGTGAAATTCCAGACCTGAGAACAAGACAAGACAAAGGGGTGATGTCATCCAGAAGAGCAAGAATCAAATAGATTCAGGCTTGAGGGAGATTAGATGTGTGTTTCAGAGGTAGGGTTGTATATGGATTTTCATTTGTAGGTATTTAGTACATGAGTGATGTTGGATGTGGCTACTGACTAGATCTAAATGCAAAAAATGAAACGCTGGCATTGTTCTGTTTGTGCTGACCTCAGGCCATGGCCCAGTTTGGAATTATGACACATTACTCAACATTTGCCAACAATGACCTACATTTTAGCTCCAACAGCTGTTTAAGGAATGGCCAGTCTCTGAAATTAACAGCATTGTTAACGGGCCTGGAAGTCATTCAGACTCTTCAATGGAACTGAAGTTATGATGTTAAAAGCAATTTACATTCCTTTCTGACAGCCTATTTGCTTAAAATCTTAATCATATTTCTTTTCACTAGACAGTCAATGACGCATGTGACCTGCTGACTACTATTAACCTTGTATCTCATGGCTTCATGGTAAAGTGTTCCCAGAACACTCTTGGAAATGAAAGCAAGTCACAGTGCTTAACATAAATAAATGCAACAAGTGCAAATAAAATGTGAAATTTTCTATAGAATCAAATTAAAGGAAATGAGTTAATCTTCTTTTGAAAATTTTATACTGCTTGGAAGCATATGTCCCCTTAACTGTCTTATGTATTTTAGGACTGGAAGTGTGATTTAACAAATCAATGTGCTATGCAATAAATAACTTTAAAAAGCACATTAAAAAGACAAAGAGAAAATAAAATAAAGTTATTGATCCTTGTCATTTGATGGTCAGGTACCCATAATGTTGACTTCTAACTATTCATCAAAAGCTTGGTCTCCTAGGATTTGGCTGTTTTGGAATCTAACACGTAGAGTCAACAAGCATGACCTCTATACCACTATGCATAGGTGAATGGAGAAGAAATTAAGAAAAACACCAAAGGAGATAAAAAAAAGGGGGGGGGGGCAAGGCAAAATAGCAATGATCAGATCATGGCATCCTATCTTTTTTTTTTAATTTTATTTTATTTTACAATACCATTCAGTTCTACATATCAGCCACGGGTTCCCCTATTCTCCCCCTTCCCACCCCCTCCCCTTACCCCCAACTTACCCCCCATTCCCACCTCCTCCAGGGCAAATCCTCCCCCGAGGACTGCAATCAACCTGGTAGACTCAGTCCAGGCAGGTCCAGTCCCTTCCTCCCAGACTGAGCCAAGTGTCCCTGCATAGCTCCAGGTTTCAAACAGCCAACTCATGCAATGAGCACAGGACTTGGCCCCACTGCCTAGTTGCCTCCCAAACTGATCAAGCCCATCAACTGTCTCACCTATTCAGAGGGCCTAATCCAGCTGGGGGCCCCTCAGCCTTTGGTTCATAGTTCATGTGTTTCCATTCATTTGGCTATTTTTTTCAATAATTGAGTAAAACCGAAATTTATTATAAACCACAGTCGTCCAAGGGACCTCCATGCTATATATATAGCCTCTATGGTTCTATGGGTTGTGGTCTGATTGTTCTGTTTTTTTTTTTTTTTTTTTTTTTAGGTTTTCCTGATCCTTTTAATATATTCTTTTTTTTGATATATATTTTTTATTTTACAATACCATTCAGTTCTACATATCAGCCATGGGTTCCCCTATTCTCCCCCCTCCCATGCCCTCCCCTTACCCCCAGCCCACCCTCCATTCCCATCTCCTCCAGGACAAGTCCTCCCCCGAGGACTGTGATCAACTTGGTAGACTCAGTCCAGGGAGGTCCAGTCCCTTCCTCCCAGACAAAGCCAAGTGTCCCTACATAAGTTCCAGGTTTCAAACAGCCAACTCATGCAATGAGCACAGGACTTGGTCCCACTGCCTAGTTGCCTCCCAAACTGATCAAGCCAATCAACTGTTTCAGAGGGCCTGATCCAGCTGGGAGCCCCTCAGCCTTTGGTTCATAGTTCATGTGTTTCCATTCATTTGGCTATTTTTTTCAATAATTGAGTAAAACCGAAATTTATTATAAGCCACAGTCGTCCTAGGGACCTCCATGCTATATATATAGCCTCTATGGTTCTATGGGTTGTGGTCTGATTGTTCTTTATTTTATATCTAGAATCCACTTATGAGTGAGTACATACCATGACTGTCTTTCTGGGTTTGGGTTACCTCACTCAGGAGGATTTTTTCTAGTTCTATCCATTTGCCTGCAAATTTCATGCTTTCATTGTTTTTCTCTGCTGAGTAGTACTCCGTTGTGTATATGTACCACATTTTTTTCCATCCATTCTTCCGTTGATGGGCATCTAGGTTGTTTCCAGGCTGGCTATTACAAATAGTGCTGCTATGAACATAGCTGAGCATGTATCTTTATGGTATGAATCAGCATTCCTTGGGTATATGCCCAAGAGTGGGATGGCTGGGTCTTGAGGTAGTTCGATTCCTAATTTTCTGAGAAACCGCCATACTGATTTCCACAGTGGTTGTACAAGTTTACATTCCCACCAACAGTGGAGGAGTGTTCCCTTTGCTCCACATCCTCTCCAACATTGTCTGTCATTGGGGTTTTGATCGTAGCCATTCTGACAGGTGTAAGGTGGTATCTCGGAGTCTTTTTGATTTGCATTTCTCTGATGATTAAGGATGTTGAGCATTTCTTTAAATGTCTTTCAGTCATTTGTAGTTCTTGTTTTGTGAATTCTCTGTTTAACTCTTTAGCCCATTTTTTAATTGGACTGTTCAGTATTTTGATGTCTAGTTTCTTGAGTTCTTTATATACTGTGGAGATCAATCCTCTGTCAGATGTGGGGTTGGTGAAGATCGTTTCCCATTCTGTTGGCTGTCTTTTTGTCTTATTGACTGTGTCTTTTGCCCTGCAAAAGCTTCTCAATTTGAGAGGTCCCATTTATTAATTGTTGTGCTCAGGGTCTGTGCAGTTGGTATTTTATTTAGGAAATGGTCTCTGGTGCCAATGCATTCAAGAGTGCTTCCTACTTTCTTTTCTATTAAATTTAGTGTAACTGGATTTATGTTCAGGTCTTTGATCCACTTGGACTTGAGTTTTGTGCATGGTGACAGATATGGATCTATTTGTAATCTTTTACATATTGACATCCAGTTATGCCAGCACCATTTGTTGAAGATACTTTCTTTTTTCCATTGCATAGTTTTGGCTCCTTTGTCAAAAACCAGGTGTTCATATGTGCATGAATTAATGTCAGGGTCTTCAATTCGATTCCATTGGTCCACATGTCGGTTTTTATACCAGTACCAAGCTGTTTTTATTACTATAGCTCTATAGTAGAGTTTGAGGTCAGGAATGGTGATGCCTCCAAAGGTTGCTTTATCGTATAGGATTCTTTTAGCTATCCTGGGTCTTTTGTTTTTCCATATGAAGTTGAGTATTTTTCTTTCCAAGTCTGTGAAGAATTGTGTTTGGATTTTGATGGGGATTGCATTGAATCTGTAGATTGCTTTTGGTAAGATTGCCATTTTTACTATGTTAATCCTACCTATCCATGAGCATGGGAGATCCTTCCATTTTCTGATATCTTCTTCAATTTCTTTCTTTAGAGATTTAAAGTTCTTATTAAAAAGGTCCTTCACTTGTTTAGTTAGTGTTATCCCAAGGTATTTTATATTATTTGTGGCTATTGTAAAGGGTGATGTTTCTCTGACTTCTTTCTCAGCCCTTTTATCATTTGTGTATAGGAGGGCTACTGATTTTTTTGAGTTGATCTTGTATCCTGCCACTTTACTGAATGAGTTTATCAGCTGTAGGAGTTCCCTGGTAGAGTTTTTGGGGTCACTTATATATACTATTATATCATCTGCAAATAGTGAAAGTTTGACTTCTTCCTTGCCAATTTCCATCCCTTTGATGTCCTTTTGTTGTCTTATTGCTCTAGCTAGAACTTCTAGTACTATATTGAATAAATATGGGGAGAGTGGACAGCCTTGTCTTGTTCCTGAATTTAGTGGTATCGCTTTGAGTTTCTCTCCGTTTAATTTGATGTTTGCTGTTGGCTTGCTATAAATTGCTTTTATTATGTTTAGAAATGTTCCTTGTATTCTTGATCTTTCTAAGACCTTTTTCATGAAGGGGTGTTGGATTTTGTCAAAGGCTTTTTCAGCATCTAAGGAGATGATCATGTGGTTTTTTTTCTTTCAGATTATTTATATGATGTATTACATTGACTGATTTCCGTATGTTGAACCATCCTTGATCCCTGGGATGAATCCTACTTGGTCGTGATGGATGATTGTTTTGATGTATTCTTGGATTCGGTTTGCCAATATTTTGTTGAGAATTTTTGCATCAATGTTCATGAGGGAAATTGGTCTGTAGTTCTCTTTCTTTGTTGCATCTTTGTGTGGTTTGGGTATCAGGGTAATTGTATCCTCATAAAAAGAGTTTGGTAGTGTTCCTTCTGTTTCTATTGTGTGGAACACTTTGAAGAGGATTGGTATTAGTTCTTTGAAAGTCTGGTAGAATTCTGCACTGAAACCATCTGGTCCTGGGCTTTTTTTGGTTGGGAGACTTTTGATGACTGTTTCTATTTCTTTAGGGGTTATTGATCTATTTAAATGGTTTATCTGGTCTTGATTTAATTTTGGTATGTGGTATTTACCCAGAAAATTGTCCATTTCTTCCTGGTTTTCCATTTTTCTGGAGTACAGGTTTTTGAAGTATGATCTGACGATTCTCTGGATTTCCTCGTTGTCTGTTGTTATGTCTCCCTTTTCATTTCTGATTTTGTGAATTTGGGTGCTCTCTCTTTGCCTTTTGGTTAATTTGGCTAGGGGTTTGTCTATCTTGTTGATTTTTTCAAAGAACCAACTCTTTGTTTCATTGATTTTTTGAATTGTTCTCTTGTTTTCTATTTCGTTGATTTCAGCCCTCAATTTGATTATTTCCTGGCGTCTATTTCTCCTGGGTGAGTTTGTTTCTTTTTGTTCTAGAGCTTTCAGTTGTACTGTTAATTCATTGGTATGGGATTGCTCCATCTTCTTTATGTGTGCATTTAGAGCTATGAATTTTCCTCTTAGCACTGCTTTCATAGTGTCTCATAAGTTTGAGTATGTTGTATTTTCATTTTCATTGAATTCTAGGAACTCTTTAATTTCTGTCTTTATTTCTTCCTTGACCCATTGATGTTTCAGGTGGGCATTATTCAGTTTCCATGAGTTTGTGGGTTTTCTATAATTTTTGTTGTTGTTGAGGTCTAACTTTAAGGCATTGTGGTCTGATAAGATACAGGAGATTATTCCAATTTTTTGGTATCTGTTGAGATTTGTTTTGTGTCCAAGCATGTGTTCAATTTTTGAGAAGGTTCCATGGGGTGCTGAGAAGAAGGTATATTCTATCCTATCTTTTTTGATTGGCGAAACTAATTTTGTTGTTGTTATCTTTCAGAGATTGACACACCTGAATCTGACTATACACTTTACCAGCTAAATCCCCTTGTGGCAGTCACTTTAATTTCAGGATCTCGATCACTACACCTATTATAGGGTTGGTGATGTCTTACAGGATGTATGAGAGAAGTACATGGAATGGTCCCTGTTTCCAGATATGGGCTCAATAATCATTAGCTCTATCCTGTTATCTCCCAGTGTTTCTTCTCTTTAAACTTCTAACCATGGATGGGAAAGAACTGACCAAGATAATTAATGTTTCTGAAGTGATTTAGTTTGGTCTATGCTACTGTGGTAAAACATTGATCAAAGCCAACTCATCAAAGAAAGACTTTATTTGACTTATAGTTTTTAATCTATTATGGGTCGAGGGTGAGGTAGCCATGGCAGAAACTCAAGGTAGGAACTTGGAAGCAGGAGCTGAAACAGAGAACATGGAGGCATGCTATACTGGCTTGTTCTTTTCACTCAGCGAGTTTTCTTACACAACCCAGGCTCACCTAGCCAATAGTAGCACCTCCCACAGTGGGCTGTATTTTCACACATCAATGATCAATCAAGAAAATGTCCCACTGACTTGTCTACCGGGCAATCTGATGGTGATGACTCAATAGCTAAGACCTCTTCTCTGGTTTGTCAAATTGACAATTAGGATTTGTCATCCCTAGCAGTAATCACTAGAGAAGCCATGGTGAGGTCTCTAATTGTACAAAGTCTTTCATATCAAATGCCACCCCTCAGGGAAGACACGAGGGGTGTACAAAATTTCAGGGGGCTGTACAGTTGAATGTATGTATTCAAACATCACTTAAATTTAGCATTGGACACATAGAAAAATCAAAGTCTCTACATTTTAAACTTTCTGGAACATTTTGACAAATATTTTTGTTTATACCAATTGAATCTACAAGTGCAGAATCTGTGGATAAGAAGGGCAGATTATATTTGGAACTTCACATCAATATTTTTACTACATTGTCACAATACCACTAGGGATGTATAGCTGGAAATGAGAACTGAATGGAAAACAGAGAAAAAATACAGGAAAGAAATGAATTCACCCTTCAAATTTCAAAAATATGATGGCTGACCATTTCATAAGGCCTATTGTACAGAATGAGCTGATGGTGAGCAGATCGTATAGCATCCCTGTGACTTTGGCCCTTTCCATCAGAGAGATCCTTGGCCACTTCTTTAGCCACAAATAATTGAGTGGGATCACTGAAGGCATTCAGGGACTATACTTTGATTAGTTGTGGCCTAAAGTCTATTTTCTATTCACTATGCCCTCTGTCTCCTTACACACTAATGGAGAAAGCAATGGTCCTGTTGGGAAAAATTAGCACACACTTTTCTGTGGTGTGTGAATAGTGACCAAGCCTTTTAAACCAAATAAAGAAGGAAATGCATTTTTCAGGAGTCAAGGGACAGAGTGCCATTCATTACACATGAAATGCCATAGGCAACATTTGTTCATTGCTCTGATTCCCTGGGTATATATATTTTTCAAAGACCATCAACCCTGGAAATAAATTACACTGATGAATACTGTACCAGCTGAGGGAGAATCTCAGATACAGTATTAGCCAGGTCTAGCATGCTGTGTGTATTTTTTTTATATAGGTGGTCTACCCTGTACTGAGCATACAATGCCTATCTGATTACAAAACAATGACAAAGAAAGGGGAAAAAAGGTCTGTCCTGTAATTAGCTAGTACCAGGCTCACACAATGGCTGAGAAACTTGCAAACTCTGTGACTTCAGGCAAAGTACTTACCTCTGTGAAGAAAGGAAATATCAGCTATTCTGTACTGTAGCTGGAAAGATAAAATGAGAAAGCATATGTTAAGTGGCTGGCACAGGGTGGGATGAAGTCATTTATGTATTCTTGTTGCCTTGCAGGTTAAGGATTTTGATTGAATTGATAAATTCATTTTATTCAAACTGGGGATGATATGATCCCAAGCTAGAATGACAAAGATAATTGACATCCCAACAGATGTGAAATGATATTTCCCTGTGGCTTTGACTTGAATTCTCTGGCAATGTGGAGAAAAAAGAACTCTTTATACATCGTTGCTGGGAATGTAAATGGGGTCAACCATTATGGAAAGCAGTATGGAGATTACTTACAAATTTAAAAACAGGATTATCATATAACCAATAATTCTGCCTCTGGTAAATATACATATAAAATTAAATTGCTATCTAGAAAAGATGTCTACATGACTGCGTTCACTGCAGCATCAGTCATAGTAGCAATGACTCCAACTGAGGTATCCATCAACAACAGATGAACAAATAAATGGTGTGTGTGTGTGTGTGTGTGTGTGTGTGTGTGTGTATGTGCATTCACATACAGAATACTATTCCACCTTAAAAGAAGAAACTCTGTCATTTGATAACATGTCCTTCATGCCCTAGTGAATACTATAGTACATGAAATAACCCAATTCTGAAAGGCAAATACTATACAATGTCACTTAATGGAATGTAAAAATGTTGAATTAATAAACAGAAAGAGTGGAAGGTGATTATCAGGGGTCAGAGGGAGATGTTGGTCTGACTACAACTTGCAGTTACAAGAAACATGTTCTAGAGTCCTAATGTGCATTGCTAATAATACAGTGTGATGGTTTTGAAATTTGCTGAGAGAGATCTTAAGAATTCTTGTCACATATGTTTAAAAAAAAAACCTATGAGGTGATAAGTTCATTAGCTTGATTGTGGATATCATGCCACCCTTTAAGTACCAAAGTATCACACTTGTGCTGAATGTATTCATTTTTCTGTTAATTATACCTCAGTAATGCTAAAAAAGCAAGCAGGCCAAAAGTAACCATATACAAAGGGAAATGTCTGTATCAGCATGGTAACAGGAGCAATGTGCCTGGGTGTCATCATTTTCTATCAACTAGATAAATTCAATACACAACTTTTATAGGAAAAAAGAGTCTTCACTTAGTAATTTTTTCTGAAGAATAAAATTCAGGGTGACATTGTTTCTAAACTGTAAGGACAAGATAGCTAACTGATAATGGAGGAGAGACTAAAAACAGACAGAAATATATCAAATATTGAACTTGTGTTTGAGTCTGGGGAGTTTAGTCATGTGCTCCTTCAGAAAGGTCTGATGTTGCTGAGAATGTGGGGAAGGGTGCATACACCATGCACAGACCTCAGTTCACATGTGTGACTTGCATCCAGTCTTGTTGAAGACCCAGCATCTCATCATTCAGGATCCTCTGGAGGTACACTCTTCCATCTCTGACATTTCAAGAACATGTGCATGAAAGCACAGACTCTGCCACCTGCTGATTTATCACCTCCTGAAGTCACAGGATGACTGTAGCCATAGCAACACCTTTGGCATTGCTAACTCTGGGTAGGAAATAGGAGATAAATACATACTGAACCATAAGAAATCAAAGGAAAATAGACTTCAAAAGTATCCCCCGTTAAACTCCAGTTCCTAATAGATTGTGAATCAGCAACCAGGAAGAAGAAAGGAGGGGGCCATGCTCATTGCTGTGGGCTCATTTTCTTTATGGACCAGGTGCTGTGCAGGCAGCTGGTGTGCAGTTATACTGTAGTGTGCAAACAATCCATGGAGGAAGGTAGGACTAGGAACTTTCATTAATTATGTACAAGTAGAGGTGACAAGTTGCAAGGTGTTATGAGCTGTGCTCAAGTGTACACATCTGATAAGTGATAAGGGTGGAATTCATGCCACCTTTGTCAGGTTCTGTTTGGACCACTGACACCAGGTCTCCAGATACTGAGCATGTCCCTAGGAGGTTTCATTGATGGTCTGTAATGGACCCTTCCTTCAGCCAACTTTTCTCTGTTCTTAGGAGCCTAATCTGGAAAACAAGTTTCATGGTCACATGGACCAAATGCCCTAGAATAGTGGTTCTCAACTTATGGTGGCAACCCCTTTGTCAACGTCTATCTCCAAAAATATTTACATTACAATTCATAACTGTAGCAAAATTACAGTTATAAAATAGCAACAAAAATAATTTATGGTTGGGGCTTACCATAACATGAAGAACCGTATTAAAGGGTTACAGCATTAGAAAGGTTGAGAACCACTGCCCTAGGAGTGCAAGGGACTTACTGTGCTCTGCAGTTGGTCTGCAAAGACATCATTATCCAATGAGCATATTTAAAAGTTTTCCAACTGCCCCTTGAATATAAGGTAAATTGAAGAATCGGAAGTTAATAATGCACAAGTCAAGATGCCAGAGCTAAAATGACTGAGTGTCAGATTCTGGCTAACCTGTGGTGAGAACTGACTATATTACAAAGAAATAAAGACCAAAAAAAAAACAAAAGAGACATGTAAGCACATATAGTGATTCTCCTCCACACATTTTATTCATATCAAAACAGTGAATTTCAATGTCTGGAGACCTCCAGACTCAAAACTGTTTTGAAAGAAGAAACTATAGAACATTTGTATCTCTTCCTTTGTGTCATATATTTTCTTAAGTATTTATAGTCATCATTCAACATTGTGTTAAATTGTTCAATTGTTAAAAATTGAACTTTTACTGAAATGAGATGTGAGGAGAGAGAGAAAAAAGCAGAGAGGGAGAGAGAGAGAGAGAGAGAGAGAGAGAGAGAGAGAGAGAGAGAGAGAGAGAGAGAGAATATCATCATTAATTTTATGATTTGACTCACTGAAACTGGGGAGAACTTGACTAGTATTTATAATTAGTTGCTCTTGAGAGCTATCAGCATTGGACACTAATGTGATATCAGTTGATTTAGCTTGAGGGCATGTAGCTATGAGAGCTGATTCCAGAACTTGGAACATTTGGTTTTTTCCCTGAGGGGATCCCATGTGGGCAGCTGAGACTTCTCTGCTCCTCACATTCCAACACCTGCTTCTGTTTGGAACAAAGCTTGGGCTGTTGCTAAGGCTACTTCTCCAGTCATTAGGAGCCCCCGTCAGAACATCATGTGTAGTGTGCAGCATGTTGGTGACATCACCAACCCCTAGTAGAAGAAGTAAAAGTAGACTCTATGAACATTTTTCCATGGTTGTGTTAGTCTACGCTTGAAAGCCAGAAGTCTCTGAGGGTTTTTTATCGTGTCTGCTTTCATTAAGAATGACTTTATTTTAAAATTAAAGCTTTAAGCATTGTTTGAACTTTAGAAAGTATCCAAACTCATTGTACATTTTCTGTTACTGCCTTAGACAGGTCCTTTCAGGTTTTCTCTGGTTTCTGGAATCCATCCCATCTTTAGATAAGCAGAGCTCCACAATGTTGAAAAGTGCTATGGGACCCACAGAACAGTACCCCAGAGACTGCCTCACCATGTCCACCCTTCTTAAATTATTCCTTTTTCTTTGTGTCTATTTGGATCTCCTTCTGCCTTCCCATGCTGGCCAAGAACATGTATAATAGCTTGTATCCAAAGAAAAAACCCCTGTAGTTGATCTCTGCCCACCCAAGAGTCTGTGAGATGAAAGAACTTTAAAGAGGAGTCTGGAATGAAGTTTTCAGGGATTGGAGTTGAACAGCTGGTGTCTAGTTCTGTGGGTAAGACAGGAACACCATGGAAAGAGTTCACATCAGGAATGGCCTCTTAGATTAGTCTCACACCGAGAGGCTTTGGGGGCCCAGAGAGAGAAAAAAAAATTGGTGTGTACAACAATGACAAGTTTCAGAAATATTCTTCCATTCCTTCCTCGTCCAGGCAGAATAGTATACGCACAGCCAGAAGTCTCCCTCAAGGAGCTTGTGTCTTTTGTCAGTTTATTGTCTCTCAATTTCTAATTGGCCCCTCTAGCTTACTCTTTGAAAATGAATATGGGACTGTTTTTCTCTGTTAGAAAGCACAGTGCTAAATTTTGGAAGTGGAGGTTATAGGGAGTGGGGAGGGGTGCATTTTGCAGAGAAAGAGGATTTTTCCTTCCTAGTTCCAGTGTAATCCCTGGGCAGAGTATTGCCCTCCATGTGGCTTCTCTAGGCTGAGTTCAGACCTTGCACAGAGCTGCCTCAGTCTTTGCTTTTTTCTAGCATCTGGGGCCTGATGTGCACAGCAGCTAGCAGCATCTGGTGGGCTGCATCATCCTCCAGTGACTTCCTCCATTGGTTCTGCAGCAGAATGTCTCTGATGAGATCCCTCCCTGTGAACAGCTTTCTGGCAAAATCTGACAATCCACCAAGTCCTTTGTTATATCACCACAGGGATTTCTCTGCCCTGCAGTGAGCTAGGCTATATCTCCCCAACAAAGAAAGAAACAAGATAGTTTTATTCTCTGATAATTCTCATTTTAAGATAAAAGCCAGGTACTTGAGTTCAGTTTTAGTATTTAATTTAAAATGTAAATGAATAGGAATATATTAAAAGTAAATTCTTTTATTTTTCTGCTTTGAGATCAAGACATGATATGGTGTTTCTTCTGGGAGAAGAATGAATGTGTAAGAGAATAGAATCACAAAACATCTAAGGCAGAAGGAAGCTCTGAGGTCCTTTTTTCCAGGAGTTTCATTTTGTGATGATGAGTTAGAACAGAGTGGCTTAATCAGGGCTCATAGTGAGGACACCAGTCCTTCCAGATTGGTCACAATACTCTCTGGGAAGTGGTTTAAATTCCTTAGATGTTTCTGGTTTGCATTTAGGATTAAGAGCAATCAGTCAAGCTGGAAAAGTCAAACCATGCCCAAGTATAAAAAGATGAGAATGTTCAAAGTATTTCCATTATTTCTCATTTACTTTAATTTTCTAAACATTTCTGACTTGTTGAAATATAATCTATCCTTTCCTGGCATTCATAGAATGGTAACCCATTTGAAATGGGCTTTAGTGATGATTCAAAGCAAGCAGTATTCTTTGATAACTAGAGTTAGGGCTTCAGAAGTAGTACCCTAAATGAGCACCCCAGAAGCAACACTTCATTGTAATTGTCCCTTAACCAGCCCAGCTTCCTGATGGCCCCTGTCCTCCTTCTTCCTTGAAGTCAGCCACAATAGGCAGAAGTCTAAGAAACCAACCATAAAAAACAGAGTTCTTCCTTCTCCAAATCCACCCACAAAGCATAAAGTGTTACTCTAACTTTCTGCCACGTTCCCATGTGAAATCTAGCAATAAAGAAATTATTTGACCAGCCTTGTTTGATTGTCACTCATAAGAGCCCCATTTAAAAGGTTGTACCCTATACAATAGAAGCTGAAGAGAGGCCAAGAAAAATCTGAGCAGAGACCCTTCTGAGTTTTCTCTGTCTGCCTAGCACTCAGTGTTCTTTATATTCATTCAGCCTATCAGACCACCATGGCTTAACTGGATTTCATCAACGGAAATAATTGACAGCCTACAAACTCATGGAAACTGAACAACTTTCTACTGAATGACTACTGGGGTAAAGGCCAAAAAGAAGAATGAAACTGAATACTTCCTAGAAGTCAATGAAAATGAATGTATAACATACTCTGGCAATCCTGGAACTCTGTCTATAGACCAGGATAACCTTGAACTCACAGATCCACCTGCCTCTGCCTCCCAAGTGCTGGGATTAAAGATGTGTACCACCACAGGCTGGACTAAAGAATAGAATTCTAAAGGAAAATAAAATTATGTTGGTCGAAAATCAGAAGTTGCCTTGTATAGTTATATCTATATATCTTGAACTATCTATATTGAAAAATTCATAGAGAACATTGTGGTGTTTTTTTATTTTGTTTTGTTTTGTTTTTGTGGTCTATTTTTTTTGTTAGTTTGTTTCATTTTGAGGGAGCAGGGAAGAGAAAACAGAAATATTCCCCAAAGGGACAGCTGAACACTGTCTGCATACCTGTTATCCCAGTACCCAGGAGATTGTACATTGGACTTAATGTTCAAGTCTAGTCTGAGTTACCTAGAAAAATCTCTCTAAAAGAAGGAGGAGCTGTGGATAAATCTCAGTGGGTACAGTGCTTTCCTACCATGTCTTGAAGTCTCAGGGTTGATTCCCATCTTTGCACAAAACAAAGAGAGATGGTGGCATTCAGGAAATGGGGGAAGGGAGTCTGAAGTTCAAGATCACCCTTAGCTACATAATGAGTTTGAGACCAGCCTGGAATACATGATATTTTTGTCTGGATAAACAAAAAAGAAAGAAAGAAAAGAAAAGAAAGAAGGGACGAGGACAACTCATGACAGTAAGTAAGTGTTTGAGGATAATAGTAATTGGAAGAATCTTTTTTTTTAAGGTTCATCTCAGAATACAAATTTTTATGGTTATACTAAACAATAAATCTGCTTGCTCATATGCAAGTAGGGCAAGAATCTGTTTCACATATTTACCTTTCTGTTGAAGAATTTCTTAATTGTGGACCAATTCATAGTTTCTTCAAATTTTGCAAGAAGTATGATTTCCTCATATCAAGTCATAGATCACTATCCACTCTTATTTCACTGATTTTGTAAGATGCCATCTTCCTTCAGAAAAAAAAAGTGAGAACTCTGGGCACTTGGTGTAAAAAGAGGTCATCCATTGACTGAAGGATAGGCAGGTGTCTGTAGGAGAGGTGTAGCTGGCAGGTCATATAAATATAATGATGTTAGCTCTTAGTCACTGGCCTAACATCATCTATCTTCTATTTATCTACAGGATTTATTACATCTGTGACAAATAGAAAACGTGTTAACTGATCTTGCCAGCCTCACAAGGTATGCCCAAATTCTCAAGAGAGTGAAAGATATAAAGTCAGTGAATCTGTCTTAAATACACACAGTTGGACTGAGTTACATTTACCTTTCCTACATCATTAGATAAACTTTTGAGTTATCAATTTCCATAGAGCAATTTTGATTAATTAAGACTAATTGAGGTAGTAATAGGTAATACTTGATCTAGAGACATAGATGATCTAAATTCGTAAGATGAACACATACATATGTTGCAGTTGTGCTAATGATGTAGTATCTGTTTATTACTGTGTCAATAGTGGTTGAAAATGTACTTTTCCAACTAGGATAGTACTTTTTTATGAGATTCCATACCTTATAGATAGGCATGGTTCCAACACCTGTAATCTCAACACTGGGTAGGATGAAGCAGAAGGATTGCAATTTCAAAGCCATCCAGGACTACTAACAAGACATTGTATCCAACTAAAACAAATCAAAAGCTCTGCTTCATAGATGTCCACAAGGTCTCTGTTAATGGGAGCCCCTCTTTAAAAATGTTAGAAGAGAAGCAAAAACTAAAACTTTTATAAAATTATGAATGCGTTGTCAAAGAAAAATATTGACATACTGCCAGTAAAATGGTGGAAAGGAAGTCATAGATTACAAGTCTTACTGGAACAGAAGAAAACTCAGCATGATTTCTGTGTGTGTGTGTGTGTGTGTGTGTGTGTGTGTGTGTGTGTGTGTGTGTCTGTGAATATCTGTGTGCAAATATGTGTGACTGGTAATAAAGAAAGATGTCTTTATTGATAGTAAAAGAAGTATCAATTTCACCATGTTTCTGGGTATATAGTTGGACAAGGCACTTTCTCTGAATTTCTGTATTATAAGCATTGAGAGCTTATACATACAATGATGTATATAAAGGTCTTTCATACTGAACTTATGATTTGATGGTTTGTGGGCTATTTTTCCTCTTTTTGTCAAAAAAGAATAGAAAACATACACCCACAAGTAAGTAAAGAATGAAACCCTACTGAGTGGTAAATGAGACAATAATGAAGGAAGGCCTAAAGGGAAGGAAGAAAACAGGAGAGAGAAGTCATGTCTTATGTGCAAGAGACTCTTCTCCAACACAAGTGTGGGAAGCCAAGGTGCAGGAAAGGGGTGAAGATTCAGCATCTTTTGTTCATCTGCTTTGTTACAACACCTAATTTACAGCAGTGTGCCCCTGATACACTAGCCCTATGATTTGTAGAGCCAGAAGACGGAATGATTTGTAGCATACATTCCCAAACCATGATGTAAGTTTATAAAATTGTAGCAATAAAAAATTTGAATTTTGCTTATTTTGATCTTCTGGACACCACTCTGTTTGAGTACAAACCTAAAATGCTTTCATGTCATAAATATTCGCAAACTGATGGATATTCTTCAGTATCTTCTGCAGCCTCATTAATTCATAAAAAAACACACCCATGATTTCTGTAATCACTGTTTGCTTAACTGAAGAAAACATGGCTTAGGCATCAGGTAGATTAGGTGTGAAGTCACCAAGTACATCCTGATCAAAACTGCACCATCATTTCCAGCCACATCTAGCTTGGGAATCAAAGTGAATTCAGTTAGGGCTAATGGTTATGCCTCCGAGGGATTTGGAGACTTTTATGCCATATGGAAGGTTTTTCACATTGCTCTTCATGCCTCAGGCAGGTGAGTGGACTATGTATCAGCATCATCCCTGAGACAGCAATTTGGCACTTGAAAACAGATCTGGCTCAGATTCCAGAAAACAACATCTGCCCCGCTGTTTAGTTTTATGAAGGTTATCATTTTCATGAGGCATGCTGTTTGACTATCTACTAAGCTCCTCACACAGCAGTCTGTTGGATGAAATGAGAAATCCTATTTGGGACAGTGTCTGTGTTCAAATCTCAGTCAGTCTTTCATGATCTGAGGGATTATGAACCAGTATCTAGAGGTCACTGATTTTCTCATCATCTGTAAAGCAGTCTGGTGATTACACACACTCAGTTTGCTTGCTATACCTACAATCACCAAGTCTTCTCCTGGTGCCAAAAAATGAGGTAAGAATTTCAAGCAGCAAAGATAACAGACACAAAACACATTTTGTTTCCAGAAAGTTTATACAAAACCCATTTCTCAGTTATCTGGTGTGAAACCTTTCAGCTACTATCTGGACATGTTGGAGCCTATGCACACTAAAATAACAATTATACGTTTTCTTGTCTTTGGCCAACATCTCATTTTTTATTCCAGTGTTCCTTTGTGTATCTTCAACTCCACATTAACTCATTTGGGATTTCTATTGCTTCAAGTTCTGTAACAGGTGTGACTAGATATTAACTGTGCAGAGAACATTTATTATCTTTTGCACCATTATCATAGCAAGGCAGACTGTGAGTAGTGTCTACTCTCTGTCTAGCATTGTGTTGAATATTCAAGTGGATCACTGTCTTATGCAGTTTTATTATCACTCCCATGAGTATTGTAACATTAACTGGATTTACTGATATGACAACTTACCCACAAAATCACAGGTACCTTCCCATTCCCCAAAGTTCTCTCCAATATTGGTTAGAGCCACCGATAGTTCTTAGACTTCTAACATTCTTTATATGTTTTGTCCTTTGTTCATTTCTTTAGGTTGCCTAACATTCATAGACTTTGTTGGGCTCCATGGCTATTTGCTTTCTGTTCAGGTCTTGATTCTATTCTCTCTGGTTTAGGTATCCCATACAGTCTAAGATAGGGAAAAAAATCAGAGCATTACACCCATGGAATCTACTGGTAAAGTTTGTGCATTATACCACTAAAATTATAACTTTACTTTCAGTATCTCATCAATAATGCTTTTCATTCCTTCAGGCCTTGCTATATATCATGTAGTTTGTCAAAAAACACTTAAACCTGCATCATTGCATTTAGAAATTATAATTGCAATTAGACATTGCTAGCTTCATTAGCAATATCCTAGTACTTTACTAAATTTCCTTAACTATAATACATACGGTGACAGAATTGCAATGAAGTTCCACCTGACACCCAGTTCTACCTCTATCCTCTACCATATGTCAATCATATTGATTTTGATTGCTCACAGAATTTAAACCAACTACCAAGTTGCTCACATTTACTGGTTTGTACTCTTTTTACTTAAGAACGTTATTCCATTGTCTTCATTCATGCAAATTGAGATCTTGAAAATGTCAGCTCAAAAAGTACCTGTAAACAAATGAAAAAATAATTATCTTAGTAATCTATAATATGGGTCATATGCTGTGAGCTTCGCAATGACTAGGTTCGAGAGTATAAGCAGTATGTCTGAGGCAACATGTGTAATACAGTGGACTACAAGTGGAAGTTAGATGAAGCACAGTAAAGAAATTCTTTATTGGGATATATTCCAAAGTAAGACATCCATATGTCCTCCAGGGAACAACTTGTCACAAACATGTTGATTCTCTAATACTATCTGATGATCCTCCAATATTGGTTAGAGCCACCAATAGTTTTGCCATGATAGACCAAGTAAGGGTGGCAATGACAGCTTATAAAGCCTTTTAACTTTATGACAAGTCCAATGGACTCTGTATTAAGATATTACTAAGGGCAAAAATTACACATTTAAAATATTTGAACTTTGAGTGTTGAAACTTTGATAATAGCCACTGTCAAGGGCCATGTCTGGGTTCATGGTCCTATTGTTGCTGGGGTCTGCGTTGATGTCTGTGTCCAGTTATCATAGGGGGACATAGGAACCATATGTAATAAAATCAGAGGGCCATGGTGAGTCAGCCCCACCTTTTGTCAGCCATGGGAAAGCTGGTCTTGCCCCTCAGTGGACACTGCAGCAAGAGAGCTGGCTCCCACCCTCATGGTAGATCTGGTACCTGCACTCGGGAAAGATGGCTCATCCATCACCACTGACAAGGAAAAACTGGCCCTGATGGCATGAGCATAGGAGAGCTGGCTCCACTTGCTCAGCTATCACCCAGGCTCACAGTTGGGCCTTGGGTTGGCTCACCCCAACATCTTCCCCATCTAGGACCTGCTGGAACTCGTGAAGGGCCTGGTCATGTGGAACGATAACTGAAGGATCTCCATACTCAGGGTGGCCACAGGATATCCCAGAGGAATTCCAGTGACGATCCAGTGGTGATGGTATACCAGAAACCAGAGGCCTTGAACCAGACCAATGGCTCATTGCAATGAACATTTCCAAGTAAAGCTGAATGGACAAAAAGGTATATATTATGACACATTGAGGCTCACAATGCCACTATGAAGAGGTGTTTGAGAGGCAGGAAAGACAGAGCGAAGAGGTGTTTTTGTTGTTGCTTGTTTGTTTTCTTGCTTTGTTCAGTTAGAATTTTATTTTAATTTTCTTTTGGGGGGTGAATCCTGCAGTGGAGGATATAGGGGGACTTGGAGGTGAGCCAAACTGGGGTGCATAGTATGAAATTCCCCAAGAATCAATAAAGAAATTACATTAAATTAAAAAATTACAACCACAGTTTAAGAAGATCAAGGAACCCCAGGTACAAAAGCATAAAAATAAATTATTAAATAAGTAGGTAAGTGTATTGAATTGGAAAAGAAAGTAAGTGAGGTGACCCAGATCTAGAAAGACAAATGTCACGAGTCTTCTCTCATATGTGGCAGTGATAAATCCTTAGGTTTGTGTGTTTAACTTGAACTACCTATAGAAGACAAGACACTAGTAAGAGATCATTAATGAGAGGGGGAAGAAAGATCTCAAGGGGAAGAGAAGAGTAGAACCTAGGTGGTGTGAAAGAGGAAAGGCGATCACGGGGAAGGAGGTTTATGTTGGGCAAATAGGAGAGCATAAGGCAGAAGAGGATACTAAGAATGTTTGAAAAGCTATATGGAAACTTATTATTCTATAAGCTATATATGTAATTATATTGCATATAAATAAATATGTATTTATATATGTTATATAAAGATAAATAATGTATATGAAATATATTTGTATATAAATATGTGATATATTTAATATAATGTATATTAAAGTTTTGTTGGCATTTTTTCTTCACAGGAAATAATATACTCCAAAGAAGCTATAGGTTTCCAAATAAAAAGATCAAATGTGCTGTACTTCCCTCCTTGAGTTGTTGGTCATGGGTATCTTTGAAACACACACACACACACACACACACACACACACACACACACACACACGGCTATTGCCACTCCTCTTAGTTGCCCATCAGAGCTTGAATGTAACAACAAATCACTGAAGACACAATGTGCTTCTTTGGTAATAGGGAATGGGAATAGGACATGGAGAAATCAAATTGATACTAACCAGGAACTTTTCTCCCTGTCCTACTACCATGACCAAGATTTCATAGCCCTGGAAGTTCCTATATAGGATCCTGGGGAAGAAAGTTAACAGTCTTATATAGATGTGAACCCTGTGAACTTCAGTAATGTCTAGAGTGGTAAGATAAGCCATGGAGTACAATAGTAGAAAGAATGTGATGAGGGTGACCAAACACTTTCTAACTGCATTTAAGGCCTATTCCATACGAGAAACTGCACTCCTAGAACTGTAAATATGACCAAGAACCCAGGGTTACAGAGCTCACAGACTCCAGGAGTGAATCTACAGATAGTATATTGTAAATGGGTGCAGAATCAAGGTGTGTCCTAAGTTCATGTATCTCTACTTGGATATTTGTGGAGCTATCAAACCTCATCAGAGAAGGTTCTTTGTATAATGGATGGTTGTTAACACAGAAACTCATAACTTGTCAAAGTGCAAAGAATAAATGTCATCACTTGCCCCACAAAGGCCCAAGGACTAAGATGGAAGAAAGGGTAGAAAAAGTGTCAGAGCCAGAGGTTTGGGAGTACTGGAGTGAAAGTGTCTTCTGGAGATGACAGGACTACTGGATTCCTGGACTCAAAGCAGCACTGGTTGCCTACAAGAGAACTGCACAATATCAAATCAGTCAAACAATCTTACATGGAGCAAGGAGTAGCTCACCAGCCTCCATCTGTAGTCCAGGAACTACTGACAGCATATGGTGGGTGGTAGAGGAGAGGAGTCACTTTTCTTTAACGGTGTGACCTCATGTAAGGTGACCATATTCCAGGGAATGGCTCCACACTCATAAGCATATGGGCAGCACAAGTTGGAGTTGGTTGATTATTAGAAAAAAAGGACATGGAAATGGGAGGTGAGATGGATTTGGAAAGATTTAGGAAGGAAATGGGGTTTGAATACAATCAAAATGCACCGATAAAATTCTCAAAGAATTAATAAAAATAATATACTAAAAAGAAATACACACTTATATATACCCAGGAATTTTATAACAAATGTGTTTTATAACAATGCTCTTGAGAAAATTTTTAAATGAACCAGAATGTAAAAGACAATTGATTTACAGAAGAACTGATAGAGTGATTACTACATATTTGTTATTAGAAAAAAATGGTATAAGTAAAACAGACAACAAAAATCAGTAACAATGGTGGAAAAGCATCTTTAAAGTTCTATAGGAAAAAAATAACCTAGAATACTACACCCACTAAAGATGTATTTTAAAAATATTTATTAACCTAGCTAAAGCCCTAAAGCTGACAGCACCAGTTTGGGGTGAGCATGTGGAGCTACAAAGATTCTCACCCATGGCTATGGGAATGTGGAAGTGCAATGCCTCTTTAAACGCAAGTTGTCAGTCATTTACAGAAATAAACATGGTTTTGTAATATGATCCAGCTCCATGCTTCTAGGCATGCACCCAACTGATTTGAGCATTTATGCCTGGAAAAGTATTTTCACAGAAATATTTATAGCAGTTTTTCATATGTCTAAAAGCTAGAAAAACATCACAATGTCTTTTACTATGTAAGTGGGTAAATAAATACATAAATAAGTGGGTAAACACTATTTGGTGTTAGGGAGGATTAGGCTTCTGAGGCATATAGCGATATGAGTGAGTTTTAAATGCATATTGAAAAGCAAAGGAAGACCATATAGGAATGCTATGACTATGTAATTTGATACCTAGAATATGCTGGAAAAGCTACATTAATGGAGATGGAAAATAGGATATTGGGGAAAGGAAAACAAGTTGAAAAGATGAAACCTGGAATTTTTCAGGGCACTAAAATATTCTGCATAATTTTGCAATATACATGATAGCATGCACTACGAAAACCCAAAATGTAATGTATTTAATTCAAATGGTAAAAATGAAAATTTCTAAGGAAAATTCCAGTTTTTATTTTCTAGAGAAATTAATGTTTAATCACAAAGAAATAGCTTTCAGGAACTTATTTTAAAAAGAAGTCCCCAGAACAAGCACCATTCAAAAATTTGGCTTTGAAATGGAGTGTTTTTACATTATGATATAATTTTAAAAATGGTTTGTTGAATACAAGTGGAGAAGTAGCACATAAGTTAAATATGCTCATATCCATAACAGTGCTAGTTAAAGCAATGATAGGAAATGGTATATTTATCCTCACAGTAGATACCAAAGCCTTCAGAGCTTGTCTCTGCTCTTTCTACCAACATTCAATGGACCAAACCCTGCTGGCTCCACATTGTCTTAGTGGAGCTTTTGCCAGCCAAACAAAATCAAATTTAAATTAACAAGTCTCAGATTAGCAACCAAGGCTTCGTGTTAAACACAGATGCTACTGGATATTTTATTTTCAACCTTATTGATGCTTCCTGATATTTTTAAATGAACATGAAGTATGAGGAATTCTCTCACCTTGATGTATATGTCTTGTGTCAACTTCTTTTCTCAAGTATGATTTTAGCTAGTGAATATGATGGGTTGTCACCTCTGTGATTTGCCAGTTTAACTTTAGTTCAGAAAAATTCTTCGATGAACCTGACCTAATCATATTAGCCTTACAAAAGAAGGTAAAGATTCCAAGGTGCTCTTCTCCCTGCCTGTAGCAAGAAACAACTAGTGTATTGTGTGAAAGTAGTCACTTGGTGGGGTCCAACCGCACCCTCTAGATACCAAAAACAGTTCTTGGAAGACAGTTAGCAAGAGAATAAGAAACAAAGTCACACAAATGGAAAAAACAATTAAATTCTGGAATTGTTCTGGTGACATTTAATAGTCACTTTGTTGTTCATATCACGATTGATATGTAATCCAACTTTAAGCCTGGCTCTCATTTAAAGTTTTCTTACTTTGTAAAGCCAATACTAATCCTTCCAATGCAAGTGGTGTCTCCTCTCTCTGAATTGGCAAAACAATAATCTATTCCTTTAGCATAAAAAAAAGTAGGGACAGCTCAGTGAATTTACATGAAATCACTTAGATGTAAGTTCATATGCCAAATCCTTCATCGTGCTAGTTTATTCAATGTGTTAAATTGAGCTTAATTTATGGTGCTGATAGGAAATGAACACTGCAAAACATGTGTGTGTACATGTACAATGTTAACACCATTGTCTCTCAGCCATAAACGGGGGACTTAGGAGCAATGGGAATTCTTGGTGTTGTAGAATCTTTTGGCAGTCAAGACCAAGACCAAGGTGGTAGCAGATTTGATGTTTGGTTAGGATTTGTTTGGTAGGATCTTAGCTAGCCACCTTGTTACTGTAAATTCACACAGTGGAAGGGATGAAAAGGTTTTAGGGTGTCTTTTATATAAAGAATGGCTTCACAGTTAAGACTTCAACCTAGGAATAAGAGATGGGCACAAGCATTTGTTCAATAGCATGTATGTGCCAGAGTAAGTGTTCAATAAATGTTTGTTGTTTACTGTTCAAATGGATGGTGAATGCATGTGAGCCAGGGCAGTGTCTTCTCCTTCATTTAATTCTACTATAGCACTTGGCAAAATAGTAAACCTTAATGGCTCTTAATATCAAAAAATAATTAATGAGTATAACAGTTTCCTGATACTATATGTTCAATGACTTAATATATTTATTTTTCATCTTAAAGTTGTGGAAATCAGAAATCCTAATTGGAGCATATGGGTTAAGGAAAAAACAAGGTGTCAGCAGAACTGAGTGCCTTCTAGACACTCCAGGAGATTATCTAGTTTAGATTTTTTTCTGCTTCTAGAGTTTCCTCATGTATTTAACTCATGATTTTTTCCAACCTTCAAAGTGATAATTGTTATTTGTATATTACACATATAGACTTACCAAGTCTTCTTCTTCCACACTAAAAAGATCTTTGTGATTACTTAAGTCCTGCTTCGAATTCAGAGTCATATGAAGGGTAGCTGACCGGCAAATTCAGTTCCTTACTATGTAACACTACAGATTTGGGCCCTAGCCATTAGAACAAGGCCTTCTTTGGGGGGACTGTCGCCCTGCTTTTATAGTTACTAATTACTTTTAGATGCTAACTGGTGAGTTAAACCATTGTGAGGGTGGAGAGGTTCAGGGAGAGATTCCTGCAGGTAGAAATGCAGTTTCCAGCTTAGGCACCAGGTTTCTCCTGACATCTTCCTAGATCTCTTCCCAGTGTAGCCTCTATCCTTGTTCATAGAAACAACCAGCTACTAAGCAGCATGACTTAAGACTTCTAGATCAGGTTACTGCTGCCAGCTCTGTGGTACTAGAAGGCTCTAGGTTATCATGTGAAGCAATCTAGATAATGATTGTACTGATCAGGGCTATTCTCAATTCACAAATCACATCTTAACTTCTTGCCAGAAATACATGCCCACTTATTTCTTGAGCTCAAACTTTGGGATTATATGTCTGTCTTTTAATATAGCATACTACTTTACTAAGGGTCCAGTGCATTTTTCATTTAGCTGATCTGCATCAGTCAAGTTCAAAACAAGCAGTTTATTGAAGGCAAGTACATAGGATAAAGATTTTAGACATAGCAATAGCAGATATGTCTTAGCATATTCAGCCTGCATTAAGAAAATATTACAAGAATGAGAATTCTAAACAATGGAAGCTTATTATATCTTATCTCTCTCAGTTCTGGATGATGCAAGACCAAGGTAGAGCTGCAGGGGATGAGGTTTAGGATCTTGACTTTTGGATAGCTGCCACTTTGCTGTGTGCTCATGTGACCTTCTATGTGCATATGTTGGAAAAAAGAAAAACATATTTATGTCCTTCCTTATAGAGTATCATTCCCATCACTGGGCCCTGATCCCATGACCTCATCTAACCTTAATGATATATTAAAAATCACATTACCAATGCTATAACATTGGGAAATATCCACATGTGAATTTTGTGAGGAATGCAGTCAGCCCACACCAGTTACAAGATTTTCCAGTAATCTCAAAGATTCAAATAAAGTTCTTAATTATCCCCATTTCCTTTAAACATTTCTATACATGTGCACACATATACATACAAAAATATGTTTATATACTTTCATATATGACCAGAGTAAAGTGTTATGTGTATTATGTTTCATATGGGAGGTAGGACCATAAACGGATTTTTTTTAATCTTCAGCATCAGAGAATATCTTCATCAACATTGGTATCATATGCAAATCTCATATAAGTTAGAGATAGATTATATGTTTATATAATTGGTTTAGTAATGGTGTTACTAAAGCAACTCAGACACCTTGTTCTGGATTCCAGAAAATGAACAATAGGATTCTGCGTAATAATATGGTTAGGTGAATTTCTCACAGTCCTCTTTCTTCATCTATTATCTCCATTTCATTTTCAGCAAGACCTTATTGTTAACTAGCATGAAGGAAAGTGTATAGTCTCTCTATAAAGCATCTATTTCTATTCATCTTGCTTAACCCATTAGCCTGGATAACTTTTTCAGACATCTTTTCTTATATAACTTCCCATGTCAATTCAGTGCTCCCAATAGACTGTAGCTGCAAATGGCAAGAAGGAATGACATAGTACTAAATGACACTCTCACAAATACAGTTTGTAAGAGTGACCGCAGGCTTGTTTTAAGTGTCTTTGTCTATATTTGATATGGGAGATACTGGCTCCAAGAGGTCAAGTAACTTGTCCAAGTCACCCAGCTCCCAAATGTTGAAGCCTCCAGGATTCAGTTGATAAGGCTAGGTACAATTAGAACTGCCTTCCAAAACTTTCCATTTTAATAGCCAGGCTTTCAAGGTGGCCCAAAGAACTTGCGTGACACCTGGTGAAATCAAAAACTTCCTAAGTTCTGAGCTGAGAGGAAGAAGGCTGACAGGCATCCCATGTTTTTACAAACTGTGGGTAGGTATAGATTAAAGTCATTGATCAACATCAGAGAATAAGCCCACCAGTAGCCTTTGCAACAAGAGAAGAGAAATTTGCATTTCTTATTTCCAAGACAACCATTGTCCTGCTGTCAGAATGCTGTCCCATGCCTGGTACTGATTTATGATACTGAAGCAACACGACTCTCAGGCAGCCTCTCAGTAAAGCAGAGGGGAGCCTACCTTGAGTTCACCTCAGTGAGGAGCTAATTTCAGAAAGCTATCTGTGATTTATGGCCCCATGTCTGCACTGTCTTCCCTACACTCTGCAGATCAGGAAGAGCAAGAGGGGGCCTGCTTCAGATGCTCACGTTCAGCAGGACAGTGACTTTGCACTCAGAGTGGTGCTGTGCACACTTAGTTGGACTGCTTGGAACACAGCCACTTGGGGAGAGCTCCAGGCCACTTCTGCTCTCCTCAAATGCAGTGTACAGCAAGAATATCACAAGCTGAAGGCTACCAAGAACCATGGGATTAAAAGGATGAGGGTGACAGCTGATTCTAAAAATCACTAGATGCATTCAGTACAGCAATCTACACTTTAGGGAGATGACATGCCGTGTGTGCATTGGCCATATTGTAGATCCCCAACCAGTTTTGCTTTTAGAACTGATTTCCACAATTGAGAGGACAAAAAATTGAGAGTGGTCATTACACTTTATAGCTCAGAAACAGTGAGAACAAATGGGATACAGATTTGAATCCCAGACAAACATTGTTCTCAGATTTGTGACTTAAATTTTGTTTTCTTCACTTATTTGCATATCAAAGAATATTATGATAACTCAAAGGAAAGAAAGTTAAAAACAAAACACATTCCAAAGGTCAACCTTTCAGGAATGCCCGCTATGTCTACTGGGAGATAGATCATCTCTCTCTTATATCTTATGAAAATCTCAGGACAGACATCCCACAAATGGGAGCTCACCGGGTTATGAGCCGCTGAAAAAGACCTTAACCCATGAGTATGTATGTGAAGCTAGGGATGGGTATTTTATGTTCACTTAATTTATGATCCTGAAAATTGAATGATTCAAATAAATTGATGATGTTGTGAAAAGACCCCATCTCAAAATAAATTTTAAAACAAGACTTGGAAAGATGGTCAGTGGTAGAGTGCTTGCCTAGCACATGCAAGGACCTGGGTTCAGCTCCCAGGCCCACAAAACAAGACAGAAACCTGGGAATTGAATTTAACAATAAGTTATATAATGTAGGTAACAAAAGAAATGTCTGGTAGCTAGTAATGGGTAATTGTGAAATATATTTTATTGTAAATATTGTTATTATTATCATCATTGTTGAACGTTGGGATTAAGCTGCACTTTTGTTTCAATTAGACTATCATTGGCAGCTTGCAGCTTCCAACTATGAAATACTTATGTCTCTGTCAGACGCATTTCCTAAGTCTTTCTGCAGGCATTCCTCCATCCATCCATCCATCCATGCATCTGCCTATCTATCCACATAATACACAATCAACAAGCCTCTTCATGGCCCCATTTGATGTTCATATATATATATATATATATATGCCAGTGATGGCATTAATAATTAATATAAACTTCACTGTGTGATTGCTGTGTGCTGGGCACAATTCTAAGAACCTTACACATTTTATCTTCATCCTAGCAATGAATCTGAGTTAAATTATATCCTTATGTCAAATTTTAAAATAAGAAAAATAACATACTTAATATTATACAGCCAATCTGTTGGTGCCAGACATATAATCAAGGCACTGTGCTGAAGAGGCTGTGTTCATAATCTTCTATTTGTTCTCAAAGTGCTACAGTTTGTTGGGGAAGACAGAAAATATACTAGTTATGAAAAAACATCTCAAGACTATTTCAGAGAGCATTAAGTTGTACCAGAAAATAATGTAAATGGAGAATCTGTAAGGAAGTAATAACTGCCGCAATGGAAAGGAAAAACCATAAGTAGTTCAAGATAGCGAGTTCCCCAGGCATCAGGAATGGTAACTAAATCACTGGCTATTGAGGACAGTGAGAAGATCAACATGACCAAGACCAATGTAGCATATTCCTTCATCCTCCTGCAGTGATGAAAATCAGTTCAGCCTAAGTGACTATAAAAGTTTATTTGAACTGACTGCTCCCTTTAGACTCTGATAGCTTCCTTTATATGAATAGCACACTAGTCAGAAAAGGAATAGAAGAAAAGTTGGAGGAATGCAAGATGCCTCAAAGTCTCTGCTACAACATGGTGGAACATATGGCTACTTTCACCTGGTCCAAGAAATTCTTGTCAAGTATAGTGGCAATGTAGGCTTGAACCTGGTGCCATCATGTGGCCTCAGGCAGAGGTGAGGGTTAAAAAAGCCAGTACCTATTCCTAAATAACCAAGATTTTATGTGAATTTAGCAAAAACTAGTCACAGCTAACGAGCACATCTTTTTCAAGTATTGGAAATGGTGTAAATCAAAATGAACCTGTGGGATGCTGGTTTTGAAGAATTTGGGTCAGAGTTGAAGGTTCTTGGCCTAATTTGAGAATGAAATAAAATCCCACAGATTACAAAGTTGTAAAAAAAATATTCAAAATAAGGTGATAGAACAAGCAAGAAATAAACACACTGTCAAGATTGACAGTAAACCATGCTAGTGAAGTTGCTATAGGAATCCAGATTTTGTTTGGAGCTTTCTTTTGTGAGGTTCAAGAGGAAGAGTTTTGTTACCAGGGTTGTAATTTGGATGGTTCTCTATTTGACAAAGACAGGTTACTGCAATTGCCTTACCTTACCTTCTTGCCACAACTCATCTGATTTTAATCATATGTGTTCCTGATTATGCATGGTCATAAGATGGTAGACAGGGGATTTTATTAGAAAGGACATAGCTTACTTCATTGCATATGTACCTAAAAAATTAATCCAGGCTGGATTGGCAAGCCTACATTTATACCCAGACACAACTAAATTGTAATTGACTAAGATCTATCTAAATTTGATGGCTGTTAAGGGAAAGTGGTCTTTATTTTATTATATAGAATCTATTCACATAATCTATGTACTCAGCTTAGTACAGCTGGGAGACCTAAGTGGCCAACAGATTGTTAGTTGTATTGTTTGGTGTTGTTGTTGGTGGTGTTGGTGGTGGTGCTCTTTACATAGTTCATGCAGGTAAAGGTCTCAGGCTGTATTATTAGAAGGAGTGAGTATATACAGACCAAACCAAGTAGAGTCCTTGATTGCTAAGATATTACCTATTCTTGCCTGCCTCACAGGGTCACAAACAAAGAGAATTTTTCAACTTTCTTTTGGAGACAAGAATAAAGAGTGTTCTACGTACTTGTGAGTAGTAGAGAAAACAGACTGAAGGTGGGAGGGAATATGCTATAAATAATGTGGAAATGATTTCTTCATTTGAATTTTAGCCCTGGTATTAGAGCAACATACTTACCATTGGAATTATTTAATACAATTAGAATGGGATCATTATATCTGATTCCCACATGATTGTTTTGAGAAATGCTGGGGTGAACAATTATGCCAAACTGGACTGACAAAACTGCCATGATAAAATTCTACACACAGGTGGCTGTAACAACAGATATTCACTTGCTTACTTTCTCTCTTAGATGTCCAAGATCAGAATATGGGCAGAATCAGGTCTTCCTCAGGGTGTGTCTTCTTGGCTGGTGGGCAGATACCTTCTTTCCATGGTCTCATTTGGTCTCCCCTTGTGTACAACCTTGGTTTTTCCTCCATTTCCTCTAATGAAGCCACATTAAACTGGGCTAGGTACTTTATCCTCACAGTCTTGGATAGTTACATTTTTAATTGTGGGTCAGGGCTTCAACACAGGAATTATGATGGACAGTACAGTCTATAACACCAGGAACACAGTAGATGGCCATTTGGGTTTCTTAGATAATAGAATTTTTTCTTTTCCAAGCTTAGAGAGGAACAACACCAGAGTATAGGATGTGATGCTATAAAGCATTGAGGGAGAGAAAAATGAAGCAGTAATTGTGTTCTTTCAACCCATAGTCTTTTAAGAGTAGTGTCTGCTTTTCTAGATTTTGTCCTGAATGACATTGATTGTGTGGTGATTCTCTCACCATGGGATTCTCTCACATTCCTGCCATTAGGAAGTCCTGGAGTTGATTCACTTTATATAAACCTCAGAGGATTCTGGGCCACTCACTTTAGACAGCCACCTGACTCACAATCTAATCTAATCTTACATTTTTTTAAAAGCAGGAACTCATCCAACCCAGATTGGTCTTAAAATTTCTATGTAGCTAAGAATGGTCTTGAATTTCTCATTGTCCTAACTCAACTACCTGAGTTGGATTACAAATGTACACTAGCATGTTGAGTTTATTCAGTGCTAGGGATGGAACCCAGAGTCTCACGTATGCTAAGCAAGCATTCTCCCAACAGAATTATATCCCCAGCGCATCTTTAAACTTTTTTTACATCTAAGTAACTGGCCAAGATGTGGAATAATTTCTGTAGATGGAATAACTTTGACAGAAAGAGCATACAGGAATATTGAAATTGCTACTCCAGAAAAAGAAATTTCTCATTATGGAGGGAGACACATTGTTAAGAGAAGAGGTTCAAATTTTGTCCTCTTCAAGGTCTTTAAGAGACTTGAAGATGAAAATCCACGAATTGTCAGGTGATAGAGGAATTAGCGATATGCAGAAGAGAGAAGGAGTCATATGAAATCACAATAGCAAAAGTGCTAGTGTGAAACATGAGGAGCGATGATGTTAGATATCCAGAGGAAGAAAACAGTGAATGATTAATGTCTTTTAATTCATGTGGAAAAGTAATGAAAATAAAAGTATAAGAAAAAGTGCAGAAGAGAAGTGTGAATATTTAGAATACTTACAGCAGCAACTTCTTTATCACTGGAGGTGAAGCTGGTTAAAGAGGTTTCCAAAAGCAAGTGAAGACTTTGTGATCAATAAAACAAATCATATCGATATCTGCCTATGTAAATTTCATTTTCTTATAGAAGTGTTGAGAATTCTATAATCTAGTATACACACACACACACACACACACACACACACACACACACGCACAAACACACAAACACACAACAATGAAGCACTACCTTGTGCCAAGAAATGTATTAAGTGAATGATAGTACATGGTCTACAGCAGTGACAAAGAGTAGAAGACAGAGAAAACTGTCCATTGAAACAGAACCATAACTGATCACCAGGATTTAATATATGCTTAGAATTGTTATAATTGCCTTGCATATATAAACTTAATGTTTCACAAAAGCACATGAAATGGTGAAAAGTTGACCCCATCTGAAAAAAAACAGACAATAAAATATAAAATAACTTCTCTAAGGCCCTACAGTTGGTGCCAGAGCCAGGATTTGAAAAAGTACAATCTAAGGCAGGTGCAATGGTAGTGATGCTTGATGCTTGTGTGTAATTCTGGCACTTCAAGGTGGAAGCAGGAGCCTCAGAAATTCAAAGTCACCCTTACATACATAGTGAGCCAAGGCAAACTGAGATATACAAGAACCTTTCTCAAACAAACAAACAACAGTGAAACAAATAAAATATGGCAGTATGGCATTCTGAACCATAATGTCACCTTCTGTGTCAGGGCATAGAGTCTCAACAATAGCATAATAATGAGTGATGACTGAATGTCTTCTTTTTCTTCTTCTTGTTCTTCTCCTTTATTGTTATTGTTATTATTATTATTATTATTATTATTATTATTATTCATGCTTATTATTATAGTCTTTGTCCTGTACTACTCAGTATAAGTTGATTCTCATTTCTAATATTTCACCCCAGAATTCAATGCCAGAGTATTTTTCTCATTTGGGAAACTTAGCAGAAAAGAATGACTTCACCTTAAACATACCAGTATAAATCATTGAAAGGTAATTATTTTTAAAATACCCTAGCATGAATATTTTTAAAAAAAGAAAAAAATGAAGAAGAAAGAGCTGTTGAATGATACTCAAAAAGGAAATTCAAATCAAGAATAATGATCAGAAGGAGAAATTTGGCTGAGAACAGGAGGGACTTAATGTATTCTAGAAGCTAGAGTTATAGTCTCATAAAGACCACTCATGCACAATATAGAACAAATCATCCTTTTAGAGGTAAGAACCTGCATATGACTATAAATTAATGGGGAACAGAAAAATGCACCCACAGCTTGGAACTCAGGAGAAAAACAGCCAGTCTACTGAGGATCAAGCTAGAAAATTCTCTTAAAAATGTTAGAACTTAAGCAGTGTGTTATCTTATGTTTACACAGAGAGAGAGAGAGAGAGTGAAACTTACATGCTTCTAGGTGGACAAGTTGACATGAAAATGGCCTCTTATTTGCCAAACTTACCAGCTTCCCATTTCAGCAGAAGCAATGTGAAATCTTAATGTCATTTCAGAAAACAATGTGGTGTTTTCAAAGAAAATGGCTCCCAAAGGCCCATAGGAAGTGGCACTATTAGGAGGTATAGCCCTGTTGGAGTAGATGTGACTTGGAGTCACTTCCTACTGCCTGCAGATCCAGATGCAGAACTCTTATTTTCTTCTCAAGCACCATGTCTGTCTGCATGCCACTATTATTCCCTCCGTGATGATGATAGACTAAACCTCTGAAACTAAGCCAGCCCCAATAAAACACTTTTCTTTATAAGAGTTGCCATGCTCATGATGTCTCTTCACAACAATAGAAACCCTAACTAAGACATCCTTACATTTGAAAAATAAAATAAAGTGAGCAAACACACCTTGTCTGCAAGTACAAATAAATCATTTTCTGATACAATCATGTACTAAGCAACAAAAGCAATAAGAACACAAATAAATAGAAAAATCATTACATGGTTTTTAAAATGCACTTCCAGATTGGTAACTGCGAAGACAAAAAGTACATAAGAAGCATTTCAATGAGTCCTTTGACAAATGATGGTGCAATAGACACTTCTGTTACTTATGATATTTCAAAAACACTAGTGTGAGCAAGTGTCCACTTGAAGTAGCTTGCACACTTCCATCAATTACCAGAAAGAAGACAAGTGATAATCAAAGAAATTACCAGTCAACAATGGCCCCTATGAAGCCCACATTTATATTTCTTCTAAATTAAAATGTTCTAACTTAAGACTTACTGGTATCCACTGTGTTTATAGTTCCTTATACCTTGGATTGAACTTAGTTGGGGCTGGGGTGTAGGACTTGATAAATCAACTGAAAACCTATCTCAGTTCTAGGTAGACTCTATAAATGTTTGAGGGCTGTGATTTGCAACCTTCATCTGATTTGCAATGCTCAACAACATTGCTGATGATACCCAAAGGGCTATTTCAGGTGAAAAATGTTTAAAGATCTGTGCTTTTCTTTATCCCCAGATTATCACAAAGCAGTATAAGCAGAGGGCATAAGGCTGCTCCCAATAAGAATGGAGGGTTTATCTTCCCAGTCAAGACCTTTTACTAAGCTGTGAGGTTCTGAGTGGGGCACAATGTTGTTAGGATGCATTTCATCTCTCAGTAAAGTCTATAATGTATGGGGGCTCAGGAGATACAAGTCCAAAATGGAAATATTTTACATTTGAGAGAAACCCCCCAAATGTCTATCTTCTTGGAGAAATACTCCATTATATAGCAAATATCTGTAACATCACTCCCATGTGCCAGTGCTCCCTACACAAGTGGGAACTTGAATCCAGAAGAAATTACTAATGAGAGCCTAAGAGTAACCCCAAAGAAATCCAATATTAGAAGATCTTGTGATGAGTTCCCTTCAGGTGTTAGATTTCTTTGGAAAGCCCAGTTCATGGTGACCAGAGTTCATACTGGCAAGGTTCTCATGTCCATTTCACCATGCTACAGATGCCAGATTATTAAATGGGTGGTAACCTTCTTGGGCAGGTTATTTCATGCTGTATAAGAAAACAGGCTGAGGCTTCCTCCAGCCTCCACTGCGTTGGATGTATTGGACGAAGTCCCTGCCTAGGCTTGTATTGCTTTTGGATATCCAGAATTAAACCTTGCTTTTGCATTCCGGCATGCTCGTCTTTGGTGGTCTCTCTGGGGGTCACGATCTGGGCACAACATTTGGGGGCTCTCCGGGATCCCCAGAGACCCCCCGCCGGGACACCTAAGAGGTCCGGAGGTCCATCTGCACCGATCGGTAAGAGCGCTCCATTTTCTTGTCTTTGTTTTACTTTCATTTTCTTATCCGAAGCCGGCGGTTGAATCTGACAGGCTCACCTTGGCGGACGCGCCTGTAAGGTGACCTGGAGGAGTTGGAAGACGTTCCAACCCCTCATCAGGACGCGGGGGTCCTTACAGGTCCCCCCGTCATAGGACGCCCAAGAGGGGTCCGTCTGTTAGGACGCCCGAGAGGGGTCCGTCTGTTTGGATCCGTCTGGGGATCGGGAGATGCCCGTGAGGGGTCCGTCTGTTTGGATCCATCTGGGGATCGGGAGACTCTGTTGAATTGTCCCTGTCCCATCTGTAGGTCTTTGGCATTATCGAGGCTCCCTCTCCGGACTCTCGTCTGCCTGGACCATCTGTAGGGCCCTTGTTCTTCCTTTTTGTCTGCCTATCTTGTTCGTCAGTGTTATTTGTTATACCTTCATAAATGTATAAATGTGTGAGAACTGTGGCCACATGTGTGAGTGTTTTATGCCTGAGCTTGCGTGTGCATTGGGACTTGTGGGCCGATTGCCAGCCGAAGGGATGGAGACCCCTTCGGTGGTTGAACTGGCACAGACTAACCTAACATTGCTTCCTTGCTCTCTCTGACCAGAGCACAGGCAGCAGGCAGCAGAAAGCTTGCAATGACTCTGGCAGGCAGCGGCTGCACAGCTGCTACTTCGGGGACCCAGGGTGCTGCTGAGAGGGCTAGGCCGCCTGTGAGCATCATGGGGCCTAGATGCAGTGGGTTCGGGGCCCCAGCTCACTCAAAAAGCTGTGGAGTAGAGGCTTGGCTGCATGGGAACTAGGCATGGCTTTGTGCTAGAGCGGGCTGTGAACACTGTGGGGCCCAGATTTGGCCGGCAGGTTCTGGCTGGGCTCCTGTGTGGACAGGGGGCAGAGCCTGCAGGAGCCAGCAGGAGCCTCAAGGAGCTCAGTGTGGGGGCTGGTGGAGAACTAACTGCCCCTCCAGGGTCACAGCTGAGGAGTGGCCTACAGGTCTGTGGGTCCAGCCAGGGCGTGGAGTCATCTTTTTTCTCCATGGTGCATGCTTTCCCCCGCTTTCCCTGTCCTCCTCTTCCAAGCTGTTGGGTGGGGCTCCCAAGACCTGCCCTGGGGCTAAAACCTGATCAAGGTCTGGCTCCAAGAATGGAAGGTCACCAACAGTTTCTTGTCTGCGGTACAGTGCTGATGCAAATTGAGAGTTATTCTTGTTATGGTATGTGCATGTATTTCTGTTCTTGTTTAAAATACTGTGACTTTACAATATATTCTAGAGTACTGAAGGAAATCACAAGAAAGACTTTGGTAAGAGTTTCTGTTTTGAAGGAAAAGAAAAAGGTGGAATTTGCCTAGAGTAAATGTCTGAGGGATCAAAGTTATGGACTGAAGGTACATGGAAGGTCGTAGAAAGTCAGAGAGGATGTGATGTAAACTGTTATGGTTTCTTATATCTGCAAATACTGAATATGAAAGTTAATTCTTATTGGTTTTCATCTTAAGAATGGCTAATGATTCTGCAAACTGCTTATGTGTGTATGTATACAGGCATGTGACTTGAAAATGTAAGCAAGCTTTAACTGTATGTATGTATGTGTGTAACTTGGATCCAACTGTGTGTATGTGTGCAAGTAATTATTGTTTAGAAAAATGAGCTTTAAACAGCAACCACATGGCTCCCTCCATCTTGGCTGGTGACCTCATGGGCAGCCATGTGGCTGGCAGCCATCTTTTACTAAGGTTATAAAGATCTACTCGGGTTAACACCTAATACTTATGTCTTTACCAAGTGTTCAACAGCAAGTTTCTAGAGAATTTAAATAGATGGCAACATATGTTTATTTGATTAATATTAAAGCTTTTATTCTCAGGAATATACCTTGCTCTGGCAGCTAAACTTTGTAACATAAAGGAATCATAGGAAACAGCTGAGGTTTGCAAATGTATGGCAGGACTAGAGTTCCAAAAAGAGTCTAGTTGCAGTGGTGGAAGACATTTGAGAGATCTCAGTCTTTTAAGAACAGTTTTTATAGTTAAAAACCAATGGCTTAAAAAATGTTTCTTCTTACCCAACATACGTTCAGGCTTAAGAATGTTGTATATTGATATTTTGTTTTGGTTTCTTTACTGAACCTGTATTTGATGCTAGAAGAGCTTCAACTTAAAAGCATTGTTTTTAGGCTACTTATTGTAGACTGTTAGAGAACATAAATAGTCAGTCATAAGTAATCAAGTTTTTTAATTGTAGTCAGGGTAAGTAAGTACTGATGTAAGTTTACTCATTTACTCAGTCTCTTGCATATGTTTTTAGGGTTGAGCTTGAAACAAGTAATTAGAAACAAAGTTTGTCTATTCAGATATGCCTGGACAGCCCTCATACTTCAGAGATCTGCAGAATATGGCATTTAAATGTTGATCTAAAAGCTTACTATATCAGACAGGCTTCCAGATCCTAGCAGTGACCCAAGGTCTCCAAAGAAGATTACGTACGAGGCACCACAACGTCTCTGCCTGAAATATGACAACGCTGACCACAGGGCAAGATGCCCCAGTGAAACGCCTGCCGCCAGGACCCAGCCCAGACTGTGAATGAGCAGTAGGACACTGGAATTGATTGCACCCTTTTGCCTGATCAAGGTCAGTCTTCCGTGTCCCTATTCCACAGAAAAAATACTCTGCCTTATGGACCTGATGGTGGAAGAAGATTGATGCTGTTCTGACTGGTGCCTCCAACGGTATGGAGACCTGGGTAGGGATTGGTCCCTGTAATTTATTGGATTGGAAGCTTCTTGGTCTGCACTCAGATATAGTTTATCCTTCTCAGATCTCTGACAGTACTGATGGCCAGGCTAGCTCTAACTTTGTCAGCACGGCAGCATCAACCAGATCCTTCTGCAAGGCTATAGCTAGCTTGTTAGCTCACTTTTAGGAAAATGTTCTAAGATATAAAAGTTTAAGTAAGTCATAAAGGTTCAGATATGAGTCCAAAATGAGATAAGTTTCAGATTACTCTCCTGTTCTATGGTTCAGAGCTTAACATTTAGGAGTCCTGATGAGCTGGTAGAGCAATGACTACTTACTGTTCAGTTACAAGCTCAATATTTTGGATTTGTTTTAGATGTCATATTTAAATGTAACTTGTTGGGACTCAAAGGTATGAGTCCACTTCTGCTGTTTTACAAGATACCCATTACCTGCTTTGTTTACAATATGGATTTCAGTACAGATTGGTAATGCTAATGTATCTAAAACTTTTATGTCATTTTGTAAGTAGGCCTTAAAGAATCAAAAGAGCCATAAAAACCTAGACCCATTTCACAGAGGTTGAAAGGACCCCAGATAAGTATTCCTAAAGATGGTATTTTTCCTCTCTCCTGGTCTTGGGACTACTGTTTTTCCCATTACTAAGGGTATGGACCTGAGGGTTCCAAATAAGTTCATAAATTTTAACTTCTGTTCCTAGTTTAAATTTGTCTCAACAGATTTCCATTTGGCTGGCAGTCACGTCCAGGTTTCAGTCGCTGACTCCACTGTTCCAGACGACTGTGAGCTCCAGACTTGCTAAAAGCTGACGTGGACCAGCCCAGCTAACATGGTTCTTCCCTGTCCCTATGGGGTCAGGCAGCTACATGCTTCTGACAAATGCCCCCTTGCCCAGTCTTTGACTAGCTTTTCAGCCTTTGGGGCCCCCTGATATCGGCGCCCCAATGCCAGCTCGAAGCAGTTCCAGAAGAGAACGTCACCCATGTTCCCTGTTCAGAAAAGGCTGAAATGCTAGGTCAAATGAAACTCCCTGGCATAGAGACAAGATGGCTAACTATACATGGCCATTATTAGAGAGGGATACTTAGGAGCTAACTGTCCAAAACCCATGATTGGGTTCCATTAGGCACATGAGAAGGGGGAAATGTGGAACCAAAATAAGACCAAAATGCTCTCACCCCAAAACTAAAGGCCTAAGACTGCTCCTTTTAGCTACAGGCCATAAGTTACTGGAACAGGCCAGAAGTTACTGAGACCAGTCAGTTCAGATTCCAGAAACCAGGAAGTGTAAAAGTACAGAGCCACAAGATAGTCACGAGGTAATGCCTGCCAGACTATGGAATGTCCTCTCCCTGGTTTCCAGGGTAACTGACCACAGAAATGCCCCCACCTGAGGGCAGCCAATGAGAAATGGTGGCGGGCAACCACTCCCTTAGAAGTAATTTCTAGAAGTCCCTAGAAGCGAGCCAATCAGAATTGTACCTGTACTAGCACCCCTAAATGATGTAACCTTGTGACTTTTCCCTTTAAAAACTGAGCTTTCAGACAGGTGGGCGCTTCCTCCAACCTCCACTGTGTTGGATGTATTGGACGAAGTCCCTGCCTAGGCTTGTATTGCTTTTGGATATCCAGAATTAAACCTTGCTTTTGCATTCCGGAAAAAAAAAAAAAAAAAAGAAAACAGGCTGAGCACACCATGGGTAGGGAGTTAGTAAGCTGCCATCCTCCATGTCCTCTAGCTCAGTTTCTGCCTTCAGGTTCCTGCCTTAAGTTCTTGCCTTGACTTTAATTTGCAAGATATCATAAGCCCACTCCCCCCCCCACAAGTTGCTTTTGGTAATGATGTTTTATCACATTAATAGAAATCCTGACTAAGATACTACTCATCTCTCTCTTCCTATTTTGGGGAATACATTATTTTTTATTTGTTGAGAATTTCATACACCTATACAATGTATTTTCATCATGTATATATCATATATAGCACATATATACACTCACTCATCAGCTCCTACCAGACCCTCTCGACCATATTCTCTTCCCAATATGAACGCAGGCTCAGCTGCTGAAGTATGGGCATTGCTGTGGTCATGTCAATACCACATATTCATAAGGGTTTCATTCACTCCTTACTCAGGGCTTCCTCCACTCCCCACATGAGTTTTTCCAAAATTAGTAAAGAATAGAAATATTTAACAAAACCTCAAAAAGAAAACCAAATACATTAAGGTTTGTCCTCCATTTGTACCAATCAATGATTTCTACTTGGTGGAGACAATGAGGCTTTACCGTGACATGATGTGTTTGTATTTCTCCATTCTGAAGCACTAACAGATCTATTGAGCAAGTTCTTTAGAATCAGCCAAATCCTGATAGATGGAGCACCTTGGAGTTGCTGGGTATATTAATCAGGATAGATTAAGTTATTCTGCAGAAACAAGACATCAATATCTCAGGAGCTGGATTCAATAATAGTTTATATCTCATTCACTCCAACTTTGCTGCAGCCACAGGAGACATTCCAGAGTTTTTGCCTTGCTGTGTTACTCCTTCCAGAATGTGTTGATTGTGTAGTGTTCTGAATTAAACCACTGCAGCAGGGCAAGCAAAATGCATCACTATACACCACAGAGTTTACATATGGCTTGGAATATATTTTACTGTGCAGAAGTAGTCATTTGGAAAGTCTTACCTCTGAGAATCTCTGGCCAAATGAGAGTAACTGTACTTTAATGGGAAACGTCATTTTTGGCTTATCCAAACAAAAGAGGGATGGATTAACTGTGTTCCTATTAACTTAACCCTCCCATTACGGTGCTCTGTCATGCATGAGCTGCAGTGGAGCTCTGCAACTAATACAGGAAAAACGTCAACCTGTGCTGTGGGTCCAGAGTCTCTTTAAGACTTTGCATTTCATCATCCTTTGCTGAGGTGGATAGCCATGCATTTTTTGTTGACTCCTGGTATAGAAACTTTCACAGTGCCTAACATGAGTTAGTATACATCACAAAATTATAGCACCAAGGGAAATTGACCTGTCATGGCTATGCTCAACTCAGAGGTAGTCTACTGTCTAGGGTAGTCTACATCATCTAGGCCTCCATATTTTTTAGATGAAAACAACTAAAACTTGGGTGATGGGTGCATGATGAGGACAAAAGAGAGTAGGATACTGAGGTAAAATGATCAGAGATTTTTATATATGAAAGTGATACATGCTATTAAAATACCTAAAATGGGAACATATTTTCAGTTACTTCAGAAGGATTTTTACATATATATTAAAAACTTTTTCATAAATTCTGAAGAATATTGGCTTATAAATAAAAATCTGAAGGTAATACTTTTAAATCCACAATTAAAAAAAATATTATCTCACTGTTTGTATATATCAATACACGGCTTTTAAGAAGTATCCCACAGTAAGATGAGAGTTCAGTACGGAAAGGAGGACTAGCTTTCCTGCTGACACCAGTGATCCCAGTGAGCTTTCAGCCACTCAGTTTTTTCCTCTGCCCGTGAGGTGAGAACAGACCTTAGGTGAAGTTATTGGAAGGGTGAGAGTGCACAGGAAAGAGTCATGGGGGAGTGAATACGATCAAAATACCTTAAACACACGTATGAAAAATTCATAATGAAACCCCTTGTCTTATAGATTAGTACATGCTGGGCTTAAGAGATGGCTCAGGGGGTCAAGCAGGAACCCACATGGAAAGAACCAACTCCCCTGAGTTGTTCTTTGATGTCTACAGGTAAACACACACACACACACACACACACACACACACACAAACCCACAGATATACATACACACATACAACACACATACACACACATACATATACAACACACAGACACAAATACACTCGTGTATGCATGCACAATAAATAAATAAGTGTAATAAAATTAATGTATTCTAATAAAAAAAGAGAAAAAATATACTCCATGGCTAATTTCTATAAGCATAAGCTTTTAAGGTTGATAGATTGAACTGGATTTGAAGCCAAACTTTTCCCGTCACTAAAAATGGGATTTTGAGAACACTGATTTCTCTAAACCGAGTTTCATTAAGATTAAAAGAATTGTAATAACACCTACATGAGATTATTATAAAGACAGATACAATGTATGTCATAGTGCCATAGTACTACAGACACCCTAGAATAAAGCAGTCTTCAATAGATTTATCTGTTCCCTTCCCCAGAGGAAGATGATTTTTATAAAGGATGTTTCTATGATTACACTTGGTGTTTGATCTCCTTTCTGTAGTCTATAAAGATAACATTAACATCCTAATGATGCCTGTTCTGTGTCTCAGTATATTCACATGCATACAACACACACATTAAAATAACAGTTGATGAGCTGGGGATTCTTTGTTTCCTTTTACATGGAAATTCAGCTTTGTGTAGTGTATGTAACGAGTTGTTTTGATACTTTATTGATACTCCATGAATACTCAGAATTTAATGGCCTAACACAATTGTAAAGGATTCTCTGCAAGACAGTTCTAACCTGTAGTCTATTTTATATGAATAATATTTCTTGGTATTATATCTTTTTAAAAACAATCTTTAAGAGTAAAGAATGTATAGCAAAAGCTATATGTGACCTTATGGAGAAAAATTTTGATGATCTTTCACTTGCAGAAACAATGTATATTTTGTCTATAAACCTGGGATTTGACAGTGCTTAGTGGTATGTTTCTTTCACCAATTCTCCGCTTATGTCGGCTGGGCCAGATTACAGCACTGGAGTGCCTGAGAACAGAATGGTCTACCTCCATGATGGGCAAAGTGTGTTTGGATTGTCCTGGGACCTCAGCTGAGCCAGGGGGCCGTGGATTTCAGTCTGTCTTCATTACGTCGGAACCAGTCTGTGTCATGATAGCTGGGTTCTGAGGGCAAGTGGACTAAGGACGAGATGGAAGGGGCTGCTCTGCATTCAGTGCTCACAGTGCTCACAGGGGTTCAGTTTCTCTACAGCCTCTGAGCCAAGCAGAAACAAAGGCCCACTAACAGATGTCCTGCTCGACCAGATGCTTAGGTGCAGATGTAGGGAATTTCAGAGCTTCTCACGGGAATCCAGATATCACATCCCTTTTTATTTCATGCTGGCAGTCTGTCATGCTTGGCTTTTTTGGCTCTTTCAAGCTCAAATGTATCACTTACCAGCACTTAGGGAACTGCTCCATCACTTATTTTTCTGATCCCCAACTCCGCTTTCTGAACTTTGATTTTCTTGCCTTCTCTTGAAGTTGTATAAGGTCTGATATGACAATTTGCTCATCTCTTACTCCGAGTTTATTGTGATTTCTGGTTGATTCTGGTTAGATGTATTTTGTCAGCACAATTAGGGACAGGAATCTGGATAGATTCTTTCATGTGACTACATGAGGTAACATTTGCAACTCTGATATTAGTAGAAGGGTGAGTTGATAGCCTACCTATTACCATGACAAACAGCTAACGACTATTTGTGTTCACCAGAAATAAAGTGTCCAGAAAACCTAAAGAAATAGAATCCAGGGGTGGTGGGTCTGTTTTGCCACTTCTACTTTACCGAAAATCAGGTAGTAAAAAAAAAAAAAAATGAGCTCAAGACTCAAATACTTGCCTCAAAATCTGGTAGGTTAACTAGGACAAAAAAGAGACAAAACAAAACAACAACAAAAAATATGTTTGTCTTAGCCAGAGAAGAGACAATCCTGAAGATCAAGACCAAGTCTGTGGAGGGTGGATTATAAAGTTAGTCAATTCCATAACCTTGTAAGTTTTTGTTGCTGCTGTTGTTAAAGTTAGGAATTAATTGTGAATTATGTGACCTTGAAAGTTACAAAAGTGGCATTTATGATTCTTATTAGGTTTAGAAGTTTAATTTTTTTCAACTTGGCTGAGTATTTTTAGTCAAGAGTATCAGCCTCCTCACACCTTTACCAAAATACATTGAATAATCTCTTCCAAGGGAGGCTACTGAGAAAATTTGTAACTTTGGTCTCTCCTCAACATTATGTTAGTAGTATGTATCCTAGATATATAAGCAGACTTAATTGTTAACTGTCCTCTGGATCAAATTACAAGTGGGCTTCATAAATACATACTATAATCCTCTATGACTATTTTGCAAAACTTGACTAATCTACATTGATCAAATATATGAAATCCATGTTTAGAATGATTTTAAGGATGCTGAATATGAGTAGAAGAGATGTAGTTATCTTGGGTTGGATTAATTGATATGAGTACCTTAGGCAGGGAGTCTTTATTGATTATGTAAACTTGGAAATACATTTTTATTTATTAGAACATGAATATAAATAGGACCTACAATTATTGAAGGTGGGTGCCTGACTTTACTTGGCACTGTACAAGTATGCATTTAGAGTTTCTGAAAGTGAAAATGTTGCAATGAAACATTGCTGAATATGCTGTTTCCTCATTGCTTCAGGACTGTGCTGAAGACATCTTTCTTCAAGCTTTTGGAAATACTTTGATGAGTCAAGTAGTCACTCTTGAAATGACCTACATTGCCATTACTTATGACAAAGATGATAGTGAGAGACGCTGTATTGAAATTGTTTCCCCAAATTCAACAGAGTGATAGCAATTCAGAGTATCAGGAGCCAAAGGGCTACAGTTAAACATCAGAAGCATAATTTAAAACATAATAAGCGAAATAAATAGTAAAATGATACCCCTAAACTAATAATCTATGTAGTTACATGTAAGTTGGCTAAAACTGCAAGTAAGAAAAGAGAGGTTTCTAAATGAAAAGACTTTTACTGACAAAGTCAGGAAGTTGAAAACAAATGAGAAAAAGTATACCACAAAAGAACAGTCAACAAAAAATCTGAGTGGCTAAAATTATTTAAAAATAAGCCCTCAAAGGAATATTTTTAGGCTTTTGGAAAATTATATAATGATTGAAGAAACAAGCTTCAAATAATGGAAGGAAAAACAATAAAAGGGAAAAGTAGAAATCAATAACTGTCCTCAGATGTGGCAACTTTACTATTTTAGTAATTGATATAAACATTAAGTAAAAAAACATATATAAGTAATACATAAGATCTTGGGAAAACTATAAAATAGGTGAGCTAATTGTTATTCATAGACTCCTTGACCAAACAATTACAATTGAAAGTTCTTTCTAAGTGGACATGGAACACTTCAGAAGAAAAATACATGGTGGCTTCTAGGGAGCAAAATTTTACCATTTTTTTCTTATGATATGATGGGATTAGAACTATTATATATATATATATATGCATATATATGTATATATATACACACATATATGTATATATATACATATATATATGAAAAGAAAGATTTTTAAATGAAACGAATCTTTAAGAAATAAACATTACTCTAGATACTCTGTGTCAAAAGGAAATAACAAAAAACTTTAAAATGTTTCAATTGACTAAGAATGAAAGCACATAAAAATGTTAGGTAGTATAATAAAAAAACAGGATTTGGAGGAGAACTTATAGATTGGTTGATTGTATTAAGAGAAAAGTTAAAAATAACTAATGAATGTTTCCACTTGAAGTACGATAAAATTACACAAGGCACATAAAATGTACTAAGAAGTAAACAGAGGATGTAGCTAGGAAAACAGAAGCACAATAGAGAAAATTAATATAGACCAAGTTTGCCAGAAAAATTAATTCAATTGGTAAAGCAAGGCTAATCAGAAAAGATTTATTTACATGTTGAGAGAGGCAGAGAGAGAGAGAGACAGACAGACAGACAGAGAGACAGACAGAGAGAGAGAGAGAGAGAGAGAGAGAGAGAGAGAGAGAGAGAGAAACAGAGAAAGAAATAATTAATATCAAATCAACTGGGCATGTGCCTCAATGGTAGAGTGTGTACTTATTTCTTAAGGCTCTGAGTTTAATGTCCTAAAAGTTATTCCCTCTCTAAAGAAAGAGAAAATGATCTGTCATTCCTGCTCTTACAGGTCTTAAGAGATTACTAGTCAGGTATTTCAAACAATATGGTCTAAGATCAACAATTTAAATGGAAGACACAAATTAATCTAAAAGAAAACTACAATTTACTTATTAGGTTTAATTCTAAACCAACAGTTTACCAGTTTCACCAGTCAGTCCATTTTCCCACTGTAAAGACTGTAAGAGCCACGGATAATAGAAACAGCTAGGGAAATAAAATGTTCACATACAATTTTCACATAAGCAAAAATGGCACAGCATGAATGGAAAGAAAACATATGCAGGTAAGAATGGATTTAGAGGCACAACTTCATAGTATCTTCCTCATTTGCTGAGATTTTACCTCTCCACTAGATCACTAAATCTACACAATGAAATGTCACTTAAAGAGAGATTTTTAACATTTTCAGTGGTTTTACATGGTCCTGATATGATTGATTATGCTAAGTGCACATCCTTAATAAACAATCAATCATCATTTCCATAATATATATATTGGTCAACAGCCAGTTCCAAACTTCTAGGTATCCTTGCACACACAAACATAATACTCCAATTTAGGTAAAAAATAATTTTGTCTTTCATTTCCATATGAACATAATAAAGTAAATTAGAATAGTATCATCAACACATATAGATTAGGCATTTGGAGAAGTTCATTCAGAGGAAGTCTACATTCAGAGGAAGTCTTCTCACTTCAGTTGGTGTAATAAAGCAGATCCCTTACAACTATGCTTAGAGGTTAATAAAATATGAATAATTTCTCACATGTGTGTTTAATGGCTTGTCTCTTACTTGATTCCTGATAGAGTCAAATTGACAACCAAGATTAACTATTATAATAACTTTATTAGGAAGAAATGTTTGTTCACTTAAGATAAAGAGGGGAAATACCAAAGAAAGTACTCAATCAGATATCACTTTCTCCTCCTGTTTCCCCACATCCAATCCCTTAGCTCATACCCAGCTCAGCAGCAGAACATCTATGGTACCCCCCCATCCCCATCTTCTGTGATCCCACAGATCTTCCCCTTCTAGCCTGCCTGCATTCTTGCTTTGTCCCATGCTCCAACTCCAGAAATCACTCTCTGTTAACCAAAAGTCCACGCTTTTCAGGTATATAAGTAGGCTGACAGTGAATCCACATCCATTTTTCTATCCCCCAGATTCTATTCCCCCAGTCTCATGCCCAGCTCTGTAGCAGAAAACCTGTTACAGTTTTCCCTTCCTTTCTGATCCCATCCCCAAAGGATTACAAAGATCTTCTCCTTCAACTTTTCTTTCCTCAACTTATCCCATTATCTTAGCCTACAACACCTGCAAGTATACACTGGGTACACATCAGTTGAGCAGAACAGGGAAATAGGTCCACAGAAAATTTCCTATCAGGCAGAATTAGCAACTACACTCTCCTAAAGTCCAGGAAGGAGGCAGAAACTAAGGAACAAAACACCCAACAGAGACAAAGCAAGTTATCATCATTCAGACCTACAATCATCCAATTCCAGATTCCTAGATGTCAGCATAAAACACAACCAATAACAGTCAGGGCAATATGTCTAAACTAGATTACAGTAAATCTACCACAATAGGCATTCAATATTCCAACATAGCTGAAGTCCAAGTAAAAGATCTTAAAACAGCCTATATGATGATTATAGAGGTCCTTAAAGAGGAAATGAATAAATACTATAAATAAATCCAGGAAAACACAAACAAATAGTGAAAAGAAAGGAATAAAATGGTTTAAGACCTAAAGATGGAAGTAGAATGGATGTAGAAAATAAACCAAGAGATTCTGGAAATGAAAAATTTGGACACTCAAACAAGAGTGACAGAGGTGAGCTTCACCAACAGAATATAAGAAATGTAAGAAAGTGCTGGTAGCCATGTCACAGGAACAACAGGTGACAATTGAAGTGCTAGGTATCAACCCACCAAAAGAAAACCTCTCTGATGGGTACAACCTCATTTATCAAAGCCACGAGGCTACAGACTCTGGATGTCTTTTGCTTTTGCTGTGATTTTACATGTTGCCACTATAGTCCTTCCCTGGTATCTGGTATGGGTTTATGGATGGGGAGAATCCCTCACTGCCTGTATTGTAGTATGTTTATCTCATGAAAACATCCTGATCTACAGGACATTTTTGTGTGGATTGTCAGGAAGATGATTCTTCCCTAAGTTGTATTGTCTAATTAATACAAAGTTTTGATAAATAAAAATAAATACGAGGATATGTTTCATAGCTGATGCCTATGAGCTCTATGAGACCTATGATTTTCACTTAGGAGCTACTTTAGATCACAGCTCAGATTTATGAGATAAGAAAACATTTGAGTCCAGGAGCCAGGCTGGCTCAAATTCCTTTAATCCTAATGCTGAGAAATGCAGCCACAGGTTTCATGTGCATCATTAAGTAAAACAAAGCTTCAAAATAGCTTTAGATTAGACCAGATGCCTTGCTAATGGTTTTTAAGATAAACATTCCCAGAAAAAAAATTTGTAGTTCACAAGGACATAACTGAGCTGTCTGGCTAGGTTGTAAATACAAAATAGCCCAATTATTGCTGACTGGAAATGATTAATTCCTTTCACACACTCCTGACCTCAATTTGTGAAAATAAATTCTGACTAGTCAGGTCTACAAAAAATAATTTGACTCCATTTCCCCAAAATAAGGACTATAGGCTTCTTTTGATAGTCAGGAGTCACTCACAGGACAGAAAGTACATTTTGAGATCTAAATCATCATGGGAGTACTGACTGAGCTAAAGCTAAAATATATACACTATCTCAGGAATTTTGACTTGAGCCTAAATTAGAGGATTTATAATACCCAGGCATCTCCTTGCCTGGAGACTCAGTACTCTCTAGATACCTTCTAATTGCAGGGTGTAAGTTCAAAATGTTTACATAGTTGTGGGTTAGTTTAATTGCTTTTTCCCTGCCTGAGAGAACCCAGGACATAAGGTCAAAGTAGCTATTACACTCAAAAGTATAGGTTATAAATATACATTTTTTTTTATTATCTGGGGATTTTCAGCAGTTTAGGTCTATGATGTCTTTAAAATTACTTGTAAGATTACCTCTTAAGACAGATTGTAAAGTAATTGATTCTTTATAACTACAACAAAAGGATTGGCTAAGAAAATATACTTCTTGCTTGCTCATGACAGGCTACTTGGATATATTTCATGTGAGTTATTGGGATGGTTCTGTTTCTAATGATGTCTTTACCTATAGAATGTAACCTCTTTATGACTCCTGTAGTGCCTGAAAGATTTTGTTGGGGTATATAAGCAATGAAAAAGAAAGAACAAAGGAGAACAAAGAAAGGAACCATCAAGAGAGTATGTGAGTGTCTTCTTTTCCTAATCTCTCAGATAGAAAAGCCTTAACTTCACTGATGCTGCATATTTCCCTTTGAGCCTTATGTGCTGCCTTGGGGCTGGTTCCCATAGGCAGTGATAAAAAAGAATCCCAGGTATTGAAGATATGATGATAAGAAAAAATGGATACACCTGTGAAAGAAAATGTTAAATCTAACAATTTGCTGACACAAAACATTCATGAAATCTGGGACCCTATGAAAATACCAGACCTAGGATTAATAGGAATAGAGGAAGTAGAATCTCAGCTTAAAGGTCCAGATAATATTTTCAACAAAATCATAGAAGAAAAATTTTACGACCCCAAAGAGATGACTATAAAGGTACAAGAAGCAGAGAGAAGACCAAATAGAACTGGAAAGTCCCCTTGGCACATAATAATCAAAACACTAAATATACAGAACAAAGAAAGAATATTAAATGCTGCAAGAAAAAAATGACGAAGTAAAGTATAAAGAGAGACCTATGACAATAACACCTGACTTCTCAAAGGAGACTCTAAAGCCAGAACATCCTGGACAGATGTGCTGCAGACTCCAAGAGACCACAGATGCTAGTCCAGACTACTATACCTTGCAAAACTTTCAAGTACCATAGAATGAGAAAATAAGATGTTCTGTGATAAAACTAAATTTAAACAATATTTACCTACAAATCCAGCTGAGAAAGTGTGGTAAAAAGAAAAGTCCTACCTAAGACAATTAACTACAATCATTTAAACACAGGGATAAATAACATCAGACTACCAAAATAAAAGGAAGAAAAGCACACACACACACACACACACACACACACACACACACACACACACACAATTACCATGACCACTATCACCACCACCACAAATAACAAAATAACATGATTCAACAATAATTGATTACTGATATCTCTCAACATCAATGGTCTCAATTCCTCAATAAAAAGATACAAACTAAGGGAATAGATGAGAAAACAGGATCCACCCTTCTACAGCATCCAGGTAACACACCTCAACATTAAGGATAGATATTATCTCAGGGTAAAGTGTTGGAAAAATATACTTCAAAAAATTGACTTAAGAAGAAAGTTGGTGTAGCCATGTTAATATCTAACAAAATAGACTTCCAATCAAAACTAATCAAAAGAGATAGGGAAGGACACTACATACTCATCAAAGGAAAAAATCCACCAAGATTATATTTCAATTGTTAACATCTATGCCCCAAACATAAACGTATCCAAGTTTATAAAAGAAACACTACTACAGCTTCAACCACATATCGATCCTCACACACTGATGTGGGAGATTTCAATACTCCACTCTCACCAATAGACAAGTCATCCAAACAAAAACTAAACAGATAAATACTGGAGTTAACAGACATTATAAACCAAATTGACCTAACAGATATTTGCAAAACATTTCTTCTCAAGACAAAAGAATATACTTTCTTCTCAGCACCTTATGGAACTTTCTCCAAAATTGATCACATACTCAGGCACAAAAGCAAGTCTCAACGGATAAAAAAAAATTGAAACACCTCCCTGTACTGCACTAGACCACCATGGATTAAAGCTGAATATTAACAACAAAGGAAACAACAGAAAGCTTTCAAACTCATGAAATGGAACAACTCTTTACAGACAAAAGTAAGGGTCAAGACAGACATAAAAAGGAAATTAAAGACTTTCTAGAACTGAATGAAAATGAATATACAACATATCCAAACTTATTGCACACAATGAAACTGGTTTTAAGAGGCAAGTTCATAGCACTAACTGTCAAAAAAAATAAAATAATGGAGAGGTCTCATACTAGCAACTTAACAGCACACCTGAAATTTCTAGAACAAAAAGAAGTAACCATACCCAAGATGGCAAGAAATAATCAAACTGAGAGCTAAAATGAGTAAAATAGAAACAAATAATCAATGGAATTTATTTTTTTAATTTTAAAGAAAATCAGCCAGATAGGCAATCCCTTTTCCAAATGCACTAAAGATGGAGAGAAAATATCCAAAATAACAAAATCAGAAACAATAAAGGGGGACATAACAACAGGCACTGAGGAAATCCAGATGATCATAAGGACATACTTTAAAAACTTTTACTCCACCAAATTGGAAAACTTAACAGAAATAGACAATTTTCTCAATAAATACCACTTACCAAAGTTAAATGAAGATCAGATAATCAATTTAAACAGACCTGTATTACCTAGTGAAATAGAAACCATTACTACATATCTCCCAACAAAAAAAAGTCCCAGACCAAATTCATAGATGCAAAAATAATCAGTAAAATACTTGAAAACAGAATCCAAGAACACATCAAAAAGATCATTCTCCATGATCAAGCAGGTTTCATCCCAGAGATGCAGGTATGGTTCAATATACAAAAATCAATAAATGTAATTCACCATATAAACAAACTAAAAGAAAAAACTCATGATCATCTTATTAGATGCAGAAAAAGCCTTTGACAAAATGCAATACCCCTTCATGATAAAAGTCCTGGAGAGATTAAGAATACAAAGGACATACCTCAACATAATAAAGGCAGTTTACAGCAAGCCCATATACAACATCAAATTAAATGGAGAGAAAGTCAAAGCAATTCCAATAAAATAAGAAAAAAGACAAGGTTGTCCACTCTCTCCATACCTATTCAATATAGTACTTGAATTGTGGTGGTTTGAAAGGAAATGGTCCTCAAATAGAGTGGCACTATTAGGAGGTGTGACCTTGTTGAAGTGGGTATGGCCTTGTAGGAGGAAGTGTGTCACTGTGAGGGTGGGCTTTGAAGTCTCCTATGCTCACATGACTCCCAGTGATACAGTCCACTTCCTGTTACCTTCTGATCAAGATGTAGCCAGCACATGTCTGCTTGTATGCTCCTCACCATGATAATAATGAATTGAACCTCTGAACTGTAAGCCAGTACCTCAATTAAATGTTTTCCTTTATAAGAATATCCATAGTCATGGTGTCTCTTCACAGCTATAGAAACCCTAACTAAGACAAAGTCTTAGCTAGCATAATAAGACAACCAAAGAAGATCAAGGGGATACAAATTGGGAAAGAAGAAGTTGAAGTATCATTTACTGATGATATGATAGTATATATGTGTCCTTAAAAATTCCTCTGGGAAACTCTTACAGTTGATAAAAATTTTCAGCAAAGTAACAGTACAATACTAACTCACAAAAATCAGTAGCCTTCCTATATACAAATAACAATCAGACTCAGGAAAAATTCAGTGAAACAACACATTTCATAATAGCCTGAAATAAAATAAAATAAAATAGAGTTAGGTAACTCTAACTGAGCAAGTCAAAGACTTATATGATAAAAACATCAAGACTTTGAAGACAGAAAGAAGTTATGGAAGATGGAAAGATATCCCATGTTCATGGATCGGTAGGACTTACCTAGTTAAAATGACCATTATACCTAAAGGAACCTACAGATTCAAGGTACTCACCATCAAAATTCCAACACTATTCTTTCCAGATCTTGAATGATAATTCTCAACTTTATATAGAAACACAAAAAATAACAAGGATATCTAAAACAATTCTGAACAATAAGAGAAGTGCTGGAGGTCATACCATTTCCTGTTCTGAAGTTATACGACAGAGCTATAGTAATTAACACAGCATGACATTGGCATAAAACAGAAATGTTGAACAATGGAATAGAAATGAAGACCCAAACATAAACCTACATACCTAGGAACACCTAATTTTCAGTAAAGAAGCCAGAAATGCACACTAGAAAAAAGAGAGCATCTTTAATAAATGGTGCTGATCAAACTGGATGGCTGCATGCAGAAGAATGCAGATAGATCCATACCCACCACATTGTGCGAAATTCAACTCCAAGTGGCTCAATAACCTCAAAATAAAACCAGATACAATGAACCTGATAGAAGAGAAAATGGGAAACCTCCCTGAACTCATTAGCACAGATGACTTGCTAAATAGAACACCAAAAATACAGGCACTAAGATCACAATTTATCAATGGGATCTCATGAAAAGGAAAAGTTTCTAAAAAGGCAAGGACATCCTCAATAGGACAATACAGCAGTCTAAGAAAAGAAAGGATTTTTACAAACTCCCCATCCAGTAGAGGGCTAGCATCCAAATATATAAAGAATTCAAGAAACTTGACATAAAAAAATAAATGACTCAATTAAAAAGTGGGTACAGATCTAAGCAGGTAATTCTCAATAAAGGAATCACAAATGGCTGAGAAACACTTAACTAAATGTTCAACATCCCTAGCTATCAGGGAATTGCAAATCACTACTACGTTGAGATCCTATCTTATACCTGTCAGAATGGTTAAGATCAGTAATACTAGTGATAGCCCAATCTTGAGATGATGTAAAACATGGGGAACACTCATCCATTGCTGGTGGGAGTGCAAATTTGTATAGTTACTATGAAAACTCAGAATGGTAGTTCCTCAGAAGGTTGAGAAAGTACCTCATGATCAAGCTATAGTATTCTTGGGTATACACCCAAAGGAAGTTTCATCCTACCACAGAGACTCTTGTTCAACTATATTCACTGCTTCTCTATTCATAATAGCCTGAAATTGGAAACAACTTATATGTCCCTCAATAGAAGAGCTGATAAAGAAAATGTGGTACATATACACAATGGAGTATTAATCAGATGTTAAAAAAAAGACATCATGAACTTTTCAGGCAATTGGATGGAACAAAAACATCATAAGTAAGGTAACTCAGACTCAGAAAGATAAATGTGGTTTGTGTTCACGTGTGTATGAATATTAACCACTAAATAAATGATCACCAAGGTACAATCTGTAGACCTAGAGAGGACAGGCAAAGAAGAACGTACTAGGGTGCATACATGGATGTCCTTGTGAGGGGAAAATGGAATGAATTTTTGAGTGGAATGGAGTTGGATGCAGGGAGATGGAGAACAGGAGGATCAGGTGGGAAGCAGGATGAGAGAGGGGATTGAGGGAGAGAACAAGGTGAGATATAGCTAGAATTGAAGGGCATTTATGGGGCCATATGGGAACCTTGTGCAGTAGATAAGCATTGGTAAATGGATTCCTAATGCTATTCTGCTATACTCATAAATTCATGCCTTATTCATCTACTATCATAGAGGCCTCCACCTGAAGCAGATGGGAACAAATATAGAGACCCACATCCAGACATTATGAGAGAGAGAGAGAGAGAGAGACAGAGACAGAGACAGAGACAGAGACAGAGACAGAGACAGAGAGAGACCTTGGAACACACAGCTCTAAGGAAGATACCTTTACCAAATCCCTCCCATCAAAGCTCAAGGAACCCCACAGTAGAAGAGGCAGGAGTAGCTGAGACAGAGTGGATGGAATACAACATGAGAACAAGGCACCTTGAAACAGCTGAGCAAAGCTTGTATGAACTCACAGAGGCCGAAGCAACAATCACAGGGCCTACAACAAATCTGCACCAGATCCCCGGCATATATACTATAATTTTCAGTTTAGTACTTTGATGGGAATCCTTAATATGTGAATGTATGGGCTCTGATTCTTGTGCCAGATCTTGAGACTGTTTTATTTTTCTGTTGGTTGTATTTCTCAACTTCAATATAATGGTTTTTTTTTTTGTCTTTCTACAATGTCAGAATTTATTGAATAACAATAAATTCACAAGGTACAGTGTTTTCATTGACAGCAATTTGCCATATAGTCCCATTTTCCTTCCTAGCCCTGGCAAAGGCAAATGCATGTTCAAATGTTCCAGTCTTAATTACTGATCTTAACTCTTTGATCACATATTACACAATAATAAATGTATCTATTGTACGTACATAGGTTACAGAATGACTACAAAGGGTTAAAGAGGCTTAAGAGGTTAAACCTGGAAAATGGAGAGGAATGCAGAGGCATAGGGAGATGTCGCTAGAGTTTTCCACCTTGCCCACAGTCAGGACAAATCTTTGTCACCCGCCAGTCCCACAGCTGCTCAGACCCAACCAAGTAAACACAGAGACTTATGTTGCTTACAAACTGTATGGCCGTGGCAGGCTTCTTGCTAACTGTGCTTATAGCTTAAATTAGTCCATTTCCATAAATCTATACCTTGCCTCGTGGCTGGTGGCCTAACAGCATCTTCACATGCTGCTGGTCATGGCGGCATCTGGCAGTCAGTCCTTCTGCCTTCCTGTACTTTTATTTCTCCTCTCTGTGAGTCCCGCCTATCCTTCCTGCCTAGCCACAGCCGATCAGGTTTTATTTATTGATCAATCAGAACAACTTGACATACAGACCATCCCCCAGCACAGCCAAGTGCAGACCATCTCAGACACCTGCACTCAGGCCCATGGTCCTAATCATCCTCTATGCGGACCTGCTGGGTAACGCCACAGGGAGAGGTCTGTCCTAGTTGGCTTTCGTTACTGTGATAAACACCATGACCAAAAGAAACTAGGAGAAAAGGGTTTATTTGGCTTACATAGCCAGATCATGGTTCTTCACTGAGAGAAGTCAGAGCAGGAACTCAAGGCAGGAACTTGGAGGAAGGATCTAAAGCAGAGGCCATGGAGGAATGGTGCATGCTCAATTCATTTTCTTGTACAACCAAAGACCACCTGCCCAGGGGTGGTACAACTGCCAATGGGCTGGACCTTTCTACATCAATCATGAATTTAAAAAAAAAAAAATGCTTCATGGATGTGCCTATGTGCTAATCTGATGAAGACATCTTCTCAGTTGAGGTTCCCTGTTCTCAGATGGTTCTAATTGTGTCATGTTGACAGAAAGATAAGGAACACAGGTATAATAGTCAGGGTTCTCTAGAGTAACAGAACTTACAAAAATGAATCTCTCTATATTTAGAAAGGGGATTTATTAGAATGACTTATAGGTTGTGGCCCAGCTAATCCAACAATGGCTGCTTATAAACAGAAGGCCCAAGAATCAAGGAGTTGTTCAGTCCAAACAGCTAGATGTCTCAGCTGGTCTTCAGCATTTGCTGGAACCCCGATGATGTAGGCTCTCATGCCAGTGATTGAAGGGTGGACTTTGTTTTATCTTAATATATTTTATTTTGTTATGCTTTGTTTTTATCTCTTAGAACCTCGTTCTTTTCTAATAAGAGACAGAAAGAAATGAATCTGGATTAGAGAGGAGGTGAGGAGGAACTGGTTAGTGTAAAGGGAGAGGAAACTGTACTCAGATTATGTTGTATGAGAAAAAAATCAACAAGTCAATTTAATAAAAGGGTGAAAAGAAAGGACCCAATACAAGTGTAGGTTTGTGGACCAATGAAAGTATTGGGGTCACTATGGGAGCATATGTAACATGGGAGCATGGATAACTCAAAAGCAGCCTACAAATGTCATTTCGTTATTTTAGAACAAACAATTTAAAAGACAATAAAACGAAGCATGTTGAAAGAAGACATGAAAAGTAGCACATGTTATATGATTCCACTTGTTTAAATTGTGGGCAAGAAAAAGTTTTTGAGTTAGAAATCAAAATGGTAGTAGTCTTTTGGGACTGAAGCAATAAGAAAAAGACTAGTAAGAAATTTCACGATGTTGTGGAATAATGTATTATGTATAGATCATGCTAAGGTTATGTGGGAAAACATCTGTCAGTGCATTGTTTGCTTATTATCTGTGATTTTTAATTATGTCATCTTTTACTACAATAAAAAGAAAAATTTCAACTTAAATGTATTTTAGAAAAGATAAAGGTTTAAAGACCCTTTTCTATGTATTGATTGCTAGATGTGATAGAAAAGCATATTAAGTTTGAGTAATATAGAAAGGAAGAAAGGAAAACAGATAAGAGCAGAAATTAATGATGTAGAAAACAACCTACAGTAAAGAAAAGGAACCAAATCAATAGGTTTTTATGTTGAATGAAAATCACTCTAAAATACAAACCTTTGCTAATATTGATCAAGAAATAACAAGAAAAGAGAAATAATCAGTGTAGGAATGAGGTGATATGTCAGTATTGATGATCCAGACACTGGAAATGTTGATAACAGAATTATTATAATACGTTTTAGATACAAATACTAAGCAAAAATTTCAGAAATACATACTGAATAGTGATATGAGGAGAGTAAAATACTATAATAATGTTGTACGCACATATGTACAAGTGCACGTACATGCACGTGCATGTGTACATGTGTATGGTGTGTGTGTGTGTGTGTGTGTGAAGGGGGCAATGGAATCTGAGAATCTTTAATTTGTAAACTTTCTTACAGTTCCAGACAGCATCATGGGTGAATTCTTTCAGACATATAAACCAAAATATAATACCAACATACATACAAACTCTAGCAATTAAATCAAATAAATTAATTTATTAGTTTACCTAATCTGAAATCTATGGTGTGAAAGTGAAAATAAGAATTTTATAAGAAAGGAAACTTACATTCAGTGTCTCACATGTCCTAATATCCAGTGTTATTTGCTTCCCTTTCCTTTTAAAGAATGAAGACATGTATTTCACATATAAGAAAACTTCTGCACACTATAGGTGGGTATGGGGTCAGGTTGTTTCCATACATGGGCCATTCTGTGTGATGTTACTGGGAACATGGAACATAATTGTCTCTGCAGGATCCTGACCTCTGTGCTTTTACATAAATAGATATCCCTCCATAATCTCAAGTTCTATGTTTGGGGGATTCTACCAACTGCAAATGGATTTTTTTTCTAAGTTGCAGAGATTTCCAGAAAACCAAACTTGTGTGTGCTATGTTGTGACAGAACATCACATTGAGGCAAGAGACTGAAGTGTGAGTAGGGGCACCCTGCTGCAGCTTCCTTTCATCTCAGAGCACATTCTCTCTCTCCAGCACACGTTCCCTTTACATCATTTATGGGCTATGTGGTGAGACCTAGACAAGTACATGTGTGGTGAACATGTAGAGATATCTTTCCTTTTTCCATTAAACTATATGGCATAACCATGATTTGCATTGCATTTGTATTATAAATAATCTAGACATGTTTTGAGGCTCCAGGAGGTGTCTGCAGGGTATTCTAGAATCAATATTGCATGAATACTGAAAGACAACTGTGAACATATTAGTGGAATCATTGGATCGTATTTTAGTCCTATTTTTATTTTTTTTAGGCATCTCCATTCTGTTCTTCATATTAATTGCTCTTACATTCCTAACAGCAGTGAGCAAAGTTTCTCTTCTCTCTACATCATCAAGAGGATAACTGTTGTTTTTAACAACTTCCCTAACAGATATGAGGTGATGTCTCATTGTAATTTCATTTGCATTGTCCTCATAATTACTGATGTTGAACACCTATTTTGTATTCCTGTAAGTTACTTGTATGTCTTCTTTAGAATGGAAAAGACTAATCTAAACACCACAAAACCTCTTCCATTTATCCACAGTCTTTGTGGAATAATACACATTCCTAAGCCTAAGAAATAAAACTTAATTTTCTTCTTCAAGCAATTTGTTTATTTTCTCCTGCAGAGATCAACAGAAAATACTTTCTACATGCTCAATTTCCAAAATGATAATAATGACAACAGTAATTATAGTGGTTTTTATGGTAGATCATGGAAAAATGGTAAAAGATCTAGTGTTGGAGGAGAGAACACCAAAGAAACATTGAAGTGTAGGGATCTCCCCTGGATATAGGGGCATCAGCATACCACAAAGCACCTCAGAACTAGAGATGAAAACTTAGCTTTTAGGGTAAACTGATTCTCATTAATCCTCTCATGTAGAGGACAGGCAGAGACATGCCAGGCCTGCTGACTTCTAAGGGATGGAGATGAATGTAAGTCTCAGCACCCATGGGGATTGGCCTACTCTAAAGAAACAGAAGGGAAGCCCAGGTGTGGGAGAGTGATATGACAAGAGAGGATGTATGGGTTTACTTTGGAACACAACACCTTGCTAAAATTATTTAGACTTTATTGTTTTTGTTTTTGTTTTGTATTTAAACAGGAGGAGTTCTCAGAAATTACATTTGATAGCAAATGAAACATGAGAAAATATTTTGGATAATGGATTTTCTGGATCTATATGTAATTACTTATTTTTGCATTCTGAAAACACCCAATATAATACTGGAGGTTTCTTTGTTCCTTTTTTGATGGACAGGATATAGAATTTATTAGTAGACATGACTGCATGATTAAGGAGAGAGCTTCACAGTGCTAATCTTTAAAGTCCAGGCACCATGACTTTCCCAGAGGGCAGGAACTGAGGCTGTGTCTGGGCCAGCTGCTGCTGTAATAAGTCACTTTCATCTGAATTAACAGAGATAAATCCATACTTCTTCCAGATGTGAGTGTATGGCAGCTGGGAAATTTGAATTTTTCCTTCTGAGGGCCAAAATCCTGTGCTGTTTTTTTCTGTAGCATGGTGCAATGGACATGAGAACCTTGTCAATATGAACTCCGGCCATCATGAACTGGTTCTCTCCAGAGAAATCTAACACCTGAAGGGAACTTAGACCAGAAACAACTCATCACGTGATCTTTTAATATTGATTTATTTGGGGTTGTTCTTAGGCTCTCATTAATCATTTCTCCTAATTTCTTCTGGATTCAAGTTTTTACCTGTATAGGGAACACTGGCACATGGAAGTGATGTTACAGATGTTTGCTTTATAATGGAGTATTTCTCCCAGAAAACAGACATTTGGGGGTGTCTCCAAAATGTAATAAAATCTTTCCATTTTGGACTTGTATCTCCTGAGCCCCCATACGTTACAGAGTTTACTGAGAGATCAAATATATCGTGACAACATTGTGCTCCACTCAGAAACCTCACAGCTTAGTAAAACATCTTGACTGGGAAGATAAACCCTCCATTCTTATTGGGGGCAGCCTTATGCCCTCTGCTTATACTGCTTTGTGATAATCTGGGGATAAAGAAAAGCACAGATCTTTAAACACATTTCACCTGAAATAGCCCTTTGGGTATCATCAGCAATGTTGTTGAGCATTGCAAATTAAAAGGAGGTTACAAATCACAGCCCCAAAACATTTGTAGGGTCTACCTAGAACTGAGATAGGTTTTCAGTTGATTTATCAAGTCCTACACCCCAGCCCCAACTACGCTCAATTCAACACCATAATCACAGAGGATATAAATAAATCTTAAGTGAGAACATTTTAATTTAGAAGAAATATAAATGTGGGCTTCATAAGGGCCATTGTTGACTGGTAATTTTTTTTTGATCATTACTGGTCATCTTTCTGGTGGAAGTACCAAGCCCACTCAACAATTTGAGATTAGTAAGATTTGGGAAGGAAGTTCTTCAATGTAACATGAATCTTAAAAGTTCTTATTAATAAAAACAAACCTGGAGCTGGGTATTGGGTTAAATGCTTGAAGATCAGAGAAGCAGAACAAGCCACAGCTAACCTCACCTTGCCAATTCCTCAGCTGATCCTGTTTCCTCAAACTGGAAGCCTCTGAGTTCTCATTCAAATGGATCTCAGCTGAACTGTTTCTCGAAAGCCTGAAAGCTTAAACCAGCCTAGTTCCTGGTCCTCACGCCTTATATATCTTTCTACTTTCTGCCATCACTTCCTGGGATTAAAGGCTCACTTCCTGGGATTAAAGGCATGAGTCACCATGCTTGGCTGTTTCCAGTGTGGCCTTGAACTCAGAGATCCAGACAGATTTCTGCCTCTGGAATGCTAGGATTAAAGGTATGTGTGCCACCATTTTCTGGCCTTTATATCCAGTGGTTGTTTTGTTCTCTGACCCCACATAAGTTTATTAGGGTACACAATATTTTGGGGAACAAATATCACCACACTTCAAGATCTACTTGTTTAGTGCCTGATTTCCTTCAGGTAACAGTTAATCACCTAGAATGTTTGATTTTCTATCACGACTGACAATTTTCTGTCAGTTTTTATTTTTCTGTTTTTATATTGTACAGTTTAGCAGTTTCTACTTGATATTTAGCCATAGGTTCTCCTATGTTATTTTCAAGGTGGTGTTGGAAGGATATGAAGAAATTGCTTACCATATTTCTGGGGATGATGGCAGGAAGCAATTATTCTTCAAGTTAGCTTAGTGCTCTTACTTGTCTACTCGTTATTTATATGTTTATTTGCTTTGAAAAATCTGTTCAATAAACACAAATATTAACTCTTTTCTTTCTGAGGTGGTAGTTAAGAGGCAGAGTTCCTTTTTTTTTCTTTATCTCCTCTCCCCCACCCTCACCCCACCTCCCACCCCCAGAGCTGAGGACCAAACCCAGGGCCTTGAGCTTGCTAGGCAAGGGCTCCACCACTGAGCTAAATCCCCAACCTCAGGAGGCAGAGTTCCATGATGGTCAACTGACTCAGAGTTAGCTGCTGTGGCCATGTAGCAGAAACATAAATGCTAATAAGTCTACAAATACTATGTAACCTCATAAGCTCTATGGTGAAGGAGCAAACCCTAGGATTCTGAGCCCTTGGTCAGTATTAGGATGTGGGGATAAACAAATATGTATATGGTTACTTGGTTACAACTGACCTGATGAGGTTGTTTTGATCTTGGGACCATCTGATGCAGTCCTGGGGATGGTTTTCAGTATAAAATGCTTTTATAATACCACATAGTATTTATAGTGGATGACTGTAAACCTGATGTTTCTCATGTCTGTCCATGTTCATACCCTCAGATTCCTCCTTCATGCGTGGTACACTCATTACATGTGACAGATTTTTTTTTTTTGAGTTTCAAATACATATATTCCCAGTACTTTCCTCTCCTTCCTCACTCTTCATCATCCTTTACCTTCTCTTTTTTTATTTACCTGCCATCAACCATAACTGGAAAATACTAAATGAAAAGTCTAGAAACACGTCACACTTCTAAACTGTGCACTTGCACTGAGAAGTATGATGAAATTTCATGTTGACCTTTGTTGTCCTTCTCAGAAAGCAATCCACACTTCTGTGCTATCTCCCCATTAAGCACTTAGTAATGGTCTTGGTTACAGGATCAACTGTCAATGTGTCAGAGTGCTATGTCCACGTCCTTAATAATAGTCTCAGAGTGCAAGAGTTGTCCTGTCAGCATTTCTAATGTACTGAAGAGAAGTCATGAAGTATTTTTAAAGTGAAAAGGCAAAAGGTCAAGAATTAATGTGGAAAGAGACCAAAGTCACAGGACTACCAGCTAGCAATTCAGTGTTCAAAAACAAGAACTCACATGAGATATTTTATTTAAGCCATAACAGAACAGGAAGGACTACTATAAATTAATTTTGAGAAAAATTATATGCAATATATGTTGTTTACTCATGTAGAGTGTGTAATTATTTTAAAGGATATGTATATGTATATTCAATAATTTCTTTTATTTTTTGTGATTATAATGTAATTGTACATTAGCATTTTCAAAAACTAAAAATTAAATTACTATTTGTCTAGTTTCTGAATTTGGTATCATTCTATTGACTGCTAAAGTCAATCTTTTGTAAGAAATCAGTGAAGATTTCTTTTGGGGCCTGTAGAACTTTAGTAAAAAGTTGATTGTAATTTTACTACTTAAAGCACATCTGTTGTCTTTTAAAAGTTTATTGATGTATATATGCAATGCAAGCACATTGCACTAGGTCTTACAATTGGGTTAGAATCTGCTTTTCAAAGAATGACTAAGACCTGGTGTTATCCACAGGAAGCTTGTAATATAGAAGAGAAAATAATGTCACGGCCCAGGGCTGGCAATCAGAAGAGAAGAAGCAGAGGGGACCTGGGCAGGAGGGTCAAGCAAAGCATCCTGAAGAGAGGGGGCATTGTCAACAGAGGCTTGGGTAAGTGGAAGGGAGGGGTGCACTGAAAAGTGGGTCAACTCCCCTCACAAGGCATGAGGAGGGAAGAAGTGCTGCAGGTTCCTATGAAATCAAGAATCAGCACAATGGGGGGGCGGGGGACAGCCCTGAGGGTGGTGGCAGCAGGAGTCAGAATCACCTCAGACCTTTGAAGCATGCTTCAAGAGGACCACTATTCATTTATTTTCTCTTATTCCTGAATGGAATAAGAACTGAAAACAACAAGAAAATACTTTGATGATAGAAATGGCATTGGCAAAGTTTATCCTTGATAAAGCATTAAAGAGAAAAAAAAATGTAGTGCTTGATTTTTAACCCAAACTGTCCCATATTACATTTTCACTTCTTTAGGAAGTTTAAACGTCTACGGTGGAAAAAAAATAAGTGTGTGTGTGTGTGTGTGTGTGTGTGTGTGTGTGCGTGCACGTGCGCTATATCACTGTGCATACACACAGAGGCAAGAAGAGGACATTCTATGCCATGCCCTATCACTTTCTGCCTTATTCCCCTGGGAGTATCTTTCACTGAACCTGGACTTGCCCCAGAGATCCTCCAGTCTTTTCTACTCTACAGATCTTGGGTGAGTGGCCTGCCATCAGCATGCCAAACTTTCACACTGGTTTGAATTCAGGTCCTTAAGCTTGCACAGAGGGACCTTCCTGCCCAGGTTCCCTCTGCTTCCTCTCCTCTGATTGCTAGCCTTTACCTACTGAGCCATGCCCCTTTGTAGAGAATTTAAACACACACACACACACACACACACACACACACACACACACACACACACACACACAGCTAGTATTTACAACAAAACAAAGTTTTATTCAAAGAAATCTATTTATATTCACTTTTATACCATATTTATTGTTAGAAACATGTCTTGTGAATGTACCAGGGTCTCTTCTATGGTTTGTGTCACACTCCAACCATCATGTGGTATTCTTGCTATAAATATATCTGCCCCAATTCTCTATATGATGATACCTGTCATATTGGACTAGGGTCCATGCCACTCCATTGTGACTAATATTAATTAATTACATACAATTTGCTGAAACTACTCGAAATAAGGTATTGTGGGTATTAGGGTTACCACAGGTATTTTAGAGGGACATATTTAACTTATTGCCCAGGGCAGTAAAGAAGTAACTGTCGATTGTACTGCTTTTCCCTTTCTAACTGTACTTGGTGTGTTTATGTACTTCCATGTCCATTTATGTGTATATACGTGAATATTTCTTCATTTTCTTGGGGACCCAATCAGCAGGCATGCAGTAAATGTTTGTTGAAATAAAAGATCAAGAAAAGTAGATTTATGTTCAACTAGGAACCAAACATGTTGGTGATGTTACTGCTGTTTCTTCGGGGAGTTGTATACCTTTTGGCTTTTTCATGCTTTGGCGGGAATCCCTGCTTTTCAGGGCTTCATAGCATTTATTAAATATTCCATCTGGATGGAAACTTGGCTGAGCTTCTTGGCCTTGAGATTTTAATTGATGCTATGCTTATTGGAATGTGAAAAATGGGAGTTTTTGTCTTTTTGATGCCTTTTAATACCTCTATAATTTACATAGTTTGATTCTTTAACAGGCTCCCTCTGACTTGGTTTTTATAGAAATGAAATGTAGGCACACTAGGGCAAACATACAAAGTAGAAGTCAGAGGCTGTGCAAACAGTGTTGTGTCCTGGAGAGTCAATTGTCTTGTAGGAAATGTACCTTTGTGGGTCCTCATAAATGAGCCTTGATTCTGCCACAGGTTGTTGACCTAAAGACATTGCCCATGCTCCCTTATGATACTGCCTCTTCCTAAAGGGGCTCCCAGAGACCCACAGTCCCAGAAGCACCTGTTCACATTTTTTCAAAACTCCATTCAACTGGCTGGATTTTATTTCAGTGTTTGTAGTTAGGGACACACATTAGTGGCCTTAGATATCTTAGAGTATATTTTGTTAATTAAAGATAAATTAATATAACTTCATGCATTTAGCAAACTAACATTTCCTGAGTATCCAGTATGTACTCAGAGTCAGGGAAAATCCAAATATGTGAGACTCTGAGGTTTCCCTTAAACACTCCCTAATCTAACCGTGAGATCAACATATGCAGAGAAGAGTCATATTGCACATAGAAGAGATCAATAGTATAGTCAGGGCAGGGAATTTTGTGAGCACAGAGGAGAACATTTTCACTGTCAATATAAGATGAGTTGATGGGGATTCAAGTTAGTTCTACATGAATTTTGTGTAGAGTGAGCTCACCGATATTGGTCAGATTAGTGAAGACTGACAAAGCAGATAGTACCTCAGAAATGTGCATGAATTTTCTTGGCTCTTATGACATTTCTCAAGAAGGATATTTTAAAAACACTGTAGTGATGTCATAGGAACAGCTAGATTTACATGACCAGAGAATTCCTATGGGGACAATTCTAAAAGGTTTTCCTATTTTCTTCATCACAACAATGGGTATTGATATATGCACATTGTACATTTTTTAAAGCAATGTCATGTGATTTCTCTATGTTATCATTATGACAAAACTGTGATGTTAATTTTAACCATATCCATCCCATAGGCTAGAAGACTGTGGCTTAGAAGAACATTTAATTTATCAAGCTCACTGGGCATTTTGCAATTAATGTTGGTTATTTTTCTTCCTTTTGAAGATGATGAAAGAAAAAAAGTGTAGCCAACATAGTAGAAAAGACAGTATGTTGGTTGGTTATTTAGTGAGTACATGTGTAAAGGTGATGTCAGGGAGGACTAATAATCTGGATGATGACATCACTGAGACTCTGTGCTTCATATGTCACTTTTCACATGATCTTGTGATTATTTTCCATTTTATAATATCTTCTACCAGCAAGTCTCAGGAGGAAATCTCCACATCCCAATGAGATAACCAAGAGAGAGCACAAGAACGTTCTCCAATTTCTTTGAATGCTAAATCCTACTCAAATGGGCTCATGTAGGGTCAGATAACCCCTCCCTACAGCTGGGGTACAATAATAAAATGTTTGAAGCATTTATTAGAACAAATATGGTATTCTGCAAAGTCAAAACAATAAAAGAAAATCATGGTTGTAAAATTGGCTCTGGGGTTTATACTTTAAGACTACACACCCAACATTGCTTCATTTTTCTTGGACAGAGAGAAGCCTATGGTAATTTTTAGGCTGGGATTAAAAGTGATTTTTCATTTGCCCAAAAAATTTTATTGATGGCTCAGATCGACAGTGTCAGAATCAGGTCTCTCTGTGCTGCCTCAGCCCTGGGTCCATGTACAGCTCTCTGTTTTCCTGTATCAGTGTCCTGTGACCAGGGCCACATAAGGACTTCTGTGGGTCCAGAGCACTCTTGTTTGTTATGTGAAAGTATTGAAAATTATATTTTACTGTATTGTTATGAAGATTAACTTTATATTTAAGTAATTATTTTAACATTAAAGTTCATTTTATTATTCTAGTTTAAAAAAAACACTTACACAGTTTTCTGGGACCATAAAAATAATGTATGTCCTGTGCCCTGTGCCTATAGAGTCCAATAAGTAGGGTAGTTGGAATCAGCCTGAGTTGGAAAAGCCATAAATATGGAACCAATTATTTTCCCTCTTATACTCAGATCTTATTCATCATTTTACATCATATTTATCACTTAATTTTCTATTTCTACATTTCCCTCATTTTCCCCATATCCATTTTCCACTTCCATGATCTTGACTTGCCTACCTGCCTCCAGTGTTACAATTTTCCACCTATCATTAGTCCATCCAAAACGAGCTTTCAAAAATCAGTTCTCTGATCCACAGCTATCTTTCATGTATATATTATGGCTTCAGTTTTAATGTTTTTATGAGATTCCCATGCAAGAGAAAATGCGTGTCCCTGTGTCTATCTATATGCGTTTCTCAGGATTTTTCTTTGGCTCTTTTTCTTCCATTTATTTGTTTTGTCTTATTTCTACTTGTTTGATTTTATTTTATCATGTTTTATTATCATATCTTAGATGCCATTTGTTTTAATGAAAGACAGAAAGGACATGGATCTGCAAGGGAGGAGAAATGGGGAGGAACTAGGGGGGGTTGGGGAAGGGGAAATCATAATCAGAATATATTGTATGAAAAATCTATTTTCAATAAAAAAAGAAATTTAATGTCTTCTTGGATTAATAAAATGCTCTTCAAATGATTCTCCATTTGGATTAAAAACCCACACTCATGGAGGTAGAATAGTGATTTCCAGAGGTAAAGAACAATAAGGGATGGAAGAGCAGTGGACAGATTGACTAATGGGAACAAAGTAGTGGTCAATAGAAAAAAGTACTCCTGTCTTCTGTTGTCCAGATAGTGATTATATTTAATGGTATCCTATTTTATAGTGCAAATAGCTGTAAAAGAAAGGGCTTTGAACTTTCTAAGATGTCTGAGATGAGGTACAACTTGAGTACCCCAAACTGGTCAACATACAGTATGTATGTGCCAAAACGTACAGTGTCCAACAAGGATGTACTATTATGATATATAACTCAAAAATAAATTTAAAATAATTTTGACATAACCTGCAAGTTCATGGAATTGTGTGTGCCTGATCACATGGGTCTGACACTTCTGATTTGGCTGTACTGAGCTTCCAATTCCTAGAATGCAGCTTTAGCCTTTGTATCTCAGACCCTTAGAGCATTTTATTTCCTCTGGAATGTCTTTTACTCTCTCTGACTGTCGAGTTAATTAGTAGACATCCCTTACATTGCTCCTTTCAAGTGTCACTTTGTCAAGGACTTTTTCCCTAACACACTTCACAAAGGTGGTGTAAAAGAATATATTTGTAAGGAAATTATATTTCTCCTACATGATTATTTTAAAACATCTACTCAAACTCAAAATGTGATCATTTCTATCCACCAAAAGGTAAACACTATATCTAATGTGTATGCCATTCCTTTTCATCTGTGCCCACTATACATTGATGACTGTCAGTTTAATATTGAATTAATGAATGAAAAATATTTGTTGATATGCCTTTAAATACTTCTCATTTAAAATTGCACAACAAACGTTTTGAGGCCTATCTGATACTGGTCCCTTTGGTTGGTTCTACAGACAGAAGGCAATCACAATCATCACATTTGTGGAAAACAGAAGGAAGAACAATAAAGTTTTCCCTGGCTGAAGTTCTAAAGGGAATGAACAAGTCCTGAGCTATCCTTCACCATCTAATTCATAATCTAGAAGCTGTCTAAGTGCTGGAACAACCAATTTTCATGTTCAAGATAATTTTTCTCTGGCTTGACTTCATATTGAGACACACAAAGTACTGAAGAAGTGAGCATCTTACTGGCTCCCTCCACTGTTCACAGTTAGTCACAGAACTCATGTCAGGTGCCTGGATGCTGATCGCACCAAGCCAAAGCCTAAGGAGAGAGGGAAACTTGTGGTACCCTCTATTAGAACTCTGATTTTGTTGTTTCATTTTGAATCCTTTTTTTTTCTAATTTAACTTTTTATTGATTCTTTGTGGATTTCACATTATGCAACTTGTTCCCACTCTGCCCTTGCAACTTCCCTCCCCCAAGATAAAACAAAATACAATTTAAGAGGAAAGAAGGAAAAGAAAAGAAAAATCTTGTCATGAAAACTATAGTGTGACACAGTGAGTCACACAGTATAGCCTTTAGACCATACATCTTACTTGCAAATACTCGTTGCAATGGGTCATTTGTTTGGTTTGAGGCCTCTAGTTTCTACTACACTATCGATACTGGGCCCGTACTGGAACTCCTCTTGGATATCCTGTTGTTGTCCTGTGTCATGGAGATCCTGAAACTTGGGTCTGCTAGGCCAGCCTCTTCACATGCTCTAGCATATCATAGATGGGGTGGATGTTGGGATGGGCCAATTCATTGCCCTGGTTTTGTACCTGGGTGGTTGCTGAGTTGGTCAGCCCACCAGCATCCTCAGCACCAGGGTGAGATCTCCAGAACTGTCCCTAGCTAGCTCATCTGATGCAGTAAGCAGCAATGGGTGGGGCCAGTTCTCCTGTTCTCATGCCCTAAGGGCCGACTCACCTACAGCTACACCACCAGGGCCAGCTTTGCTGTGTTGCCCAGGTGAGGAGCAGGGGTCACTCTACGGAGTGTTGCAGCCGAGAAGCAAGGCCAGCTCTCTGGCTCTTACGACCTCAGGGACAGCTCTCCCACTGGCTACAGGTGGTAAGGGGCAGAGGGTGGCTTCTCTGCTTCACCCACACCACCATATGGCAGATGAGGGGCAGAGCAGATCTCTAATGCTCATAATTTCAGGGCCAGCTCACCTGAGCCCCAGTCAACGGGGTCAGCTCTACTGTGCTGCCCAGATGAGGTGCAGGGCAGGCTCTCCTGAGTGCTGTAGCTGGTGAGGGGCAGGGCCAGCTCTTCCACTCTCATGGCTCATAGGCCCGCTCTCCCTCCTACTGCAGGAAGCAAAGGGAAAGGGACAAGCGGGGGGGATCTCTTCTTGCCCATGCTACCACACAACAGATGAGTAGTGGAGCCAGCTCTCCCACCCTCATGCTCTCAGAGCTGGCTCATCTGTGCCCCCACCATCAGGGTCTGCTGTTCCATGTTGCCCGGGTGAGGTGCTGGGCCAGCTCTCTTGTTCTTATGATCTCAGGGTCAGCCTCCCCACCTGCCACAGGTGTTGCGAGGTCAGGGGGAGGGCATCTCCCTCTCGCTCACACCACCATATGGCTGATGAGGGGTGGAGCCAGATCTCTCACACTCATACTCTTGGAGTCTGCTCACCATGTCCCTGTCCACCTGGTCAGCTCCACGGTACTGCCCAAGTGAGGTGCACGGTCTGATTTCTCTAGTGCTGCAGTTGGTTAGGGGTTGAGTCAGCTCTCTTGCCTGTCATAGGTGGTGAGGGTCAAGTGGGGAAGGACGTCTTTTCCTTGGATAGACACCACCGTGAGTGGCAGCTGAGGGCGGGGGGGACCAGTTCTCCTGCTTTCACACCCTCAGGGCCAGCTCACCTGTGACCTCGCCAGCAGGGTCAGCTCTGCTATGCTGCCCAGGCAAAGGTGCAGGACCTGCTCTCTTGAGTGCCTTCAGCAAGTAAGGGACAGGGTCAGTTCTCCCTAGTGTTGCAGCTAGTTAGGGATGAGGCCAGCTCTGTGCAATCCTATCCTCTTGCCCTTTGATGGTAACAGGAGCCACAGCCATCAACACAGACCACACCTGTAGCAGGGCCTCTGTGCAGACATGGCCCTTGGTAGTAGCCCGGGCCATCCACCTTGGCCCACTTCTCACCTCCTTCACCTTTTTGAATCTGCCTCTCTCCACAGGACATAAACTATTCTATCTCTCTCTATTCTCTATACCCCACCGTTTACCTATATTTGCTCATGATAATAGAGCCCAACCACTCAGTGCCACAAGGAGCTGGGCAGGCCCCTCTTGATTCCTTCTGGGGTAGAGAGCTCTGGGAAGTGAAAAGAATCTTTGTTTCCCACTCAGTCTTATTTTAGTTTGGACACTATTCTAAGGGCCTTTGATTGTGATTGTGTGAGCTAATTATCTAAGCAGAGTAAAGCTCTGAGATAGATAAACCACAAGCATTGATGGATGCATTAAATGGCCAAACCAATATGGAAAAGCTGCAACTGATCTGCTTTGCATCACAGAAATTATGGGTTTGTCATTGTCTAGAATTTATACTCTGAAAGCAGCTATTCACAGTTGGGAAAGTTGGGTGTTATTTCTGTATGGGACACTTAACTCTGAACAGGGAATGAATTAGTACATAGTATATTTTGAAATACTTAATAGTGACTCATATAACAGTGATCCAACTCTTTATACCAATTTTGGCAGACAAATGGAAAGACTAGTCCTATTTAATAATTGATACAATAAATGCTCCATGAAATATTATAATTTATCAGATATGAGAAAATTTCTTAGTGATATTACAGTCCACAGACTGACTAGACATTAATAATCTTTGCATTTTATCATGTTAGTTTATCTCTTCAGTATCTATTGAGTCACTATCAATTCTTACTTACTAGTGTATATATTAAGGCCATTGTGATTTATATAGGCTAAGTCATTCATCACAATTTATATGCTATATATTGTATACCTCTTTGTCTCAGTTGCTAATTCCTCTGAATAGAGAAGTCTACATAATAGTAATAACAGCATAAAGAAGAAACAATAAATAAAAAATATTCCTGCCTATGTACAGGAATAGACCTACCACGTGCCATAAGAGGAAGGGCCAGGAGTACTCATGAACCTTCCTTAGGATTGCCAAAGACAGCTAGCTTTTTCAGTAAAAAAAATTTCTTTCTCTGAGTTCAAAAAAATTAGAAATGCAGCCACTGGTGATTTTGTAAGGTCACCTTGTACAATTCAATTTATTACCTAGAGTCTAGAGTATTTCTCCTGACACAATAAAACCAACTAGCAGAGATATTGTGTGAGACTCTCTCCTTTGTTGTCCAAAATCTTCTTCGAAGGGAAAATGAATTGTGCAACATCGCCCCTTCACTCATCCTCTTGCAACGGAGGAACTGTTTCTAAATGATTGCTTAGCTTGTGAGATAATTATTGGACCAGGAAGGGATCAATGCTCATTAAAATGTCCTAGGGCATGCATCAGCACATTTGCCACTGGAGACTGCCTGATTCATGCAGCCTGCTGGGTGATGATAACATCCCAAGATGTGGGCAGGATTCAGTTAAGAGTAACTGCTTGGAAAAAGGGCCCAAGCCACATCTGTCACCCTGAGTCACGAAAGCATCCTCCATTGCAGCACTGGTAACCTTCTTAGCTTTTAATAAAATGTTCCTTATCTCTTCTTTCCCCATCTGCAAAACAGGACTAATTATAATCCCTGTCTCAAAGCTATTAGGGAACATCCTGAGTTAAATCAGGGTAAGGTCTGGGCAAAATCTCTGGCATAGATGAGTGCTCAGTAAGTCTGTATGGACAATCTTACAAGAGGATAGTTGTGGACCTCCATTTTAAAGATGAAGATCCTGGAGGCCAGAGATGCTACATCACACAGAAGATACTAAAACCAGCATTTGAACCAAGGTCAGCTGATTCTACAATGCATTAACAAATGTTACATATTTCCTACTAGAGCAGGCAAAAAAGACATACATGTCTTTAAAGCCTTTTCTTACTCACATTTCTTTTGGATAATGGAAGAGAAGGAAGAAAGGGATATTAAGACAGTGACATCTGCAAATTCATTTCTACATTTGAGTGAAATCATTTAAAAAAGAATTCAAAGCAGTGAGTGTCTGGGATGGGAAGTGAATCTGGGAGATTGTAACAGTAATCTTTGACTTAACTAAATACTGGATGTTTTCCCCCAACTCTGTTTATATCAATAAAGCAGGAAGTTTGCTCTTATCTAAAAGCAAGGTGGAAGAAGTAAGTCTGGGAGTTTAAGAATTATGAAAGAAGTTACAAAGTCTCTGTGGGGAGAAATCAAATCTTCCCTGCAGCTCTGAAGATGAGCTGGGTCATCATTCATGGTGCAGACTCACTGAAAGGGGGGGCGGGAAGGTATAAATTTTAGAAAGGGAGTGAGAGATGGAGAAAAGGAGGGAGAGGGGGATCCTCATGGAAACATGGTTCTGTTTTAGCAAAATGCACTAGATACCAAATACAGCTAAACCCATGATTCGGCTTTTTTTCCTAGAACACAGCTTAACTACTGATCAACACTTTGCCATGAAGCCAGAGATTCCCTGGACATGGATATGCCATGACCTCAGGTTGGTAATTCTCACCCCAGGGAAGTACTCACTTGCTTTTCCTGTCTCTTGGTTGATCTTGTGACCATTTAGAGCAGCCAAATCAAAACTATGTTTGTTTTTTGTACTAAGAGCCAACTACTCCACAGCTTGGTTAATCCGGATTTACAATTTGAAAGTATAATGCAGGCCATACCAGGAGAGAAATCTTAATTTCAGTAGTAATACTTAATTCACAGAGAACACAGGCATCTTTATGCAAATGAGCTAGGCCTTTAGACTTGGAAATAAGCCCATCTCCCCCAGCCCCTGTCATCAAGACAAATCCTGGTGTGTTAAAATATGGTGATGCTTCGAAAGAGATGCCAGTGTGACCTGGACCGTGCACCTCTCTTTTTAGTGTCTATGTAGGACTCAGCTCATACGGGCTTTCAGAAAAAGGCACTATGAAGAAATTGGTGCACACGGTGTTAAACAGGCTCTGCTTAACCTGCCAGATGGAAAAGTAATTCAAAGTGATTTCCATGTTGCACCCCATAGATTTTACAGCATTTTTCAGGTGTAAGTCATTATCATTTCCCCCTTCTTTGTGCTTGCATGGTCTATTGGTGCAGCAGCCTGTAATGCCTGAGCAACTCACAATAATGCTGTTGAAATAAATAGTTAAATAATGAATGGATGTTGCTTTTTATTGGCCCTATTATAGAAAAAAAATCATTTAAAACAGGTCTGCCATGCTGCTTTAGCAAGATTCAAGTTAGCAGTGTATAAGGGAGTGGCTAAATTTCCAAGAGTCTTCAGCTAAGAGCCCCAGAGCAGAGGAGCTGCACTCTGCTTTCAGAGGTTCATATTCCTAGACCTGAAACACATTTTCATCAGAATTTCAGAGATCAGCATGGTGAAGGATTGGAGTCATACTAATTAAACTCTTACAGGACTTAGATATAAAATGATCACAGATCCAAGATGACTGAAAAATAGAAGCATAGAAAAATGTATTAATATATTACTATGTTTTCCTCCTAGAGCATCCACATGGGAAGCCAATACACTTGAAATCTGCTTTGTAAACACACAGGCAATGCAAGAAGAAAGATAAATAGTTCATAAAATTCTGATCATAAAATTATAACAGTATATAATCTCTTTGATAATTAGTCAGTGATAAGACGAAGGATAATACAAATGATAATAGGAAGCAGAAAACCTCCATCCTTACTTCATGCAGGGCATTCTAACAAAAGGCTATGAAATCCCTGCCAGCCAACCATGCTGTGCTCTTCCCTGGACATTTTAAAAATTAATTACTTAATTTCATTTTATATGTGTGGGTATTTTCCCCTGTAGGTATATCTGTGTATCATGTATATACTTGGTGCCTATGGAAGCTAGAATAGGGCATCAGATCTGGAAGAGGAATACACATACAGAGAGAGAGAGAGAGAGAGAGAGAGAGAGAGAGAGAGAGAGAGAGAGAGAGAGAGAGAGAGAGAGAGAGATGTATTTGGGAGCTTCCATGTAGGTGCTGGGAATTGAATCCAGGACCTCAGTAACAGCAGCCAGTGCTCTTAACCATTGAGCTCAAAAAAAACTCATAGTTTTGTTTTTTTTTAAGCACTCATAGATTTTTGTTCTCCAGGCATTATTTTTTGGCTTTGTGTCTATGCATTACATGTGCTAATTTTATTAGTGATAAAAATAAGTTTGTATATTTTCTGGATTTCAAAGTTCACTATTTATGTTGATCATAGGAATGGCTCATTGATGAAGAAGTTGGTTGATTATTGCTAAGGATCATCATTTCTGTTTTATATTCGAGATTTACTACCAGAAGCTACCTTATTTGGGAAAGACCTAATTATTGACTTCATCTGACTGTAATTTATTTTTAAAGTCTAGCTTGGCAGAATGTACTCAGGCTGGAAATAAGTAAAGTCAGAGGCAAAAATAGCATTTTGGCTTTAAAAATTAAATCAATGTTATGTTGTTTGTTTTTTGACAAGTATATCATGAAAATCATTAGGTTAGTTTCACATGTACACATGTACTCTTCACAGAAACTCTGTGAAAGACACATTAGGAACTAAATTCCAAGTTCTAGAACTAGTTTTATAAATTACATACTTTCCATGGAAATATCTCCTGTGGTACTGTGTAAAAACAGACAAGGATGTTTTATTTTTTTTTATTTATTATTTACAGAATGTTTATCATAGATTATAGGCTGAGTGGCTATTTCCTGGTGGCAGGTTATGGGTCATCTTCCCTACTCAGAAGGAACACTGACTAGGTCTAACCTGGGAGTCCTAAAGTTATACAAATGCAGATTATAGAATAAAAGAGGGATCATATTTGTTCATATTTTCAAAAATATCCATAAATCAAAGAAGTCCAATTGTCCTTAGGTTCGGTTCCCAAACTTGCTAGCCAGAACACTTGGGAATCCTCAGACAATGTCCCTATTCAATCTTCACCCAAAGGGTCTGAGAATCTTTTTTGAGAAAGTTCTCTGGGTGGTTCTGATGAATAAGATGTAGGGGATCATGAAACAAACTGATGCCTGATGATCTCTTTTATCTCGACTGCCATGATAATACTGCCCCTGATCAGCTTGAGGGCTGTCATGAGGATGTGCTGGGCCAGGGATGTTCTATTAGAAGGAGCAGAGGCACATCCCAGGTAACTCACAAAATGACCACAGATCTAGCTGTTAAAGGGATACTGGTGACATTTCATGAACTCCAATAGTAGACCTCGTTTTAAAAGAACTAGCTGTTGGGAAGTTGTATTTTTGTCTCCATTTCAGGGACTTTACTAACACCCTTTTCTTATAAGCCCTGGTATAATGTCTTTCCATGCTTCTGCTTGCTTCTTCTCTCTCTGATATATTTACTCTATAGCTAAATGCAATTTGTCCTTTTAGCTTTCATCTAAAAGTATTGGTGAATAATCTGATTCAGCTCAGATGAGAGCTATTATTTGATGGGTGATTATGCATTGACTCCAGTCAGCTTTCTTGAATTTAGAATATATACTTAAATAGATATAGCCTCCAACAAGGCCAGGTCATGTGGAGGATATAGCTACTAGATTTTTTTTGATGGTTTGAAAAGGAATAAATTGTTTTAAATATGTCATACTAAATAACATTTGGGAAAGTTTGACAAAACATTAAAATATTATAGTAATTTTTAAAATAACCACCAGAAGTATGAGTTTTTTGATATATCCATTTTACCTCTGACTTCTGTGAGAGTTTTTATGAACTCTAAAAATTATCTATCCATGAAACACATGTTTATTTTGACATAATTTTATGGATTATTTTTTAATTTTAATTTTTGACAGTTTTATATGTATATATAATGAAATTTAGTTATTCTCTCCCCTATTACCCAGTCACATCTCCACTCATTCTCCCACTAACGCCCTTATTCTTTATCAATTTTTCTTCCTACTTTCATACTTGTGAGTGTGGCCTACTGAGTTTAGGTTGGGTTGCATGTGTGAGCATGTATTGGAAATTAATGGAAAAAATTCAACTCATTAAGGCTTACAGCACTAAAGAAAGTTACATCCCTTCCCTCAGCAACTGCCAACTGTCAATAGTCCTTTAGGGAGCGGTAGGACCTCATGAGCACTTTCTCTTTTCACGATTAAATAGTGACAGGGCACATCTTGTGCAGGTAATCACACCTGCAGTGAGTCCATGAGCTCACTGGCTTGCCATGTACAGAGGACTCTGGTTCTTAGCAGTGCTTCACAACCTGTGGTTCTTACAATCTATAGTACTAGTTTTATGATGAATGAATAATACTATCTTCCTTTATGCTGTAGGCTACGTTATCTAAAACTTAAAGATGTTGTAACTTGTTATAACCTACCTGTGTAGTGATGGGAATTTGTTTGACACTTAAATCCACCTCTTCTCCAGTTGAAGAATAGACTCAAGGGGAAAAAGTCTGAACATCAGAGAGAGAGAGAGAGAGAGAGGGAGGGAGGGAGGGAGAGAATGAAGTTGGGTGGGTATGGAGGTAGGGTTGGATCTTGGAGGAGTTGGAGGAGAGAGTAAATATGATCAAATATATTGTATGAATTTATCAAGTAGTTAAAAATATTATCTCTTAAAAATGAATGAAAACATAGCTCATAAGTAGCAAAACTCCTGGGTTCAGAGAGGAGTATGAGTCTAAGCCAGGCATGGTGGTGCATTCTTGTAATTCTAGCTACTCAGGAAGCTGAAGCAAGTGGAGGATGATGAGTTCAAAGTTAGTCTGAGCACAGCAGCAGAACACTGTCTAAATAAAACAAAGGGACCAAGGGCTGGGGGTGTAGCTTAGTGGCAGAACTCTTGCCTAGAATGTGAAATTCCGGAGATTGACCTAACAATTCATAAAATACATTTAGAAGTCTATAAAATTGATTTTGGGGTGAAAATATCTTCTGACTGTGACAAGAGAAATAGAAAATAATTTATATTCTGTGAATGAATATGTGTCTGTTTTCTTTATTTCTACAGTATGACTAGGCATAGATATGTTTTACAAATCAGGGTAAAATTGCAATCAACAGAAAATTTAGGAGAATGTTTAGGAAATAGCAGTTTGGTTAATGAAATTTTCAGGTTAAATTGAATTTAACAAGAAAATACTTTTCCTATGTTAGAGCAATTTTAGAGAAGGAATAAAGGCCACAGTTCTCAGTCTCTGACTATCTCATTTTCACAAAGGCCCATGGTCACCATTGTTCTCTTCTCTTCTCTAATATCTAATGGCCAAGAAAACTGAAAGCTAAGTTTACCATTGACTTAAAGTAGAGGAATCATGTAGTTGGACTTTTCTTTGGGCTGCCAGCTCACAAATAACTACATGGAGACTTATTATTAATTATGAAATCTCAGCCTATGCTTTGGCTTGTCAACTAGCTCCTATAACTTAAATTAGCCCATTTATTTTAATCTACATTCTGTTGCATGGACCCATTAACTTATCTCTCCTCTCCATACTGTCATGCTGCTTCCTCCACATTTGGCTTGTTACTCCACCTCTTCTTCCCAGAGTTCTCTCTCTGTCCTGAAGTCCCTTTCCCTCCTGCCCAGCTATTGGCTGTTCGGCTTTTTATTACACCAATAACAGCAATTTTCACACAGTGTACCACATTATCCCACAACAGAGTCAGGTGTGTCCCTTCTTCATTCTTTCATTGGCACTAGTGCTGTGTCCTTCCCTACACTACGTGGTGTGATTATGAGTCTCTAGCTCCTTCATTCTCTTTGAATTGTACTTTTTGGCTTTTACAAGAGTGTAAACTTTGGGGTTCAACCAAGATATATAAATTTTAATCTATAAAACATATTCATCATCAAGGAGTAACATTTGTTTCAAGTTTCTGAATGTCTCACAAGATTTTATAGTTATTGATTTATAAAAGTTTTGACATAATTAGATATGCTGAGAAAAAGAAAACTCTCTTTATCTGGGGGCCAATAATCCAAAGTAGACTGGAAATACTGTGGACATTATTATTTTGTAACACATTATTACACAGGACTAAATAAGTTTTAGAGACTGCATGAAGCAAGTTACTGATAATATTTAATCAAATTCATACAATTTCAGTTGGGAAACTACTATTTATTATTCATCCACTTAGAGCTGTAGTAGAATCATGAAGAGAATAATTGCCAACTGTCACACAGATAGTAACTGCTAAGTCCAAACCATAGTCCCATTATGCTGTGAAGCATATATAAAAAATAGTATGTCACTATATTACCTGTAGTTATATAAGAAGAAGCTTAAATGTTTAGACATTTATGTGGGTTACATGTGGAAATCTCTCCCATTGTTTACACAAATTAGCCCTGTTTTGCTTCCTTTTAATCTTTTATTTTGGGTCACATGGAGCAGAAAAGAAACACATTGTATCAGTAATTCCCGGGTTCTCATTCAAAGCATTTAATATTATATGTGCTTGTGGGATGATGTCTTAACCTGCTACTATATTTTAGTAAGTAAATCTGTCTTTATTTCTTGAAGGCTATGTATGCTTTTTTTTTTTTAATTTCACTGTCAATGTCTGTTCATTTTCAACTGGTCCCTAGTTTTTACAACTGTAAGAACTCTGCTCTGAAATCTGATGGGGCTAGGAGTTCCTTTGTTAAAAGGAGCAGAGAAATGTGACAGCTTTTACCTTCACTGGAATGAAGCTGCAGAACCCAGAGAATCTCGGATTGTGCTTGTTTCTTGGATGTATTCATTCCCTGTTCTGTCTGGTTCCCAGCCAAGCTGAGACTGAAACCCTGGCCAACCCGTGTTAGGCCCTGGGTTCCAGGAGACACTGCCGGCAGCAGAATCGGCTGCAATCTTTGTTTGGGAACTCATGAAAGAGAAAACAGGACTGACTGGCATTTAGGGAATGAATCTCCTCCAGTCTAATCACGCTTGTTAATTAAAGCTGCTCAAACTGTCACTATGGGCAATTCCAGAAAGACTGTAGTTGCCAGGGAGAGCAACACACTGCAGTTGGACTGACACAGATGCTCGGGCATTATTTGACAGAGGCCATCTTCTGAACAGGAATCAGCTAAGTACACATGGGGCTATAGGTTTGCTGCTTTGTGATTAGCAAGACCCCAATCCTTCTGTTCCCTTTAGGTCTCTGTCAGAGCGGCCCATGTAAGTATTTGGAGGAGGAGCCAGTGATGAGGATGAAACACTCTTCTGTACCTGTCATTATCATTTAGTTACTGTCTCCTGCTAAAGCCTAAAGTGTGGAGAGGAATCCAGTACTTTCTGGACTGACAATGACTTGGATGCTACCTACTCACACTGTCTTAAACAATACACTTAAGATTTTTGAAACTTAAGAATATCACGAATTGAGGGAGTATGATTACACATCCAGAATCTCTAGGATAAAGGAGGTAATATATGGGTACATTTCATATATAGCAGATTATTGGTATTTATTGATTTTTAAGAATATTATGAACTACTTTAAAGAGTATCTTATATTTCTCAAAAAATAACATTCACAGTAAAAGGACATAGATACACTTTCATTTATCCATATGATAAAATATTCTGAAATAATTAAAATTTTTGAAGAACTATTTGATGGTATTAGCATGTTTAGATGAGAAAGTTGTAGAAAATGTAAGGTATCAAATTATGTGTAAAGCTGATCATATTTTATTTTTTAAAATGTATTTTAATTTTTTTTGTTTGAGAATTTAATACATTATATATGGCTTGATCAAATGGTTATCCAATACTAAATGGTCAGCCCTGAAAACATATATAAAGGTAACATTATATAGACTGAGTAGGCTGTATCTATGTATGTAGGAATATATACATATATGCATATGATATAATTACATTATCTAAAAAGTGGAAGATTAATAACAGGAATTCATCTCCTATTCTGTCCCCTCCAATTTCTCTCCTAGCCAGTCACCATGTTTTCCTATCAACTTCAGCTACTTGTTTTTTAAAAACACACCGAGTCCATTTGTTGCTACTTGTACATACATGACTCTAGAATTACATACTGAAATACAGGTAGCCTCCTGGGAGACCCTGAAGAAAACTGACACTGTCCCATAGCACCCATCAGATTCCAATAGCTCCTCAGCTAAAGGTAGGTCTCCATGAGGCCCTCCTCCATCCATCCTGGGACTTTGGCTGGCTTGATTTGGTTCAGGTATTGTACAGGCAGTCCCTGTGGATGTGAGTTCACGTGTGCAACTGTGCTGTTATGTCTGGCAAATTCGGTTTTACTGCAGACATCCACTACCTCTAGGTCTTACAATTTTCCCAGCCTCTCTTCTGTGATGACCCATGTCCATTGGAGGGATAGAGTTTGCTATAGATGACCCATTTAGAGGTGAGCCCTTCATACTCTTTTATTTTCATCATGTTGCCAAGCTATGAGGTTCTATATTAATCACTATTTATTATAAAAAGAAGCTCCTCTTGTAATGATTGAGTTGCACTGATCTATAGGTAAGAAGATAAGAAATTAGCAGTCACTTTGCAATTGTGCCAATTAGCAGGTGGCAATTGCTGAGAGAAGACTTGTCAGTTGATGAAAACACATATATCTCCCATGAGTTGCACAGGGAGCTCTAAGGATGTAGGTTTTCTGTATGGTCATATATACTGAAATGGGGTTTTGATGTTTTTTTCTGTCTTCAAGACATTTTGATGTCTTGTAAATGGTTTCTTAACTACTTCTATAAATAGCCCTAATAAATTCATCGGATCACTATGTTATACTTGCGTGAAATAACTTCTTTGATGTGTTGTCTGCTCCTTATCTGGGATGAATAGATATCAGTTCTTGTCTCCCCAAGAAAAATTAGACAAAACTCTCCAAATAGTCAAGATATAGAAACTGGGTTACAAGTTGATAGGCTTTGGACAGGTATTTAAATGGAATAAACAGCCCAGTGTCAGGTATGGGTTACCTTTTTTCAAGTTTTTCATTAGTGGGCCCCCCAAATATTAAGTGGTTACTATTGCTCATGATTACCATCTTGAATTTGATGGTAAGATACCACATACTTGAGTCGTAGAACACAGAAATCAAACTGGTACTAATATGGTAGCTTCATTGCTACTGTCTAGCTTTCATAGCTCTAGAAGATGTTATTCACACTATTCAAAGAAAAGGAATCATAAATTTTATCCAAATGTGAACCCTGCAAGGTATAGATAGTACTTTTTCATCAAAATAAGTCCACTGAAGCAATAGTGGCATAAATATTATGGGAGTAACCACCCAATTCCTGATTGGATTTAAGGTTGCTCCACAAGATAAAACCCATGCCTGGCATCATTATCTGAGCCAAGGACCTGTTTCTAGATAGGGCATAAACTCTAGGGGACAACCTACTACTATTCTGACAAGTGGATATGATTTTAAACTGAGTCCTAATGACTTATCTCTGTTATAAGTCAGTTCTTTGCTCAACCCTCATCAAAAAGCTTTTTTTTTTTTTCAAAAAATGGTGATTATCACAGAAACCACATCCCAAATTTCAAGGTGCAGAGAATAAATGGGACAGCAGAGTTCTCAACCCTAAATCATACCCATCTTCTTAATGCTCAGAAATCACTGTGGGGAGGGGTGGTGGTGGAAAGAGTATATCATGAGGCAGAGGATGAGTATGAGGAAACAGTGTTTTCCATGCCCAACAGGGCAGTTGTATGTGACAGTATCAACAAGTCCTTTGCAAGCTGAAGCCAAACACAGTCCTATCATGGAACGGAGAAGTAGTCACAAATCACACCTCTAGTTGAGGAGTTCCTGACAATTGAAACTACTAAGGGAGAGAAAGTTAATTTGCTTTCAGAGTATAGCCTCTGGTAAGGTGACATTGCTCCAGTAGATGTCCGCATACCCACAAGCAAATTGTACTGGGTGGGTTAAAGAAAGAGAGAGAAAAGGAAATTGGGGAGGGGAATTAGGGATGGGTTTTAGAGGAACTAGAGGGTAAATAAGACCAAAATACATTGTATGAGTTTCTTAAAAAATTAATAAAAAGTTTTTCCAATTTTAAACACTAGTATAGTTCTATTTCTCTTAAAAAGGTATATAGATAATGAAAAATAGAATTAAAAACCTCAATTGTGGAGTTAGATGATTATATGCTTAAACCATAACTCTACCTTAATTAATAATTAATGAATTTGTGAAAACTACTTTTTTTTTTTCTGGAGCTGAGGACCGAACCTGGGACCTTGCGCTTGCTAGGCAAGCACTCTACCACTGAGCTAAATCCCCACCCCTGTGAAAACTACTGAACCCACTCTTTTTTTCCTGTGCAACATTGAGAAGTATAATAACTAGTTAGTGGGGTTATTGTGAAATTCCTTTTAAGTCATGCTGAAATGTGAAGGGTCCTTCTCTCTCAGTGATACCGATGACACTCCCTTAGAAGACTGCCATTTAAAGGCATAAAGGTAACCCCTGATGCAAAAAAAAAAAAAAAAAAAAAAAAAATTCAACCAGAGAGAGTTTCTGCCTCGGCTTTACAGATCATAGTACTTTTCGGGAATTCTCCATAGCTGATAAATTGCCAAGACACTTTATAATGTTTTCCATAACAGGGATGTCTGATACAGCTGCGTTACAGGCTCATTCATCCATGCACAGAGCTTGGGCAGGAGAAACCCTGGATTCCATAGGGATGTCAGTAAACTTTGGGAAATGTATGATATGAATGCTATGTAAATGAGTTCTGTCTAGAGTCTGAGGTTGTAGGATCACTACCATTCTGGTTTTATGCCAGCACGTACCCTGCACCCCATAGCCACTGTTTCTGATGAATAGCTGGTATAGGATTCCTGTCTACTTTTTCTGGAAATCATCAAGTAAATATTCTAGGACAGAAGTGAAGATATTGGAGATCACATTTCTCATGCACCAAAGACTTCCATAATTATTTTATATGCATATTCTCAAGTGACCCCCCCTTTTATTTTCATTATGATTAAAGCCAAAATTTCACTTCTGAATTTTTGCAAACAAGTCATTTTTTTGGACTGTGGGAGGAGTGCTTTATGAAAAGACTTCTCTTTTCCCTGCAGCTATAACAATAGTCCATATTTTGATGTTAGATTCACTGTCTAAAACCATAGCCCTCTAGTGCTTTAGGTTTGAATGATCAGCTTCTACTTTATTTCTCAGTGATTCTTTATTTTTTCTAGAAGCAAGACTGTTTTGCTTATAAAATGACCCAAAGAATAAATATTCATGTGCTTTGGAAATAGAGCTGGATAAAAATTACAGATTACAGAGAAGACATGCACACTGTCTTCCCCTTGACCATGTGCCAGAAAAGCTTAAAATCTCTGCTTAACTCACAGGTTATGGCAGTGACATATGATCAAATGAGGAGCTCAGTTAAAGCTGGTGATAAGAGTGGTCCCTATGCTACTGCTACTAGATGTCACAGGCATCCCCATCTCTTAATGTAGGCATGCCATTCAGGGTTAAAGAATGCTCTCAATCCCCCCAAAAGGAAATGTATCTGAAAATTAAGCACACATGTAGATAGGGACTGAGGTGGTCTTAAGCATGTGTTAAGTCTCAAATCACACAAGGTCATTTATAAGAATTCAGTTGCAACATGTTAACAGTGCCAATTTCACATTTCATACTCCCTGGGTTGATGTGCCATTTAGCTTTCGTATTCTCTTGCAGAAAATTCAAAAATCAAAGCAGATTCACATATGGTAATTTAGCAGCAAACCTTTTTAGTGCAAATTTATGATTTGTTCTGTTCTCTCTTGCTGATAAACAAGGCCTCTAGAATGGGAGGGGATGGTGATGGCACTATCTATATCATCATTGTCATTACTATTACTAATATTTCTTAATATTGTTATCATGACTCATATTGTTATTTAATCCTAAAATCATCACTTCACAGAAACAGTTCCTCATGACAACCAAACAAAGAAGCATGTGAAAATGCCAGAAATCTGCAATAGATAAGTTTACAGTATCTCTTTTATGGTCCAGATTTTAGTAGTCATTTTTCCCCAAAAGCTCTATGGGCATAATAATAAGTAATTAGGAACCAAATTAATGCTATATCCATATATCCAAGTAATATTAGTAGGTTATTTTCTAGGGCCTATAACATGTCTAGATTAGCTTGATAACAGTGTTAGTATGGGTTTCATTTTGTAGGACTAGCTTTAAATCCAATCAGAAAGTGGTTGGTTATTCCTATGATGTTCATACCACTGTTGAAATAGTGGGCATGTCTTACAGCTCACAGGGCTCACTGTTGGGTAGGAGTGATTATTACTCCCTCCCCCATTGCTATGAAAATGAGCCAATAGGAAGTGATATATCAAGGCAGACTACTCTGTGAGATGGGCACAGAGACCTGAATGTTTTTTCCAAGTTAGTAATTAGATATAAGCAGACTACTACTTCCCAGCTTCCTCCTTCCATAGGCAAATGAATGCTAGTTATGGTAAAATCATAGGCCCTGGATTCTGATGAAATTACTTTGTATCTTCCTCTACCTACTCATATGAACTTTCCAATGTTCACTTTTCTCATCAGATGAATACAGATAATGATAGTGTTATTTAGGGAAATCATGCAGAAGTATTTATCAACCCATTTGATAAAATTTTCAAGTACCATGTTTATTAAAACCTAGTCTCTCTCTGTTGCAAATGAAGTTTCTTTGCTGAAAGGTCAGAATTGCACTTCCCTATGGGTACAGGGGAAGACATGGGAGGAATTGAAGGGAGCAAGGTGAAAGGTGAAAATGATACAATTATATTTTAATTTTTAAAAAACATTCAAAAATAAACTGAAGTTCCTAAGACTATATAAACAGTAAAATAATGACAAACGAAGCACAATAACTTATTGCCTATTTTTTTTATGATTGTTCATGTGAGGTAAATGTAGTATGTGGTGTTTGACATTGTGGCAACCAAATGCATTTGAGTAGCCTGACTCCGGGTTTCAAGGTTATCACACGCTTATATTCTCTTCTATTGTTTGCTCACTTTTTGACTCTGGGACAGGAATTGAGGCTCTATGGGCTTGTGCTTCTTCATCTCAAAAAGTACTTCCTTTATAAGAATGGTATGATGAATAAGTGAAACCCAATGCCCAACCCATAATGCAATGCTAGGCTTCTTGTAGATGCACAGAAATGTGCTTGGACTAAGTCAAGGATATTAGGAAGTCATACAGAGGAAATCACCTATAAAAAATAACTGTGGGATAGGTAGACTCAAGAATCAGAGTGTGGAAATAAGCCAAATCAAATTTTAGAGCATAACTTGTTGTAACTCTGAGATTTTTCTCATTAGCTTTTAATTTTAGTAAATTGCTTTTCTCAGTAATAATAATAAAAGAATTCCATCTGTTGTTTTCATAATGTTTTGTTTTGTTTTGATTTTTCTCTTTTGTTTAAGAAAGTCTTGACATTCAATTTTTAACTTGAAATATGTATTATTTAAACCTAATTCTTAAAAAAAGTTTTACAGCGTGAGTTCCAGGAAAGTCACAAAGCTACACAGAAAAACCCTGTCTCGAAAAACCAATAAATAAATAAATAAATAGATAGATAGATAGATAGATAGATAGATAGATAGATAGATAGATAGATAGATAAATGAAAAAATTAAAAAGTTTCTAACAAATAAGTTTGAGGTAAGGTCTTTCCTTGTAAATATGCTTCTGATTTCTTGTGAAATCAGAATGTTGGTTGTAAAGTACCAGGGGCTCAAAGTGATAAGAAACAAGCAAAGTCAAGTGTGGGATACTGCCAAGCACAGGTTTCTGCAAGACTGAGATTTATTTCTAATTCAAACCTTAAGCAGAAATACCTGAGGGCCAACAAGGTCTCAAATCCGCAACAGAAATCCTGGGTTCAGGTCTGGAAAATTCTATCCCAGATGCCATGTAAAATATATCTACAAAATGTGAGCGTGCTCAAAATATGGCAGCAGTACAACACAAATCCATGACAGGCTGTTTCTCACAGAGACCTACAAGTTAAGATACCAAGCACACATAGCCACACAACCCAGAAATGAGGCCCTAGGGTAGCTTAAGAAAACGTTATGGAAGATCTATTCTTTGTTGTCCTCTGTGTAAAGTCCTATGAGCTACCTAGCACTCAGGAGGTTGACCCATATTCCCCCCTAATAGACTGTGTTTTAGTTCAAAACAAAACAATAAATGTTACCACTATTTCCCATATTCAGTCTGCATGCCCTACATAAAGCACCTCCCCCCATTATTAACCTATACCACAAGAATGACACAACATTTGTCACAGTTGAAGAACCTACATTGACATATCAATGTAAGGTGTTGTTTTGTTAGCAGAGATCACTCATGAGATATTTGACTTGATTTAGCCATGAAAGAGCTGTGTGACTTAGGGCAAACTCTGTCTCTGAATTCTGATATCTATGTCTGGAGATTGGAGATAAGTATGATTCATACATAGTATCATGAACCTAAATTTGTTATAAACTGTATACACCCTGTTGTTCTAGCTATTATTTTTTTAAATAAAACTAATAGTAGAGTGTATATGTTCTAAAAAGAAAATGGTGGTGGCTCTTTGTTTGTTCTGGTGTGTTTGGTTGCTGTGGATCATATGTGAGTGTGTCAGAACTCAGAAAGCTCAGGTCTCAGGCAGAATAATGACTGATGTGACAAGAAAGGCAGGTCTGGCCTGGATCCTAAAAACAATAGCCTCTGAATCATAGGGTGATAAAGGACTTGGAGGAACAAAGACCCAGAATTCAGACATCTTTGAAACTTAATTTTATGTGTTACTAGGAGTGGACATAGGAAGCCCATTTACACATTATATGAGGCATATCTGTGAGTGTGTATGTTAGTGAGGATAGTATATGATTAGGTGACTGTAACAATCTGTTCACTTCTGATGTGAAGGGCACCCTCATATTCACATAGGTCCTAACAGAGCAAAAAAGCACAGGAACTTACTGCCTAACCAGTTAGGTGAGACATCCCTACTCTTCTGTTATGGACTGAGATTTTAGTTTACTTTTTAATTAACTTTTGATGTGTGTCAGTGTGCTGTGTGCATGAATATGTATATTTGTGTTCACATACATGTGGATGCATATGTGTGTACAGGTATGTGCACATGTATGCAGGTTTGTGTGGAGCTGATGTTAGATGTTTTCCTTGACTGTTCTTCACTTTATTTATTGGGCCAGGATCTTTCACTGAACCTGGTGCTCACAAATTTCAGGCAATCTTGCTAACCAGATTGCCTTCAGGATCCCTGTCTTTGACATGGCTGCCTAGCTTTTACATGGATTCTAGAGATCCTGACTCCTGGCCTTACACTTGTAGGGCAAGTACTTTATCCACCTAGCTATCTCCCAAGCTCCTGGATTGAGATTTACATCTCAAGGCGTCTAGCTCCTGAGCCTGCATACTCAGGCTGGAATAGCATCACTAGCTTCTCTGTGTTTTCTTCTTGCCACACTCCCTAATTCTTTATTGCACATTTGTAAAGTGTCTGTTTCTATAGAGAACCTTGACTAACACAGGCATTATAGATGTCATACATGAACACTATGTGTCCAGTGTGGCCATAGGTGCCACAGGGATGGAGAGTAGGGAATGCATATGGTCTCTGCTCTCATACTGCAGCCAGGAATTATGTTAGAAGCAACAGGCCTCACTGAGGTAAAATCAAGATTGAATTCAAACACATATGCATAGACATAGACAAAAAGGAAACTCCATGGTTAACAGGTGTTGAATTAGAGGAAACTGTTGAGATTATTTGTCATACATCTTTAAAGTACAAAGTAGGTGCCAGTAGAGAGAAGAAAGCATGTGTTCAAGAGGGCCTTTTAATTTATATGGAGTATTTCAATAAAATGGCAGCATCTTGCATATCATACTGGAAGTTTTATCAAATGCATTACATTTTACATTATTAAATCTTCAAAAATGGGCTATTTTTTTTAAAAGAATAATCAATGGTACTGATAGTACTGTCTTAATTGGGGTTTTTATTGCTTTGAAGATACACCATGACCACAGCAACTCTTATAAAGAAAACATAGATCACTTATAGTTTCAGAGGTTCAGTCTATTATCATAGCTGGGAGCATGGTGACATGCATGTAAATGTGGTACTAGAGCTGAGAGTGCTACATCTCACAGGCAACAGGAAGTTGACTGACTGACACTTAGGGACACTTGAACAAAAGAGACCTCAAAGCTTGCCTGACAGTGAAGTACTTCCTCCAACAAGGCCACACCTAATAATGTCATTCCCTTTGGATGCCATTTTTTTCTTTCAAACCACCACATTTGCACTCCCTGGCCCCCAAAGGCTTATAGCCATATCACAATGTAAAAACACATTCAGTCCAATTTCAAAAATCTCCATAGTTTATAACAATCTCAAACTTGTTTCAAAGTCCAAAGTCTAAAGTCTCTTCTGAGATACATGGCAATCTCTTAACTGTAATTCCTTGTAAAATCAAAATCAAGAAAGAGATTACATACTTCCAACATATAATGGCATTGGATATGCATTACCATTCGAAAACGTAGGGAAGGGAGAAAAGTGAGGAACTCAGACCAAAGCAAAACTGAAAACCAGCTATGCAAACTCCAAACTCTGCATCTTCACGTCTGATGTCAAAACATTCTTCAGATCGCCAACTCCTTTCAGCTTTGTTGACTGCAACACACTTCTTTCTCTTGAGCTTGTTCCACTCTCTATTAACCACTCTCCTCAGCAGGTACCCCATGACTTAGGCATCTCTAACATCTTGGCAATCCAGGCTTCAACTTCACAACTTCTCACAATGGTCTTTCTAGACCTTCATTCAGGGACACCCCTGACACATGCCTAGCCTCAGCAGCTTTCCATAAATGAGTGGGTAGGGGGCAAATTCTATAGCCATTTCTTCTATCCTTAACTCTAAAGCCAGAACCACATGGCTGAAGCTGCTAAATTCTGCTGCTTACTGAGGCTGGAACATGGCCCCCTCATTCAACTATGTCTTCATCAGCTTTCTGTCCCTCACTGGCTAAGCTTGGCTGTCCTGAAACTTGTTCTCAAGACCAAACTTGGAGATCTACCAGCATCTGCATTCCCAGTGCTAGGATTAAGGTGTCTCCTACCACACCCAGCTCTAAGTTTTTCTTTAGTTCCTTTCTACAAGTTAGAAATTTAGCTGGGTGGGATCTTGCCCTAAGGTCACCTCTCCCTCTGTTCCATTTCTTAATCTGTTTATCTCCTTGAAAACAAAATTCAGCTTTATTTTACTTCCTGGTTCTCTTTTTTCCCTCTAAATTTTTATTATAAATCTTTATTAGAGTTAACACCAGTAACCACACAACAGAGTCTATTCTAGGCTGTTTTGAGATTTCCTCTACTAATGGAATTAATCCCAAATTCTTCAATTTAGCCTCAGGAAGACTCTTTGGACAAGGGCAAAAAGTGGCCACTTTCTTCATCAAAGTATCACAAGAAGTATCTCTAGGCAACATATTAAAATTCTTCTCCTTTGAAACCTTTTGAGTGAGTTCTCCATAGTTTAAATAACTCTTAGCACTATTGTCTTCCATTTTCCTAAGAAAGTGGTTCATTAAGCAGTGCTTAAAGCATTCTACTGCTTTTCAAACCCAAACTACCAAAGTCCAAATTCCTCCAAACAAACACATGGTCAGGCCTATCTTAAGGTTTTTATTGCTGTGAGGAGACTCCATGACTGTGGCAACTTTTATAAAGAAAACATTTAATTGGGGTAGTTCCCTTACAGTTTCAGAGGTTCAGTCCATTATCATCATGATTGGGAGCATGGCAGTGTGCAGGCAGACATGGTGCTGGAGCTGCTGAGAGTTCTACATCTTGCAGGCAACTGGAAGTTTAACTGTCACATTGAGGGAAAACTTGAACAAAAGACACCTCAAAGCCCACCTCCAGAATGACACACTTTTTCCAACAAGGCAAAACCTCCTAATAATGCCACCTCTGTTATGCCCAGATTGCGGGGACCCCCAAAAGACTACCATGGAGACTGAATCCCACATATAAAAGCAAAGAGCCTTTATTTCAAGCTCCAGAACTTGGTCCCTCTGTTTGTCGGACACAGCGGTGAGAGCAGAGAGCCCTGAGCTCAGGTGGGGCAGAGTTTTTATCATAGCAGAGGTTGGGGTGAGGGGATTTCCAGGGTCCAGGACCCTGATTGGCTGACAGTTGTCTGGGGGTATCTGTAAAACAAAAAACAGGTATGTGCTGGACTCAAGGACATCTGGCCATCTTATGTAATGATTGGAATGTTTGGGATGTCAGGTACTTCCTCACTCCTGGGTAGATCCCTGGGTGGTATCAGCTTAAGGCTTTTCCTGGATCTGGGTGTTGCCTGCCAGTTAGCCTGTCACAGAAGCTGTGTCTAGGCCCCTAAGCCTGTCATGGCTGCTGTGTGGTCAAGCTATTTTGGGGCCCCATCACACCTCCTTTGGAGGCCATTTTCTTTCAAACCACAGAAGGCTCCCAAAAATCAAACCCTGTCTTCACCTAGTGTATCTTTTAAACTCTCTAGACTTACAGGATGGGAATAGGAGGATGCTCATTAGCTTTTATGCTAGCCAGGATTGTCCAGTGAATCAATAGAAAATACAATTGTCCCTCAGTACCCCTGAGAAATTGCTTTTGAGATCCTCCAGAGATACCAAACTCCCATATATAAAATGATCAAGCCCAATATATAAAATGACAGAGTATTTGAGTAGAATCTACTCATACCTTCTCATATTTTTAAAAATAATCTATGTATTATTTATATCTATTATATTATAAATATAAATATACCAATGGTGTTTAAATAGCTATTACACTATATTGTTTAAAAACCAATGGCAAGAAAGAAAGTCTACATGGTTGAGTAAAATTGAAACCTACAGATATGGAAAGGAAAACATGAATATAGAAGAGCAATTGATAGGGCTGGAGAGATGTCTCCATTGCTAAGGATATTTGGTGCTCTGGACACAAACTCAGTTTACAGCACCTCCAGGGGAGGGCCAGGTCACCACAGCCTGTAACTTCAGCTCCAGTGGATAGTATTCCATCTTTGACTTCCACAAACATGCACACTGATGCACATGCATATATAGACAATGCACATACATACAAAAATTAAAAAGAAACAAAATTTAAAAACTAAAATAAAAAAGAAAACCTGAATATCTAAATACCTTTATCTATATATTATCATTTTATGTGTCTGACTGGAGGGAGGGAGGCAGGGAGAGAGGGAGGGAGGGAGGGAGGGAGGGAGAGAGACAGAGAAGGAGAGAGAGAGAGAGAGATTTGTTATAGGAATTGGCTCACATGGTTAGAACCCAACAAGCTCCACAATTTGTTCTCTGCTCTATGGAAACTAAGGTTATGTCCCAAGAACCAGATCTAGTCCAAGGGAAAAGGAAATATCTGCTTCAAACAAGGCATGAAGGAAGTAATTATGGTCAGCTTCAAACTTCCCATTGTACTCAGGCCCCTGTGGACCACATAATACCACATGATTAACCTTGATTATCAGCTTGATAGGATCTGGATTCAACTAAGGGTAATACCTCTGAGCAGTTATTCACTGGAAGGATTATCCATGGGTAAGGTGGGGAGAGATTCTCCCAAAGCAGACATCACGTTCCAGAAACAGATCATTTTTTCCCTGTCTACCTTTATCCACGGCTGGTGAGGGCACCTATCCTGTTGTTACTCCGGTTACTCCCCTCCTCCCTTGAAATCTAAACCGTTTTCCTTCTTTGGGCTTCCAGTGTGGACTGAAAACCAGTGGCTCTCCAGGAATCCTCTAGGCCTTCAGTATCAGATTGAGACTGTTCAGGCATCCAGCCTGGTGGACACAGCAGCTAATAGGTTCTCAGCTTTTCCAGTATCCTGACAGCCATTGTTTGGATACCCAGTAGATACTATGTAAGCTAAGTTATTGTAACTCCATTTAACATATATTAATTTCCATTGCTCCCTTCCTCTAGAGAATCTCCACTAATATACTTAACTACTCAGGAGAGGGCAATCTGCTTTACCCAATTGCTTGGTACAAATTCTAATCTCATTTGACATACTCAGAGAGAATGTTTCATCTGGGCATCCTGTGGTCAGCTGAGAAGATACATAAAATCCGATTTCCAGGCTGTACCTGCAGCTAGGTGAGGAAGAGATAAAACACAATCAGGCTCAGCCATTTGAGGGCAGACTATTTTGAAAGATAAAATACCAAGGCCTGCTATGATCTTTTTGTGTGGTACTTATGTCCCTATTACAGCTGAGGGGGTATATGAAGCAGGCATGCTTTGTCCTTAGATTGTCTGTTTGGGGAGGGCATTTGATGGAGCTACTAATAACCTCAATCTGGTGGCTCTGTCTGCCTTCATCCCAAGCCACCTCTCCAGAACTGCAACTTTTCACTTCTGCAGATAAAAATGTGAGTAGAAAACAAATAAATGAGATTTGGTGCTTTGTGTTATTATAGCTTCAAGGTGAGAAATCAGCAGAAAGTCTGAAATAACAGTTTCAGTATTTCCTAGCTCAGAGAGTCTTAAGCTCAATTGCACAACATATAAAATAGGGATGATAAATTAAATCTCATTTGAAACCTTATAACATATTATTTATGTCCCACTTATGTGAACAAAAAAGATTTCAGAGTAATATTGGCTGTAATATCTAGACAGACTTGAAGATGGAGGCTGTACTTGAGCATTGAAACCTGATTAGAGTTTGGCTAAGATTAAGCAGGAAGAGGAGGATTTGAACAGGAGAATACAAACAACGGTTGGCAAATTGGTGCAGAACAGATAATTTGCTTGATTTTAATACTATTTGTATCCTTTTCTTATTAGAAAAATACTAACATCAGCTTCTAGCAGTATGGCAAAATAGATACCCTAACAGATTTTTAATGAAGGCAGTTTTAAATTTTTGAATTAAAAATTAAGTATTGCACAGACCAGAGAATTAAACTATCCAGGGGATAAAAGCTATGAAAAGTAGGGAGCCAGAGCAATAAGAATCACTTTATTATTTAGCTTATTTTACTTTTTTTTTTTTTTTTTGGTTTTTCAAGACAGGGTTTTTCTGTGTAGTTTTAGTGCCTGTCCTGGATTTCGCTCTGTAGAACAGACTGGCCTCGCACTCAGCACTCAGAGAGATCTGCCTGCCTCTGCTTCCAGAGTGTTGGGATTAAAGGCATGTGCCACCACTGCCTGGAGCTTAGTTTATTTTACTTTATGTGTGGGAGTGTTTTGGCTACATGCATGTATGAGCACATGGGCATGGCTGGTGCCTGATGACATCAGAAGAGGGTATCTGGTTCCCTGGAACTGGAGTTATATATGGCTGGGACCCATTATGTGAGTACTGGAAACTGAACCTGGATCCTCTGCAAAAGCAGCAAGTGACCTTAACCATTGAGCCAACTCTTCAGTCCCAGAAACAACTTAGACTTGTGAGTTATTCACATAGTTCTAGTGACCTTCTGTTTACTGTTTTGTAACATTAAAGTCGATGGTGTAAAGGTATAGAATTTGATGAGAAATGAGCAAACATACAAGCAGAAATTCATGCTCTGACACAAATGTGTCTAGTAATGTAGTCACTTGTATTGTCTAGCTGAATGTGAGATGTCAGTACCCACCATAGCCTTAAAAATTCAGGAATAGGTAACCTTAGATAAATATAATCACAATATATTTAAATAAAGAAGAAATTTATGTTTAGGTATTTGCTTCTGGAAAAGCAGGAAAATAATTTTGCTTGGGATTTGGTAGGGCATAGGGAAACACTCATGTGGGATTTTAGAACACATTTAGACTCACAGAGGGAGGACTTAGTTTAAAGTGCTTCTATGTGAACTTTGTTCCCCGGAGCCTTGAAAAATCAAAGGCAAGTTCTGCTAGGAGTTTTCACCTTTGTCAAACACCGGAGGGAATCCCCAAATACAATTCTAAAGAATATGAGCTCATTAGTAAAAGTCATATAAAAAGAACAAAACATGGTTGAATCATGTTCTCAAAGGGATCAAGAATGTGTATGTTTGTGTACGATTATTCCCCCCATATTTGAAAGACTGAAAAGGGGAATAAAACCAATAAATGAAAGGCAAAAATTTATTCAAAATTAGGTTTTGAAACTAGTATGCATAACTTTAAAAATCATTTTTTATTACAAAAGATTTTATTTCCTAATGGAAATGGATGTGTACCAAGTGTGTGCAGGAGCTCACAGAGGCCAATCAGAAAAGGACATCAGATTCTCGGGAATTAGAATAATTGGCAGTTGTGAGGCACTCTGTGGGTGCTGGGAACTAACCTTGAGTCCTCTGTAAGCAAAGCAAATGCTCTTAACACTGAACTATTTACCCAGCCTGATAAATAGTTGAAATAATGACATGAAACTGCAGACTAGTATCACTGATAATTACTGTAAAACTGGTTAGAGGATAACAGAGGAATATAGCATTGAATGAGACATTATTATTTCAAATTTTAAAAAGAACTTATATCTATACTAATAAATTTCAAATTTCTAAAAATAAATTATAGCCTATTGGAATTATATAGTCCTTGAAATGCCTTGTTCCAGGAAATAAGTTATTAACTTAATTTTTATAAACTTCTAATGTACTAATTCTTTTTTTGTGTAACATTGGGGAAAACAAAAGGCAAGAATATGCAACAGTGTGAGGAAGTTCACTACACAATGATAAACAGTTTCGGAAGAAAAAACACTTAAATGAATAAAGTTTTCCCAACTTCTATTTTAATTGATGATAGTCATTGCATGGTAGTAGTAGAACAGAAAGTATATAGACCCTTACTGGACCAGATATTGAGAGAATTCACTGAAGACAGGTAAACAGTTAAGATGAAGAAAAAAAGATTTAGGTCTATACTACTTAGTATTAATAGTTGGCTATTACTGAAAGGAGAAGGGAACATATGCCCCCAAGCTTAACCCAGAAGTAACAAACAGTGGCTAATCACTTGCAAATAAAAATTGAATTCTCTCCAAGGGGAAGTCTCACTGGGGAAACAAACTACTTTCTATCTTTCCATTTTTTTTATTAAACTTTCTTTTTACTTCTTCTTTGTGTCTTTTACATTATGAATGCATCTCGATCCCATTCATTTCTCATCCCTTCATATCTCCCTGCTGCCTTTGCATCCTCCTCCCAATAAAATAAAATAAAATTAAGAGAAAAGAAGAAATAAAAAGGAAAAACTAATCTTGTCATGAAAGCCATAGTGTCACATAGTGAGTCATGCAATAAACCCTTTTATCCATATATGTTTATGAGCAAGTGTTCATTGCAAAAAGTAAGTGTGGGATGGAGAGATGGCTCAGCGGTTAAGAGTACTGACTGCTCTTCCAGAGGACCCAGGTTCATTTCTCTGCACCCACATGGCAGCTCACAACTGTCTGTAACTCCAGTTCCAGGGGATCTGACGCAATGCACATTAAAAAAAAAAAAGTTAAATAAACTATTAAAAAAAAGTGTCATTGGTTTGGTTTGAGGTCTCAAACTATTCTTAAGGGTAGGTCACAGGCCCAGAAAAAAAGAACTCACTAGCATTGTTTGAATTTCCTTGTCTTATAAAGTTGTGTTAGGGCTCCTCAATATACATATATAATCTTAGTATTTTTAAAATTTTCTTTTATTTATGTTTTTTCTTCTCTCTTTTTACCCTACAGGTCGAATTCATATATGTTATGGATTCCAGTTTGGAATTTTTATGGGGTTCCTGATGGTGTGAATGGATCTCTCTCTCTCTCTCTCTCTAGATAGGGTTTCTCCCTACAGCCCTGGCTGTCTTGGAACTTGCTTTGTAGTCCAGGCGCTCCCTCTAATGTTGTGAAACAATCTTTTTGCACACTGTGAAGATGTGTCACTCTGATTGGCTTAATAAAAGCTAAACAGTCAATAGCTAGGCAGGATTTTAGGGGCATGCTGAGAAGAAGAAAGGTGGAGTTGCCAGTGGACACAGAGGGAATAGATGTGCAGGAGGAAAAAGCCATGAGTCATGTGGTAACATGTAGATAAATAGAAATGGGTTAGTTTAAGTTATAAGAGCCAGTTAGAAACAACCAAAGCTATTGGCTGATGCTGTGGGATGTTCTGTAGGGCAAATGTGTTGCTCTGATTGGTTAGTAAATAAAACACTGATTGGCCAATAGTCAGGCAGGAGGAAGTATAGGCGGGACAAGGAGGAGAAGAATCCTGGGAAGTGGAAGGCTGAGTCAGAGACACTGCCAGCAGCCACCATGACAAGCCACATATGAAGATGCCGGTAAGCCACGAGCCACATGGCAAGGTATAGATTTATGGAAATGGATTAATTTAAGCTATAAGAACAGTTAGCAAGAAGCCTGCCCCGGCCATACAGTTTGTAAGCAATATAAGTCTCTGTGTTTACTTGGTTGGGTCTGAGCGGCTGTGGGACTGGCGGGTGAGAGAGATTTGTCCTGACTGTGGGCCAGGCAGGAAAACTCTAGCTACAGGCTGAGCTTTCTTAATTAATAATAAGTCTCTGTGTCATTTTTGGGGAGCTGATGGTCCTTACAGCAAATCTGTCTATACTCTAACTCACAGTGATCCACCTGCATCTGCCTCCCGAGTGCTGGGATTAAAGGCATGTGCCACCACTATCTGTTTCTTGTGCTTTCTCTTGGACTCTTTGCCTTCTGTTTGTTTTGTCCTATTCCAATGTGATAGTTTTTGTTTTATCTTATTATATTATGTTTTATCATTATCATATAGAAGCCTGTTTGTTTTCTAATGAGAAACAGAAAGGGAGTAGATGGGTGGGAGCAGAGGTGGGGAAGAGCTGGGAGGAGTAAAGGGAGGGGAATCCATAATCAGAACATATTATCTGAGAAAAAAAATCTATTTTTGATAAAAGAAAAAAAGATTTATAAAATATGTCAGGTATAGGAAAGTGTGCAGAGTAGAACTCATACATAAGAAAAATGTCACCAATGGAAACTTTCTCTGAAGGAGAACAGAGATGGTTTTGAGCATATGCACATTTATTTTATTTTATATGTATGCATGTTTACCTACATGTATATATGTGTATCACGTGTGTATCTGGGGCTTCAGATACCCTAGAACTGGAGTTACAAGCAATTGTGAGCTGCTATGTGGTTGTTGGGACATGAATGAGTATCTCTGAAAGAACAAGTGCTCTGACACATGGAGCCATATCTTCAGCTGCATATACATACATATTTTAAAGTAAATATAAATATGTTCCAAAATGGAGAGAGAATCATGGCTAACAATTTAAAGAAAAAGATTAGAATAATCAGAAGTCCACAGCTCTCCTCATCTACATAGTGAGTGTGAGGCCGGCCCGGGGTTACTTGAGACCCTGTCTGAACAACACAATAACAACAGCAGCAGCAACAACAACAAACAAACCAGACAGGTTTCCAATAAATAAATTAATGATGGAACCCAATGTATTAGGAAATCAAGTGGAGCTGCAGAGGTACAGTTGGTTGGCATGTGATACTTAAACAGAAAAATGTAAACCAAGACTGAACTGAAAGCAGCAAACCGAAAGAGTAAATATCAGAAGAGAAATGAAGGAAATGGAGACAGAAGGAATTATGCAAAAATAATTGAAACTGAGAGTTGTTCCTTTTCAAAATTAAACAAGATTAATAAATTTTTAGCCAAACTTACCAAAAGAAGGAATGGAGGATTTGAGTTAATAAAATTAGACATGAAAAGGGGGTATTCTACCAGATATCTATGAAATCCAAAAGATCATAGGAAAATATTTAGAAAACCATATTCTAAAAACTATAAAATCTAGAAACTATGGAAAAGTTCTTAGATGCATATGATATATCAATATTAAGTCAAGAAGATAAGCAACTTGAACAGTGAACTTGTGTAACTCCCAGTAATGAAAGACTGCAGGACTCTTTGAATCTACTGCTAAATTATACCCAACCTTGAAGAAGGTGGATGTCAATGCTCCACATTCTTCTCCATTAAGCAGATGGGAAGGGACTCACCATATGATTCCAAAGTTCCACTGTTGTCCTGATATCAAAACAACATGAGAACAAAACAACAACAACAATCAAGAAAATTAAAAATTATATGACAATTTCCTGGATGAACATGGATGAAAAGACTCCCAATAAAATACTTGGAAATTGAATTTAAGAGTATGATAATATCATATACTGCACAACCTAGTTGGTATCATTTCTGGGACACTCACAATCTGTTTGTATCTCTGTATTAATTCACCCAGTTTTAGACAGGAGAGGCCACGTTATATCATTCAGAATTCTCAGGATTACTGATTTCTTTCCATTGCCCAGAATCTTGTAAATTCTATGTAAAATCTTATATTTTAAATGACAACTAAGAAAGTAAAAATAAGCAAAACAGTTGGATTTGAGATACACAAATCCCACATTAATGAAAAAGTAAAATTAAGTAAGAATACATAAAATAGCACAATGAAAGAAATCTATTTAATATAAAATAAGGTGTCCAGGAAGGACCAGAGGTATAAAAAATGTCTTTATCAGGTTGGGTATGGTGCTCACACCTTTATCCCCAGCACTCAGGAGGAAGAAGTAGAAGCAGCTGAACCTCTGAGTTGTAGGCCAGCCTGGTCTACTGAGTGAATCCCAAGACAGCCATGACTATGCAGACAAACTGTCTTGAAAAATAAAAACAAACAAACAAAAAAAATTTTTATCTAGACAGGCAAAGAAATAAAGGTACAGTTATAATGAAACAAAATGCTTTGTTAACTTTATGTCAACTTACTTGGAGATGACAAATAGCTAAGAAAGCAGAAAATATTTAAATGACTCAAAGTAAAGCACAAGGTCTAAGGATAACATGTGTACAATTTGAACTAGCAATTATAAATCTAACCCAATTGAAATTCCATGCCAAGATAATGTCATTGGCCAGTTCTATCAAATACTGAAGAAATGACAATAATCTTGCCTAATCTGAGGAAAATCTAGAATTGGAGATGAAAAGGATATCCTTCATGAATGCAGATATAAAAGCCCTTAAAATATTAGCAAACCTAATCTAACCACATATAAATATAGTTACTATGAAGACAAATGGGACTTGCCTTGTGAGTATATGAGACTTAAGCAGGAATAGAAAGTGAGTCTCATTTAAAGGTTGATTAACACAATTTACAATATAAGTAAACCAAAGGGCAAAATTACACAATTCCCTCAGCAGGCTGCCAATTGATGGAATCAAAACTAACAGTAAAATCTTCTAGAGTAGGCTACTCACTGATAAAACCAAAATCAGGGATGAAAAAAATCTACAAACAACAAATAGAGTGCACTCCAATCTTTTAAATGTGACAAGCAAATGTGTGCCACCTGGTGACAGACACCTTGCATTTGCCCCAATGTTGGGGGAGAAGTGAGGGCATCCCTCAGTCTTGCAATCTCTGTCTCATATGGAGTTGCTTTCCAGTGGGTGAAATGAACTGAAGAAACAAGATCCAAGCTGTAAATAAAGAACAATTGTCATTTGCAAGTAATGTGACTGTGTGAATAGAATGTTAATCCTCAGCACATCTACAGCTAATAGATGTGTTCATCAGAGTTCCAGGGCCAAATTCAAAAGTCTTTCCTACATTCATGCATTATGCATTATTTGAAATACATATATATATTTCATATATTCATGTATTACAGTAAAAGATGAAATTATATTTTAAAAAGATCCAATTATGATACTAGAAAAAATAAAAATGTACATTAAATTTTTAGAATTTTAAAGTGTAAAAAGCTCTATGACTTTTTCTCACAGAAGTTATGAACTAGAGCCTAATATATCTGTGGATATGCCAACTTTTGAAAGATAAACCAAACTGTAAAGCCTATGCTTTCTTTCTTTAAAAAAAATAATTGACAATAAAGTGATAGCAGTCAAAACAAGGTGGATTGACATAAAAGCTGACATATGATCAATGAAACACAGTTTAGAACTAAGACCTAGAATTTATGGCTAGTTTTTGTATTTTAAAGACATTGTAAATGATAATCCAGCTATAATCCATAGACCCAGAGAGGTCAGGTAAAGAGGATCTCTCCAGGGGGATACATGGATCTCCCAGGAAAGGAGAAATAGAAGAGATTTTGTGGCTGGTCTAGGGGTGGGTGGGGACAGTAGAGGAGGTATCAGGGGTGGGGAGAGATGGTATGGAGGGAGAGAGTGCAGGGAGAGATGGTTGGGACTGGGGAGCTTTTGGGGGACAGTGTGGAAACCCAGTGCAGTGGAAACTTCCTAGAATCTATGAGAGTGTTTCCAATGAGGACTTCCAGTAATGTGGGATACAGCATCTGAACTGGCCATCTTTTGTAGCCAGGCAAGGCTCCCAGTGGCTGGACTGGGTTGCATTCAATTGAGTTGTTGGCCAAGTGGGTCCTGTGGAGATCCCCAAACAATCTGAGCTGATGCTGGGACAGAAGATCATTCTCTAAAAATTGACAGCAGGGGCCCATTTTCCAAATACATCCACACAACTTACTCAATGTGGACAGGCCAAGCTGGTGCCGGCATGGAGTCCTCACACCTAAGTTCTAGTCTATGTTAATAGTACAAGAAGGCACTCTGCAGGCTGTCAAAAGAGAAACCTGAACACCAACCCAGCCACAAAACCTTTGACCTACAATTTGTCCTGCCAGAAAGATGTGTTGGGGCAATAGTGGCTCAGGACTGCTGGGAGTAGGCAATGTCTGATTTAACTTGAGGTCCACTGTGGGGGTCCAGCTGGGTGACCTGCTCCCACATTTTACACCAGGGTACTCTTGAGGAGAGAGGCTTAAGAGATTTAGATAGAAGGATAGAGGAAAGAGAAGCAGAAACAGTATAGCCTTGGGAGGGCCTGAATCCTAATCTACAGGCTGCCTGGATCATTATAGCCTCTTCTCAAGGGCTATTTACAGGAATGCCAAGGGGTGGAGCAAAAGAACTCCCCCCAGCACAGCCAAGTGCAGACACTTTCCAATCACCTGGTAACTACACACATGCTCTGTAGGGCCCTGGTCTCCTCCCATATAGAGTAAAGCCATTGCCTGCTTGCCGACCTTGACCAGATGTCCTCCCTATGATAATTCCCTGCTGGTATCCACCCTTCTGAATGCTTAAGGGAAGTTCCTTGTTCATGTATCCTGCATATTGGGCGTTAACAGCTTAGATGCAAGAATGTTTGGTAGCAAACTTCTGCCCTCCGGGGATCCTCCATTTGTGCCGTAAGTCTGTACTTAAGGTTTCCTCCCTCTTTCAATAAATGGCATTTGGCATTCGGCATTCTGCTGAGGCGAATGACCTGCTGTCTCTTGTCTCTTTTTTTTTTTTTTTTTTTTTTTTTTTTGGATTTTTCGAGACAGGGTTTCTCTGTGTAGCTTTGCACCTTTCCTGGGACTCACTTGGTAGCCCAGGCTGGCCTCGAACTCACAGAGATCCACCTGCCTCTGCCTCCCGAGTGCTGGGATTAAAGGCGTGCGCCACCACCGCCTGGCCTTGTCTCTTATTTTTTTTTTTTTTTTTTTGGTTTTTCGAGACAGGGTTTCTCTGTGTAGCTTTGCGCCTTTCCTGGGACTCACTTGGTAGCCCAGGCTGGCCTCGAACTCACAGAGATCCGCCTGGCTCTGCCTCCCGAGTGCTGGGATTAAAGGCGTGCGCCACCACCGCCCGGCGTCTCTTATTTTTTAATCCGCAGCCCCTTGCTCGGACATGGTCAACGGGTATCAGTAACATGGGCGTTACCGCAACAATGCTCAAGCAATCCTCTAATGCAGCTCTGCTGGGTAAAGCAAACTCAGATCTCACTAGGAAACCTTTGTGAGCCTCGACAACCCACTCCATGAGAGGGCGCCCATGCCCAGCAATGCTTAGATGCTCAGCACAGGAGACTGGGTAGCTGAGAGACCTAGGGTAGAAGCAAACGTGCCTAGAAAAAAATCAATAAAAGTATTCCTAATGGTATTCTGCTATACTCATAGATCAGTGCCTTGTCCAGTCATCATCCAAGAGGCTTCCTCCTGCAGCAGATGGGAACAGATGCAGAGACCCACAACCAAACATTATTCAGAGAGTCTAAATTGGAGGTCTCCATGAGGTACATCCCATAGGAGCTCATGCAGTCCCATGGAAGAAAGAGCACAAAGGTTGCAGGAATCAGAGGGACAGAGGACATCATGAGAACACAGTCCACTGAATCAACTAAACACAGTGCATCTGGGCTCACAGGCTCTGAAGCTGCAATCATACAGGGGTCTGTAGGGGTCTACAGGGGTCTGCATCAGATCCTCTGAATGTATGTTGTGGCTGTTAGATTGGTGTTTTTGTGGGACTCCTATGGGACTGGGTGTATCTCTGACTCTTTTACCTGCTCTTTGGACTCTTTTCCACCTGTTGGTTGCCTTGTCCAGCCTTGGTGTGAGGACATTTGCTTTGTCTTACTGTGTTTTGTTTTGTCATGTTTAGTTGTTGTCTCTTGGAGGCCTGCTCTTTTCTGAAGGGAGACAGGAGGAATGGATCTAGGGGAGAGGGAGTTGAGCGGCGGCTGGGAGGAGTGGAGGGAGGGGAAACTGTGTTTGGGATGTTTTGTATGAGAGAAGAATTTATTTTCAATAAAATAATTTGAATCAGTTGCAGTTCAGTTTTAAATTATAAGTAGCCCAGTCAAAAATATCTTTCTCACAAGGCTCTAAATTTCTCCCAGTGTATTATTTTTTGTTTAGATCAATAGTTCCTATCTACTTTAGTGTGTCTGTACAAAGTTGTCATCATGGATTACTTTGTTGCTGAGTGGAAAAACAAGTTCAATGTCTACTTTTTCCAACATGGTTCTGATAGAATTTGTGGGTAACAGGTTCTCTGTCCATCCAGCATGCAGCAATTCTGAGATCCTTTTGTTCTGACACTGTCTACATGGAGCTAGTCCTAGATCCCACAAACTGAAGGCTGAAGCTCTAAGACTGCTCCATTTAAGGTGTCAGTCACAAGCCCCAGTGCTTCTGACCTCAATCTGCATTGGATTCAATCAATTTACTACAGCAGGATACAGAACTCTATAATCATATTTTCTCGGTTTTATGAATGATTTTAAATGGGAAGCTGATGATAAGATATGGGTATGGGGAAGGCAGCTGTATTTCCCTGCCCATTCTGTAGAAGCCATCTTTCAGGAATCTCCTTGCTTTCTGGACTCTACTTTTGAGGATTTTTGCAGGCTCTGTTGCATAGGCAAGACCATTAGCGATCAACTTAATTTCCAGCCCCTCTCCCACACAGATTTTAAGAGTCAGCTTAAAATTGACTCTGTCATGGTAAAGAGGGTACAAGGGCCCTTATCTAAGATGTAAGCCTGCTATTGTGTGAAGGCAGGAAGCCAAGCAAGATCAATCTATTTACACTCTGGATCTTACATAGATTAGGAATCAGGTACACTTTGTATTAGATAGTTCCTAATGGAGTCTCAATGATTCCATCTCCAGGTAGGTATTCATGCTTTTGATTGATTCCCTCCTCTTGAGTTTGTTGTGTTGAGCCCATGAACCTTATTGTTACAGACAGAATGTTACAAACAGAATGAAACGCCACTTCAGGAATTATGTGTAAGACTGCTCTTCCATCTGTATCCTCTTTCACTCTCTAGACTGGTCATGAGATATGGTCACAGAGAAATGCTGTGGGTCAAGTAGAAATTTATTTGAGACTCATAAAAGTTTAGAAGTCTCTTCTCTTAATCAAATTCTGGTATGTATCCAGAATCATCATGGCCTCAATTGCAACCAAGTGGGAGAATCTGAATCACATTGCCAGCTCCTTGCTTCCAAATTTCAGACTCAGGAAATTCTAATTAACTAAGTGTTTGATTCTTAAGTCATAATGCTTGAGCATAATTTGTTACACAGCAGTAGTTAAGTACACATAGTCCTATATTGAGGGGAGGCAGGCTATCAGAGCAAAGTATCCTGCCCTCTCCAAATCTGTAGACAGAGAAGAATAACAAGCAGAAGTCCCATGATACTCTTGGGCTTTAAGCAGAATCAAAAACTAAAGTCTTGAAAGTAGCCAGATAAAACTGTTACTCTTGGCCGGGCGGTGGTGGCGCACGCCTTTAATCCCAGCACTTGGGAGGCAGAGCCAGGCGGATGTCTGTGAGTTCAAGGCCAGCTTGGGCTACCAAGTGAGTCCCAGGAAAGGCGCAAAGCTACACAGAGAAACCCTGTCTCAAAAAAACCAAAAAAAAAAAAAAAAAAAAAAAACTGTTACTCTTACATGGTGGGTATGAATTAAGATGGGAAAATGGCTGCACTTTGCTTCACAGCCTCAAACCAGGAAACCAACTGAATCAGGTCCATGCATTTCTCAAATGAATGCTTTTATCCTGGCTCAATCCATCTTAATGGCAATATCCTGGACTCTTATTTATTTTGCCATATCTACAAGTTCTATCTATCTATCTATCTATCTATCTATCTATCTATCTATCTATCTATCATTTTATATCCTGACTGGTTTCTCTTCCCTCCCCTCCTCCCATTCCCTCCCCCTACCTCTCCTCTCCACCTCAGTCTACTCCCCCTCTATTTCTGTTCAGAAAGGGGCAGGCCTCCCATGGGTATCAACAAACCATGGCATATCAAATTGCAGTAAGACTAAGCACTAATCCTTGTATTGAGGTTAGGCAAGACAACCCAGTATAAGGAATAGGTTCCCAAGAACTAGACAAAGCATTAGGGACAGCCCCTGCTCCCATTGTTAGGAGTCCCACAAGTAGCCTAAGCTATGTAACTGTCACATATATGAAGAGGGCTTTGGTTGGTCCCATGCAGGGTCTCTGGTTATTGGTTCAGACTCTGTGAGTTCCTATAAGCCAGGTTAGTTGTGTATGTGGGTTTTCTTGTAATATCCTTGACCACTCTGGCTCCTACAGTCATTCCTCCATCTCTTCAACAGGACTCCCCATGCTCTGCCTAAAGTTTGGCTATGGGTCTCTGCATCTGTTTCCATCAGTTACTGGATGAAGGCTCACTGATGACAATTGAAGTAGTCACCAATCTGATCAGGAGATGGTTAGTACCAGCTATGTATCCATTATTTCTAGGAGTCTTAGCTGGCTGGGGCCATCTGTGTAGATTTCTGGGTGTTTCCCTTGCATCAAGTTTCTACCTGACCCAAAAATGCCACCTCACTTCCAATCATCTGCTTTAGTACTGTCCACCTCCATCCACCCCGAAGGAGCTCCCTCAAGCTCCCATTCCCAGCTACCCCAATTTACCCAGGAGATCTCTATTTCCTCTTTCTAGGGAGACCCATGCATCTCACCTTGGACCCTCCTTGTTACGTAGCATTTCTGGGTCTATGGATTATAGGATGGTTATCCTTTACTTAGCAGCTAATATTCACTTATGAGTGAGTGCATACCATGTTTGTCTTTCTGGGTTTGGGTTATCTTACTCCGGATGACTTTTTATAGTTCCATCCATCTACAACTTCTAAATGGTAGCAAATGGGGGACTTTGGGTCCATAAATACACATTTGCTCCCACCAAATCAGATTTGTGGAAAACAGTCTAATAGTTATTTAATTTAGTTAATGCTGAGGATCAAGAAGGGCCTTTCACATGGCAAACTATGCCCTCCTCTCTCAATATACTGAACAGTTACCATATGATCCTGTATCTTCTAGTATTTCAGTTCTTTTTGGTTAATTTTAAAAATTATTCTTAATTATGTGCATGTGTCTGTGGTTTTGAGTGCAGATTCCCCAAAGACAAAATGACTCAGATCTCATAGATACTAGAGTTACAGTTGATTGTGTTACCTGATATAAGTGTAAGGGCTTGAACTCAGGTTCACTGGAAGAACAGTATGCACTACTAAATACCAAGCAATCTTTCCAGTTCTCAGTATTGCAGTTCCTTAAATAACTCCAACAAACAATTTTATTCTAGTCTTGTTGGTTTCATTTCAGATTAGTTGTCATGGAGACAAATATCACTTAGCTTCTCATTAGAAACAAAAAATAAGCCTGTAAGACAATGAAATGAGAGTGGCCCCATAGACTCATATATTTGAATGCACTATTTGAAAGGATTAGAAGGACTAGAAATATGGTCTTATTGGAGTTAAGTGTGGCCCTCTTGGAGGAAATGTATCATTTGGGGTGGGTTTTGAGGTTTCAAAAGCCCATACCAGGCCCAGTTTCTCTCTGCCTGCTGCCTACAGATCAGGATGCAATTTTCAACTACTTCTACAGCACTATGCTTATCTTCCTGCTACCACATTGCCCACCCTGATGATAATTAACTAACCAACCGAAGCTGCAAGTAAGCCCTTATTGAAATATTTTCTTTTATAAGAGTTGCCTTGGTCATAGTGTCTCTTCACAGCAATAGCGCAGTGACTAAGATGACAATACAGCACCTTATCAGTAGTCATCTGAGAAAAAGGGGAAGTGAGGAATTAGAATTCCATACCCTGAAAGTCATCCGACTGTGAGAGGTGAATGTGGGAGAAAGGGTACAAAAACTAAATCACCAGGTGAGGAGGCCCACCAGTCTATCAGCCAGCCCTAAGCACAGGGTCTGAGAGAGCTGAAGAAGTGGGGGCCAGGAGGTGTCCATAAAATGATGGAAGACATTTCATCAGAAATAACAAAAATGTGTTCTAATAGTGAACAGGCCCATTAATCATTCTATGTATTGAGTAAAAACAGACTTACACAAAACAACCTCATTTACTTTGTGGGTATTTTGTAACGATAGGGGCAGAAATATCCACAGACAGATAGGCAAGTCGATACAGATTGACTCATAACAAGATTTAAAAAAACAATTGATCATTAGTCACTACACACCTTAATCACAGCCTCAGAATCTGGGAAACAATGGTGTAATTCCCTCACAATTAATTATTTCTGATCTGAAAGTCTATTCCTATCCTAAGTATTAATTATGAAACTAATTAAGACATTGTCAGATTGAATTCTTTAAAATTTTTATGTTTCATATAACCTCTTCTTCAGAGAATTGCAAAAGGAGATGCTTTGCCAAATTGATGGAGAGAACTAAGAGAAAGGAAGAAAAAGAGTTACAGAGAAAAAGGGATACAGGATGGCAGAAGAAACTGAGCTCCTCAGGATAAAGTTAGTGCTAACAGGATGCTATCTGATTGGTGAAGCACCTCATGTGACCAATTAGAGCTGCTCACAACACTGTGCACATGGAGTGGAAAAGTTAGAGAAAGTAGAGTGGGAGAGTAACAAGAAGAGGCTGAGATAAAATGTAGCCACTAACAACACACCTCCCACAGACCTACTTTCTTCAGTCAAACTCCCAGCACCCACAATTCCATCAACTCCCATGAGTCCATTCAAACTTTGCATTCATGAATGGATTACAGTGTCCATTAGAGCAAAGTCTTCACTATAATCTTCTTTGAAAACACTCTTATAGACAAACCCAGGGGTATACTCCTGGGTGTTTCTCAAGCTAACTAAGGTAATAATGAGCATTAGCCATCACTAACAAATAATATTTCATATGTCTTTTCCCACTTAGCATGAGGTTCCACTTGTGTAATAGCATGTATAGAAACTTCTGTCTCTTGGTTCTTGATAGCATCCCTTATATAAGCATATCATATTTTGTTTATCAAGTAGATTAATATTTATTTTTGTCTCATTTTGAATTTTGTGGATAATTCAACTAAGGACGTTTGAGTAAAAGTATTTTGACTAGAAATACGTTCTCCTTTGTATAAGCATATACTCAGACATATATACAGGAATGGTTAGGTTATGTAGAAAATAAATCTATATTTAACTTTGTTAAGAATGGCCAAGTGAATTTTCCAATTTTAAATAAATCTATGCAAATATTGAGGATTATTGTAGAAACTTGGTGGCTAGAATACCATTCTCCATGCCAGCAATGTGTGGAGGAACCCAAGTTCTCCATAACTTCACAAACACCTATTAGTCCATGAACTTAACTGTAAAGGCATCTCATCTTATGTTTTATATTTAATAAGTATGATGTTGAGCATTTCTTCATGTGCTCATTATTCATTTTTATATCTTTGGATTAGTGTCTATTCAAGTATTTTGCAATATTTGGGAAGAGGAAAAATTTCCTTATTAATAAATTTTAAGGTATATGTATTCTCCTCAATACAAGTCTTGTATCAGCAACATGCCTTGAAAATATTTCCAACCCACATGTTAAATGTTTCCTTATTTTATGGTATGTTTAAAGTGAAACTTTATAATTCAGATAACATCTCAACACAAGTGCAAACAGATTCATCAAAGAAATTCTACTACAGCTTAAATCACATATTGACTCTCACACATTGGTAGTGGGAGATTTCAATAGACAGGTCATCTAGACAAACTAAACAGAGAAATGCTGAATTTAATCAAATGGAGTTAACAGATATTTATAGAACATTTCACGGAAACACAAAAGAATACACTGTCTTCTTAGCAGTTCATAAACCTTTCTCTATTGAGCACATACTCGGACCCAAGGGAAGTCTCGGCAAATACAACAAAACCGAAATAACACCCTGAATCCTATCTGACCAAGATGAATTAAAGCTATATATCGACAACATGAACTTCAGAAAGCTTGCAAACTCATGGAAACTGAACAACTCACTACTGTAAGATGACATCCATTTGAAGAATAGCTTGTTTGCAGTCTACCTAAGAAATCTTTGCATCCTTTAGGTTTATATTTTCCTCATGATTTCTTATGAAAATTTCAAAGTTTATCTAACATATTCAAGTTGGTGATATATTTTGAGTTGACTTTATAATTAAATTGTGAGCTAAAGGTGTGACTTCACTAACGTCATGCTTCCTTTTTACTTCCTATTTTCAGAAGATAATGTCCTATCCCCCTTGCCTCATTAGATTACCTAAATATCTTTTTTTTTGAGGGATTAGAGGAAGACTAAGGCTTTGACAAGTTTATTCAAGCAATCAGATTTCTTATCCTTTATCAAAAACAGAATATAATGGAGGTTGCCAACATCAATACAATCAGAGTTGCCGGGGTACAGTGATATTTGCAAGCTAAACAGGTTATACAAGATTAATGTCTAAGACTAATTGTCTAGCAAGCTTTTGTATGCTTTGCTGACTTCTAAGGAGCATAGAGAAATACAGGCGGCCCGAACTCTTCACTGCCTGAGGGGAGTGCCTTGGTTTCTCAGGAATGGAATGGCATACAGTGTCCCAGGAGCCATGGACTCTAACCTGAAAAACCTATGACATAAACCTCTCAAGGCAGTTAGACCAGGCCAACTCCATGATTCCCGCAATCTGCCAAATCAAATTTGTGCTGCACTATACTCACAGGGTTTGGCCATCTACTGACTGTGGTCCACTCTTTTGCTTGGGTCCTCTCCAACTTCTAGATCAAACAATCTTTCTGATCCCTTCTTTTACATTGGTCCCTGAGTTCTACAGGGAGGGTGTGTGACATAGAGGTGGCCGAGCACTGCAGAGACATTTATTCTCTGCAACATGAGTTTCTAATGTTAACTGTTGTCTGCTGCACAAGAAACTTCTCTGATGAGGACTGAGCGATGCACTAATCTGTGGGCATAGAGGTACACATTTAAAGGGTAGTTTGATATTATGTCCATTCAGAAAAATGATAATATAGGTTAACCCCTGGAGTCTAAGACCTCCCAACAATGGCTTCTTGGCCAGATTTATAGTACTAGGCAACTTTTTTTCTCTTATAGTGTGGGTTAGTTATCTCTATCATATTGATGTCATTATTGCATCAATGGGCACATTTTACCATATTGGCCATTATTATATCTCACAGGGTTCACAACTAGGTAACACTGTTGATGATTTCTCCCCCTGAAGCCTGTGTAATGCTTTCCAGAACAATGAAAGCTAGCCAGCAGAAAGGAAGTACAACTAATAGCTTTAAAGGGTAGCTGAGAAACATAGATGAGATCACAGAGAAGTTCTGTGATCACAGATACCTGCATGGATTACAATTGATAAAGTAAAAGTGTAGCTCACAGAGATAAAGAAAGGTAAGATACCTTTTTGTTTTTTTTTTAAAAAAATCCAAGTTAATTAGGAGATAAAGAATGAGTAATTTATGCCCTAAAACTGCCTATTGACCAGATAAGTACATTTGTAATTTCTCTATTTCCTGAGTTGAAAATCGTGAACTAGCTTTGTTGCTTGATATATGTATATGTATATGTAATATTTTATATATTTCATATAATATTAGTTAATAAATGCATAATTCCAAGTTTTGCCAAAAGACCCTAATAGAATGATAATCTTTTTTTCTTTCATACAATACATCCTGACCACAGTTTCCCTGCTTCCATTCCCCATAGTTCCCTCCCTACCTCTCGTCCTCCCAAGATCTACTCCCCTTCCATTTCTTCAGAAAAGAGAAGGCTTCCAAGAGACAATAGCCAAGAGGACAAAACAAGATACAATAAGACAAAACTAAAGCCCTCACATGGAAGCTGGACAAGGAAAATGAATAGGCTAAAAGAGTCCCAAGAGCAAGAAAAACAGTCAGAGATACACCCACTTTCCCAAGCTAACAACCATAGCATTATTCTCTTTGTTTCTATTGTGTTGATTTCAGTCCTTAGTTTGATTATGACTTAGTCTAGTTTCCTCTTAGCACCACTTTCTTTGTGTCTCATAAGTTTTGGTAGGCTGTGTATTCAGTTTCATTGAATTCTGGAAGGTTTATATTTCTGTCTTGACCTATTTTTCATTCAGTACAGAGTTGTTCAGTTTCTATGAATTTGTGATCTTTCTGTTGTTACTATTGTTGGTCATATCCAGCTTTAATCCATGATGGTCTGGTATAATGCAAGGAGTTATTTCAATTTTCTTGTATCTGTTGAGACTTGCTTTGTGGTCAAGTATGAGATCAATTTTGGACAAAGTTCCATAAGGTGTTGAGAAGGTACATTTTTTTTGTGTTTGACTGAAAAGTTCTGTAAACATCTGTTAGATCCATATGTTTTATAAAGTCTATTACCTCCAAGATTTCTCTGTTTAGTTTTTGTATGGAAGACCTGTCCAATGGTGAGAATGGAGTATGGAAGTCTCCTTCTATCAGTGTGTGAGGGTCAATGTGTGATTTCAGCTTTAGGCGTGATTCTTTTATGAACTTGGGTGGCCTTATGTTTGGGACATACATATTAAGAATCGAAATGTCATCCTGGTGGATTTTTCATTCGATGAGTATTTAGTGTCCTTCCCTATCTCTTTGGATTCATTTTGGTTTGAAGCCTATTTTGTCAGATATTAAAATGTCTATACAAGCTTGCTTCTTAGGTCCATTTGCTTAGAATATGTTTTTCCAGTAAAATGGGTACTGTTTTTGCATTCATTCTGTTTGTCTGTTTCTTTTTCTTGGGGAATTGAGACCATTGATATTGAGAGGTATCCATGACTAATGATGGCTGGTTCCTATTATTTCATTGTTGCTGCCACTGCTGCTGCTGCTGCTGCTGGTGGTGGTGGTAGTGGTGTGTGTGTGTGTGTGTGTGTGTGTGTGTGTGTGTGTGTGTGTGTGTGTTTCCCTTCTTTTGATTTCGCTGGTCAAAATTATTTATCCTCCTTGTTTTCATGGGTGCAGTTAACCTCCTTAGGTTGAAGTTTTCCTCCTGACACCTTCTGTAGGGATGGATTTGTAGATACTGTTTAAATTTTTTTTTTAATCATGGAATATCTTATTTTTCTCCTTCTATGGTGATAGAAAATTTTGCTGGGCATAGTAGTGTGGGCTGGCGTCTGTGTTATCTTAGAATATGCAGCACATCTGCCTAGAGCCTTCTGGCTTTTAGAGTCTCCATTAAGAAGTCAGGTGTAATTCTAACAGCTCTGCCTTTATATGTTACTTGGCCCTTTTCCCTCGTATCTTTTAATATTCTTTCTTTGTTCTGTATGTTTAATGTTTTTATTATTATATGGAAATTTATTTCCTGGTCCAATCTATTTATTGTACTATATGTTCTTTGTAACTTTGTAGGCATCTCCTTCTTTTTTTTTTAAATTTTTTTATTTTAACTATTTTATTTTTATTTTATGGCTATTTCCAGCAGAAGTAATTACAATAATAGCCTCTTTTTAAATAGTAAAGGAATGCCACAGTAAAAGATTTAAAGAGTATAGAATTTTTTTTTTTATTTTATAACTTGATTTAATTTTACATATCAGCCACAGATTTCCCTGTCCTCCCTCCTCCTACCCCCCCCCTGCCTTCCCCCAGCCCACACCCCATTCCCATTTCCTCCAGGGCAAGGACTCCCCTGGGGATTCAGTTCAACCTGGTAGATTCAGTCCAGGCAAGTCCCGTCCCCTCCTCCCAGGCTGAGCAAAGCGTCCCTGCATAGGCCCCAGGTTCCAAACAGCTAGCCTATGCACTAAGAACAAGTCCTGGTCCCACTGCCTGGATGCCTCCCAAACAGTTCAAGCTAATCAACTGTCTCACTTATCCAGAGGGCCTGATCCAGTGGGGGCTCCTCAGCTATTGGTTCATAATTATGTGTTTCCAATTAGTTTGGCTATTTGTCCCTGTGCTTTTTCCTATCATGGTCTCAACATCTCTTGCTCATACAATCCCTCCTCTTTCTCACCGATTGGATTCCTGGAGCTCCACCTGGGGCCTGGCTGTGGATCTCTGCATCTGCTTCCATCAGTCATTAGATGAGATTTCTAGCATGATAGTTAGGGTGTTTGGCCATCTGATCACCAGAGTAGTTCAGTTCGGGCTTTCTCTTGACCATTGCCAGTAGTCTATTGTGTAGTTATCTTTGTGGATTTCTGGGGACCTCTCTAGCATTTCGTTTGCTTCTTCCTATTCCCATGGGGTCTTTATTTATCATGGTCTATTTTTCCTTGTTCCCCCTCTCTAATCTTGATCCAGCTGTGATATCCTGCTCCCCTAATTTCTCTTTCCCTTGACCCTTGCTCTTCATTACCCCCCTCATGTCCAGTTTGCTCATGTAGATCTTATCCATTTCTCAGTCATTGGGCAATCCCTGTGTCTTTCTTAAGGTCCTGTTTTCTAGGTAGCCTCCCTGGAGTTGTGAGTAGCAGTCTATTCATCCTTTATTTTACATCTAGTATCCTCCTATGAGTGAGTACATACCATGTTTGTCTTTCTGAGTCTGGGTTACCTCAATCAGGATGATTTGTTCTAGATCCATCCATTTGCCTGCAAACCTCATGATGTCATTGTTTTTCTCTGCTGAGTAGTATTCCATTGTGTATATGTACCACATTTTATTTATCTATTCTTCAGTTGAAGGGCATCTAGGTTGTTTCCAGGTTCTGGCTATTACAAACAATGCTGCTATGAACATAGCTGAGTATGTGCCCTTGTTTTATGATTGAGCATTTCTTGGGTATATGCCCAAGAGTGGTATAGCTGGGTCTTAGGGAAGATTGATTCCCAGTTTTCTAAGAAAGCACCACATTGATTTCCAAAGTGGCTGTATAAGCTTACATTCCCACCAACAGTGGAGGAGAGTTCCCCTTGCTCCACATCCACTCCAGCATAAGCTGTCTTCAGTGTTTTTGATCTTAGCCATTCTGACAGGTGTAAGGTCGTATCTCAGATTCATTTTGATATGCATTTCCCTGATGATTAGGGATGCCAACATAAATCCAGTTACTCTGAACCTGATAGAAGAGAAAGTAGGAAGTAGTTTTAAATGCCTTAGCACTGGAGATCACTTCCTAAATATAACACCAGTAGCACAGACACTGAGAGAAACAATTAATGGGACCCCTTGAAACTGAGAAGCTTTTGTAGACCAAAGGACATAGTCAACAAGACAAAGCGGCAGCCTACAGAGTGGGAAAAGATCCTCACCAACCCCACATCTAACAGAGGGCTGACATCCAGAATATATAAAGAACTCAATAAATTAGACATCAAAATGCCCAACAGTCCAATTAAGAAATGGGCTATAGAGCTAAACAGAGAATTCTCAACAGAGGAAGTTCAAATGGCTGAAAGATATTTAAGGAATTGCTCTGCATCTCCTTCTTAAGTTAGGACGTTTTTCTTCCATAATTTTGTTGAAAACATTTTCTGGGCCTTTGAGCTGTGATTATCCTTCCTTTATTCTTATTAATTTTACATTTAGTCTTTTCACAATATCACAGATTTCCTGGATGTTTTGTGTCAGGAATTTTGTACATTTAACATTTTCCTTGACCAATGTGTTGTAGAATATTTCTTTATACCATGTAAAGAGATATCACTGTGATTGGTTTAATAAAAAGCTAAACAGTCAATAGCTAGGCAAGAGTTATAGGTGGGACTTTTGGACAGGAGGAACTCTGAGAAGAAGTGAGGAGAAGTCACCAGCCCAACTCAGAGGGAGTAAGACATGCAGGAGGAGAAGTAAAGGTCACAACCCACATGACTATACACTGATGAATAGAAATGGGTTAATTTAAGTTATAAGAGATAGTTAGGCCGGGTGGTGGTGGCATATGCCTTTAATCCTAGCACTTGGGAGGCAGAACCAGGCGGATTTCTGTGAGTTCAAGGCCAGCCTGGGCTACCAAGTGAGTTCCAGGAAAAGGCACAAAGCTACACAGAGAAACCCTATCTAAAAAACAAAAACAAAAACAAAAACAAAACAAAAAAGATAGTTAGAAACAAGCTTCATATTATATGAGTCTCAGTGTCATGATTTGGGAGCTAGTGGTCCAAAAAAGCCTGCTACATCAATGTATCTATTTCATCTATTGTATCTTCAATGCCTAAGATTCACATTTTTATTTTTTGCATTCTGTTGAAACTTGCTTCTGTAGTTCCTACTAGAATTAGTAGATTTTTCATTTCCAGAATCCCCTCAGTTTGTTTTCTTTACTGATTCTATTTTCATTTTCAGGTCTTAATTCATTTTATTTGTTTCCTTCAACTGCTTATTTGCTTTTTCTTGGCTTTCTTTAAGGGATTTATTTATTTCCTCCTATTGTTTGTTTATGTTTTCCTGGATTTCTTTAAGGGATTTATTAACTTCCTCTTTAAGGACCTCTATCATCTTCATATAGGTGGTTTTATGGTCTTTTTCTTATGCTTCAGAATTGCTAGAATATTCAGGGCCTGTTGTGGTAGAATAGGTGGGCTGTAGTGCAGACATATTGTCCTGGGTATTATTGATTGTGTTTTAATGCTGGTGTCTAGCTATCTGGATTTGGGTGATTATAATCTAGGCACTGATTTTTGGGAGGTTATCTGTGGGATCCACAGGAGGTGTGGACAAGGGCAAGGGAGGCTGCAGCTGGGATGGGCCTGAGGGATTAGGTCTGCTAGGAGAACAGAGAGAACAGAGAAAATATTCTGGAGCCTACCTTGTCTTCTGTCAGGCATGGCCTATGGTCTAGCAGGGGATGTCCACCTGAGTTTGGGACTGGGGCACAGTGATGTAAGGGGTGGGGTGGGGAGGCCAGGAAGCAATTGTCTGTAAGATCCATAGGAAGCATGTAGTAGGGGGAAGGGAGGCATCAGGGACAAATTGGGTCTGTTGAGGGAACAGAGGGTAGAGAAAGTCTGTAGGCAGTCTACCTTGATTCAACATATTTTTAAAGATTTTATACACACACACATATACTTATACACATATATATGTATATATATATAGTGTGTGTGTGTGTGTGTGTGTGTGTGTGTGTGTGTGCATGCACATTCCTAAGTTCTGAGTTCCTATGCTTGCAGATGCTTATTGACTTCAGAATAGGGTGTTGGATATACTGGAGCTGTAGTTACAGGTAACTATGATCTGCTTGCTTGATGTGTGTTATGGGAATCCCACTCAGGTCCTCTGTAAAAGTAGAACATGTTCTTTACTGCTCACTCACTGCTCTAAATCCTCCCCTTTTGTTGTCATTGGTTATTTTGTTGTTCATTTGTTTTTGTTTTTTAACTCTTTATCAGTTCTTTGCAGAGGCACTTAAGGAATGGTATTGTAGAGTGTTAGAATAATAAGAGGAAGTTTTGCCTTTCATACTATTCCAGCATAGTGCCACCCTTTGCATATCGCTGCTTACTTAATTCAAATGATAAACAGATCTCTGTGACAGGTGTGAAAAGAGATGGAGTTCAGCTTATACACATATGTATAAGCTCTGCAGACCCTCACTGAGGAATTACTGTACGTTAGAAAACTATCTTCTATGTTCATTTACCAAGTCCAGGTGAATTTTGAAGGGAAATCAATTTTAAAATGTATTTTCTTAGTTAAATGTGGCTCAACCCCACAGAACACTAAAGCCTTGTGCAGGTAGATATTGTGGTGGTGAAAATTATGTTTAAAAGTTTAAAATTATAGTGCTTAAGGGAACTATAAAACAAACAATGCCTCTAACCTGTAAGCCCCACTTGGCCAAGGATGGATAACTTCTTGGAATCTGGGGACTGTTCTTGTAATTGCCTGATCTACAATTTTAAATAAAACTGTTGTTCATGTACAAAAACAAACCATGTGTTAACATGTCTGTAAATAGGCTTTCCTGTGGCTGAGTACATATAGGTGAGATGCATGCTTGACTGTGTGTAGGTGAGATATATACCTGATTACAAGTAGGAAGGAAGCATGTCAGGATGTGTGCTTGCCTCTGATTGCATGAAGGCAGGAAATAAGTGGCCTTGTGAGTTTTACTTTTATAAACCCCTGACTAATGTGATTTGGGCTGTATCTTGAGAGCACTCTCAGGTACACTCCTTGTGCCATGAGATCAGGCACCAGTGTCTGAATAAGGCATAGTCAGACTGGTGGACCTCTGGACGACCCCAGACCTGGAGCAATATCGGCCTCAGAAGAAGGCAGCCGAGCCTTGGTAGTCACCAGTTTTCTGGTGGCCTATTAAAGAGGTTGACATCTAGGTTCAACATACATGATTTTTTATTAGGCAAAGAGGAACAGTAGAGTAATAGGGTTGCCTGCCTTCTTCCCTAAAATATCTAAAAATCCTGCTAGCATATCAGTATTTTAGTGGTAGTTTCTAAATAGCTTCGAAAATGAGTGCCACTTCTTAATGGACATTCAGAAGTCTGCGTGCCTAAGAATGGGACACTCAAAGTAGAAATGTAGGTTCTGAAACCTTCCTGGTTTAGCACACAAAAGTGTGCTGCTAATTAGCTATATAGTTCCATATAGTTCCTAATAGTGGGACCCAAACACTGGAGCTCTGACTTTTGAGACATTTTTAATAACTTACCTACTCTTCTTGAGCAAGATACTTGGTCTTTTCTAGTCTCTATTTCCTCATGCAAAAATAAACCACCTCATAGGTTGCTTGGAAATTTAAATGTGATAATGCATCTGTAGCCACACTCAACATTCAGGAAGCATACTTTTTTCTTTTGTCTACTTATTTAACTAGGGTTCTCTAGACAATTTTGTAACTCTATCAATAATTTGGCTGTTGGTTTCTAAAAATGGCACAGGAAAAAGGGGGAAAAGTCATTTTTTGTGACATTCAGAATTTTTTTCTTAGGTTATAAAAAGTACAAAATGCTATTAGGAATGAGGATAAAGGAACATAAATCTATGCCAACTTTTAAGTTAGTGGATACTTAGCTCACCTTCCTGTGCTGAAACTATAAATGGGGACTACATGCTGCTAAATTATATTATATTTCTAAATAAGCAATTTTGGATCTTTAAATGGATATCCTACATTCTGTACAGTTACCAAGCTCCTTTGTAGGGCCACTGAACTGCACACACCAGCCAATCACATTAGAAGGAAAGATGAGAGCTTCAACTTCCCAGAGGATAGGTTGGACTCTGGTTGAAGCCTACTTCTCAAGAGTGGGAATAAATAAGAGTTCTCGAAGAGAATGTAAAGAACATAGGAGAAGACTGGACCTGCCTGGACTGAGTCTACCAGGTCGATCTCAGTCATTGGGGGAGGCTTTGCCTTAGAGGAGGTGGGAATGGGGGGTGGGCTGAGGGAAAGGGGAGGGGGGCAGGAAGGGGGAGAACAAGGGAATCCGTGGCTGATATGTAGAACTGAATGATATTGTAAAATAAAAGGAAAACAGAAAAAAGAAAAAAAAAACATAGGAACTGAAGTCAGAGAGAGCTGTTTGTATTTCTACTTCTTAATTTTTCTGCTGTGTGATCTTGACCAAAATAGTTAGCAATGTAGATCTCAGTTTCTCTACTGCAAAGTTGAATCAATGATAATTGTTTTTTTTAGTATCAACACATAGAGTGTACTAATGTATGTAAAGTATTTGGCATAGTGCCTGGTACACATTTGGTTGACCCAGAATGGGGAAATACAACTACATGGATGCTAGGTATTAGCCTATGTGATGAAATTTTTCATCTTGTCTTTTGGTAAATGTGCATTTTATATTTGATATTATCATTCTTTGAAACAAGCTTTTCCTGCTGAGATTTCATTACATATGTAAATCTGAGTTATGTTTATCTACCTCCCGACACGATTAGTGCTTTGCCTAGTCGCTAATTACTGAATTAGCAAAAACAGCTGGTTTAAATCAAATCATCGATGGAAGTCAAGGTAAGGAATAGCAATGTCAGAGAAGCATTGATCTGAACAGCAGACAAGCAGGCATGTTTAACCTTCAAGCTCAAATAGCACTGCTAGAAAATCCACTGTGGATGCTAACTGAGAGGCTATGGATGCTAACTGAGAGGAGGAGAAAAATCAAATAACCCATTTGCTTAGTGAAAAAAATAGATCAGCATTATTGGGCAATGACCCTCTTCAAATGAATTGTGTAACACAATTTAGAGTCTATAGCGCCAAAGCTCAAGGTCCTTAATAGGTGAATAGTCACTCTTAAAAAACAGACAGGGCAGGGAACCAGCCACTAGTGGGCTTCCCTGACCACCTGCTCCTTTTTGAGATGGCTCTTGACAATCTTTTCCCTAGAGGTGTTAGTATAATCACCAAGCTTTTCACTTTATGGTTTTCAGGCAGAAACACAGTTTTTGTCTTGTTTCATTTTTTTCCAGTTCATAAAGATATAAGAGAAAGGTTGGTAGGCAATTAATTCTTCAGTGACCTGGGATCAGATTTAATCCTTAATGCTCTACCTCAAGGACTTTTATTCCTTTTCTCCTTTAACTTCAAACATCCTTGAGACTAGAAATGATGACAATCACATTGTATTTATTAGGGTGTTGGAAAAGACATCCTCAAAGTATGTCCAGAAAGAAAAAAAAAAAGACAGACTCTACAGAATTCCTCCTCCCTGAATAATTGAGCTAGGCCCCTGCTCTTCCTGTCTTGAGACAGTTGAACAAATGACACCACTGAGTTTTTGAAAAGGAATAATACCATCAGCTCATCTGCTTCTCAGCCCAGAAGCTGTATCATGGGCTCCTGGGATCCGATTTGCTGGCCACACATCACAGAACTTGTTAGCTGTTGTACACATGCTGACCAATTTCCTGTAAGGAATCTATAACCCTGGAGAACATTAAGACAGTGAGACTCTCAGGGTTACCTACATAAACACCGAACAGAAGTTAGTACTAAGATTACTTTTGCTCTGCCACCCTTCCTTCAACCATGATGAACTGTAGACTCTCTATAGCCATGTTGTAAAATAGCTGTCACTGCTACTTGCCACCGAGAGCCTGGGAACCCCAGGAGTTAATTGACTTCTCAGAACTATGCAACTAGTAAGCTAGAGCCAAGATTCAAATTTCTGTCTAGGGACTATATACATGTAATATTAACTATAAGGCCACAGTTAATGCTCAATCTCTCTTATTAGTTCCACTCACTATATCTTGATTAAAAAAATCTGTAATTACTTTTGAGAAGTTTTAGCTTAAAGAGATTAATCCTCCTCAACTCTACTTAAGTTCTCTCAATAGTGCTGAGGTTTGCAAATGATGCCACTGTAGTGGGACACTGTGATAGTCTGACTGTATCCTTCCTGAAGACTGAAGATCTAGTGGAGGGTGGGTGTGGGGAGGAGAGAGGAGACTGCTAAGAGTGTGTTTACCAGCCACATTTTTTTTTTTTTTTGAGAATTGATACAAGAGATTAACCACCCAAAGTCAGCCATTCTTATCAGGGCAACCTAATAGTACAACTGGTCCACAAGGAGGTATAAGGGTCTTAACTCACTGTCTCACTCAGGACTACTTGAGGCATCAGGATAGTTTTACAATTCAAAGTGCAGAAATCTAAGACCTCATTTGAAACTTGGCTGTAATCCAATAGCTCTCTCCTTCCAAATGGCTCCTTTTCCTTCTGTAGATATCAATGCCAAAACCATATTCTAGGAATTCCCTGTCCTTTAATTTCTACCTCAGAGTCTGTTTTCTAGGAAGCCCAATTTGCAAGAGTCATGATGATAATGAGCTGGTTGGGTGCATAATCATGTTGCTTTCTTAGTTTGGGTTCTGTATAGTGCATAGCAATACACTACAGGGAAATGACATTTGTAAAGAAATGAAAATAGGTGAGAAGTGTAGTAGGCTTATTCTTTGGGGCCACCAACCAACTCCCAAATTGTGACACAGAAACTATTAGTTATGAATGCTTGGCCATAGCTTATGCTTGTTCCACTAGCTCTTATAATGTAATTTAAACTGTTTCTCTTCATCCACATTTGCCTCGGGGATTTTTACCTTTCTTTCATTCTGTATGTCCTACTTTCACTGCTTCCTCCATGGCTCAGTGGCTGGCTGTCAGCTGCCTGCCTGCCTGGCCCTGGATGCCTCCATTTCTTTCTCCCTCATTTTCTTCTCCTTCTTTTCTCTTTTCTCTAGCCTAGATTCCTCCTCTTACTTATTCTGTCTGCCTGCCAGCCCCACCTATCTCTCTCTGCCTAGCTATTTGTATTCAGCTTTTTATTAGACCAATCAGGTGCCTTAGGCAGGCAATGTAAAACAAATGCAATCTATCTTTACATGATGAAACACATGGAGCATAAGCAAATATAACACATTTTTGCCTAGTTAAACAAATGTGACATAAATGAAACACACCTTTATATGGTTAAAATGATATCCCATAACATAAACAAATGTAACACATCTTTGCCTACTTAAACAGATGCAACATACCTTTATGTTGTTAAAATAATATTCTACAACATAAACAAATGTAACACATCTTTACATAGTTAAAGTAATATTCCACAACAGAGAAGTGAGTCTGTAGATGAAACTCTAAAGTCAGTGCTAGGGATCATGGTAGTTAAAAAGATAGTTACTATTTCCATATACTGATTATTTATTTTTAGCAGAGTGTGCTGGCTCATGTCTTAATCCCATCACTTGAAGAGCTCAGATGGAATTATTGCCAAGAGTTTTAGTACATCTTGGAATACTCTAGGCCAGCCTTTGATACAGAGTGAAAGCCTGTCTTAAAAGAAAAACACCTTTATATTAGATAAAATATTTCATTTTCTAAATAACTCTTTAGTTATAAATCTACTTAAAGCAAAAGAGATAGAGATTTAGGAGCAAAACACTTCACCTAAGCCAGATATCAGTTTTGCTGGATATATACAATTGATCTTCGAGTCCCCACTTTATGATATGAACATGTAATGAAAGAGCTAGGTTCAATTACTGGTCAGTCTTTGATCATAGATTTTTGACTTCTGCTTTGGTGCCTGTGTTCCCCCAACTGACATAAGTTCAATGGCGATGAAAGAAATGATGATTCTGGAAAAAACTTTTTTTACCCTGTGAGCTGAGTGTCCAGACAAACAAGGTGTCCTCTTTCCCTTTCAGAAAGACTTAAAAAAAATCTCTTTAAGATTGGGAGAGATAGCCCGAAGACTTCCCTTCTGGACCAGAGGTGAGTACCCGGGTCCAACCCGGACCGCATCCCTGGCCACCAGCCACCCCGGGAGGACCTCCCCAGCTTGGCGCCGGGTTCTGGCCACCGGGCAGCTCCCCTTCTAGCCCCACCGGGAGGGATCCCCATTTCCAAGCCCCCGGCAGCCCCTGCAGTCTCCGCGCCCTGCCCCCACGCCCATCTGCCCAAGACCCCACCCACTTCCTGAGACTTAGAGACCGGCCCCCAGCTCCCAGCCTGTCCCCGACTGCCATTCTGGACCAGAGCTTGCCCCTGACTTCCCTTCTGGACCAAAGAGTTGGACAAGAGAACTCCCTTTTGGACAAGAGAGAGAGTCCTCCTGAGTCTGTCAGATCTTTGTGAAACAAGTCCACTGATAAGACCAAGAAGGAATCACAAGGAGATGGGCAGACGTCAAAGCAGAAGTACATACAGCAAAATGAAGAGCAATACAGCATCACCAGAACCTAGCTCGCCTCCAACATCTAGACCTGAACACCAAAAATTGGAAGAAGCAGAAGAAATTAGCCTTATGAGTAACTTCATGAAGAAGGTAGAGGCGTGTGTAGAGGAAAAGACAAGAAAATTGGAAGAACGCTGTAAACAACTAGAGGAAAGGGCAAACAAATTAGAAGAAAACAATAAAGCCCTCCAAGAAAACAATAAAGTCCTGGAAGAAAACATTAAAATCCTGGAAGAAAACAATAAAGCACTGAAAGAAAACCATGAAAAAGCAATGAAACAAACAAAGGAAACAGTCCAAGATCTGAAAAGGGAAATTGAAAAAATGAAAAAGACACAAACAGAGGGAATGCTGGAAATAGAAAACCTGAGGAAAAGATCAGGAACTTCGGATGCAAGTATAACCAACAGAATGCAAGAGATGGAAGAGAGGATTTCTGGCATTGAAGATACAGTAGAAGAAATAGTTCCATCAGTCGAAGGAAACACTAAAGCCAACAAAGTCATGAACCAAAATGTCCAAGAAATCTGGGACACCATAAAAAGACCAAACTTACGAATTATAGGGATAGAAGAAGGTGAAGAATACCAACTCAAAGGCACAGAAAATATATTCAACAAAATTATAGAAGAAAACTTTCCCAACTTAAAGAAGGAAATGCCTATGAAGATACAAGAAGCCTATAGAACACCAAACAGACTAGACCCCCAAAAAAAGTCCCCTCGACACATAATAATTAAACAACTAAATGTACAGAATAAAGAAAGAATATTAAGAGCAGCCAAGGAAAAAGGCCAAGTGACCTATAAAGGTAAACCCATCAGAATAACACCCGATTTCTCAATGGAGACTTTGAAAGCCAGAAGGACCTGGACAGATGTAATCCAGACACTAAGAGACCATGGATGTCAGCCCAGACTAATATACCCAGCAAAACTTTCAATCATCATAGACGGAAGGAACAAGACATTCGAAGACAAAACCAGATTTAAACAATACCTATCCACAAACCCAGCCCTACAGAAAGCACTAGAAGGAAAATTCCAACCTAGGGAAGTCAGATACACACTTGAAAACACAGGCAATAGATAAAGCTACAACAGTAAACCCCAAAGAAGAGAAGTACACACACACTACCACCAAAAATAACAGAGATGAAGAATCACTGGTCATTAATATCCCTTAATATCAACGGACTTAATTCACCTATAAAAAGACATAGACTTACAGAATGGATACGAAAGCAGGACCCATCCTTCTGCTGCATACAAGAAACACATCTCAAATTCAAAGATAGACACTACCTAAGAATAAAAGGCTGGGAAAAAACTTTTCAATCAAATGGTCTTAAGAAACAAGCAGGGGTAGCCATCCTGATATCCAACAAAATAGACTTCAAACTAAAATCAATCAAAAGAGATCAAGAAGGACATTACATCCTCGTCACAGGAAAGATCGACCAAGATGAAGTTTCAATTCTGAACATATATGCCCCAAACATAAGAGCACCCACATATGTAAAAGAAACATTACTAAAGCTTAAACCACATATAAAACCCCACACATTAATAGTGGGAGATCTCAACACCCCACTTTCACCACTGGACAGATCTCCCAAATCGAAACTTAACAGAGAAATAAAGGACTTAACTGATGTCATGACCCAATCGGACCTAATAGATATCTACAGAACATTCCATCCTAACAAGAAAGAATATACTTTCTTCTCAGCACCCCATGGAACTTTCTCTAAAATCGACCACATACTTGGCCACAAAGCAAATCTCAACAGATACAAAACAATCAGAATAACCTCCTGTGTTCTATCAGATCACCATGGTTTAAAGCTAGATTTCAACAACAACAAAAACTACAGAAAACCTACAACCTCATGGAAACTGAATAATGCTCAACTGAATCACCAATGGGTTAAGGAAGAAATAAAGAAAGAAATTAAAGACGTCCTAGAGATCAATGAAAATGAAGACACCACATACCCAAACTTATGGGACACTATGAAAGCAGTGCTAAGAGGGAAATTCATAGCACTAAATGCCCACATAAAGAAGTTGGAGAAATCGCACACTAGTGAATTAACAGCACATCTGAAAGCTCTAGAACAAGAAGAAGCAAAGTCTCCCAGGAAGAATAGACGCCAGGAAATTATCAAAGTGAGAGGTGAAATTAATAAATTAGAAACTAAGAGAATAATACAAAAAATTAATGAAACAAAGAGTTGGTTCTTTGAGAAAATCAACAAGATAGACAAGCCCTTATCCAAACTAACCAAAAGACAGAGAGAGAGAATCCAAATCAACAAAATCAGAAATGAAAAGGGGGACATAACAACAGACATTGAGGAAATCCAGAGAATTATAAGGTCATATTTCAAAAACCTCTACTCCACAAAATTGGAAAACCTAAAAGAAATGGACATTTTTCTGGATAGATACCACATACCTAAGTTTAATCAAGACCAGATAAACTATTTAAATAGTCCAATAACCCCTAAGGAAATAGAAACAGTCATTAAAGGTCTCCCAACCAAATAAAGCCCAGGACCAGATGGTTTCAGCGCAGAATTCTACCAGATCTTCAAAGAAGAGTTAATACCAATACTCTCTAAATTGTTCCACATAATAGAAACAGAAGGAACATTACCAAACTCCTTCTATGAGGCTACAATTACCCTGATTCCTAAACCAAACAAGGATGCAACAAAGAAAGAGAACTACAGACCGATCTCCCTCATGAACATTGATGCAAAAATACTCAATAAAATACTGGCAAACAGACTCCAAGAACACATCAGAACGATTATCCACCATGATCAAGTAGGCTTCATCCCAGGGATGCAAGGATGGTTCAACATACGAAAGTCCATTAATGTAATACACCATATAAACAAACTCAAAGAAAAAAACCACATGATCATCTCACTAGATGCAGAAAAGGCATTTGACAAAATCCAACACCCCTTCATGATAAAAGTCTTGGAGCGATCAGGAATACAGGGAACATACCTAAACATAATAAAGGCAATATATAGCAAACCAACAGCCAACATCAAATTAAATGGAGAGAAACTCAAAGCAATTCCACTAAAATCAGGAACGAGACAAGGCTGTCCACTCTCCCCATACTTATTCAATATAGTACTTGAAGTTCTAGCCAGAGCAATAAGACAACATAAGGAGATTAAGGGGATTCAAATTGGAAAGGAAGAAGTCAAGCTTTCCCTATTTGCAGACGACATGATAGTATACTTGAGTGACCCCAAAGATTCCACCCAGAAATTGATAAAGCTTATAAACACCTTCAGCAACATAGCAGGATACAAAATCAACTCAAAAAAATCAGTAGCCCTCCTATATACAATGGACAAAGAAGCTGAGAAGGCAATTAGAGATACATCACCCTTCACAATAGCCAAAAATGACATAAAATACCTTGGGGTAACACTAACCAAGCAAGTGAAGGACCTATATGACAAGAACTTTAAGTCCCTGAAAAAAGAAATTGAAGAAGATCTCAGAAAATGGAAAGATCTTCCATGCTCATGGATAGGCAGGGTTAACATAGTAAAAATGGCAATCTTACCAAAAGCAATTTACAGATTCAATGCAATCCCCATCAAAATACCAACACAATTCTTCACAGATCTGGAAAGAACAATACTCAACTTCATATGGAAAAACAAAAAACCCAGGATAGCTAAAAGAAACCTGTACAATAAAACAACTTCTGGAGGCATCACAATCCCCGACTTCAAGCTCTACTATAGAGCTACAGTAATAAAAACAGCCTGGTATTGGCATAAAAACCGACATGTGGACCAATGGAATCGAATTGAAGACCCTGACATTAACCCACACACCTATGGACATATAATTTTTGACAAAGAAGCCAAAAGTGTACAATGGAAAAAAGAAAGCATCTTCAACAAATGGTGCTGGCATAACTGGATATCAGCGTGTAGAAGGCTGCAAATAGATCCATATCTGTCTCCGTGCACAAAACTTAAGTCCAAGTGGATCAAAGACCTCAACATAAATCCAGCTACTCTGAACCTGCTAGAAGAAAAAGTAGGAAATAGTCTTGAACGCCTTGGCATAGGAGATCACTTCCTAAATATAACACCAGTAGCGCAGACACTGAGACAAACAATCAATCAATGGGACCTCTTGAAACTGAGAAGCTTTTGTAGAGCAAAGGATACGGTCAACAAGGCAAAGCGACAGCCTACAGAATGGGAAAAGATCTTCACCAACCCCACATCTGACAGAGGACTGATATCCAGAATATATAAGGAACTCAAGAAATTAGACATCAAAAGGACCAACAGTCCAATTGAGAAATGGGCTTTAGAACTAAACAGAGAATTCTCAACAGAGGAATCCCAAATGGCTGAAAGACATTTAAGGAATTGCTCAACTTCCCTAATCATCAGGGAAATGCAAATCAAAACAACTCTGAGATACCACCTTACGCCTGTCAGAGTGGCTAAGATCAAAAACACTGAAGACACTTTATGCTGGAGAGGATGTGGAACTAGGGGAACTCTCCTCCACTGCTGGTGGGAATGCAAGCTTGTACAACCACTTTGGAAATCAATATGGCGCTTTCTTAGAAAATTGGGAATCAATCTCCCCCAAGATCCAGCTATACCACTCCTGGGCATATACCCAAGAAATGCTCAATCATACCACAAGAGCACTTGCTCAGCTATGTTCATATCAGCATTGTTTGTAATAGCCAAAACCTGGAAACAACCTAGATGCCCTTCAACTGAAGAATGGATAAATAAATTGTGGCACATATACACAATGGAATACTACTCAGCAGAGAAAAACAACGACATCACACGGTTTGCAGGCAAATGGATGGATCTAGAAAAAATCATCCTGAGTGAGGTAACCCAGACTCAGAAAGACAAATATGGTATGTACTCACTCATAGGAAGATGCTAGATGTGGAACAAGGATGACTAGACTGCTACTCACATCACCAGTGAGGCTACCTGGAAAACGGGACCCCAAAAAAGACACGGAGAAATGGACAAGATCTACATGAATAGCCTGGTCATGAGTGGGAACAATGAAGGGCGACAGTCGAGGGAAAGAGTGGGAGATCCTAGCTGGATCAAGAAAAGAGAGGGAGAACAAGGAATAGGAGACCATGGTAAATGAAGACCACATGGGAAGGTGAGAAGGGGAGGAAGCAGAGAGCTAGGGAGGCCCACGGAGATCCACAAAGATACCCCCTCAAAAGACTGCTGGCAATGGTCGCGAGACGGCAGGAACTGACCTACTCTGGTGATGGAATGGCCAGACACCCAAATAGTGATGCCATAAACCCCATCCAAGGACTGAGGAATCTGAAGGCAGACATCCACGGCTGGGCCCCTGGTGGAGCACTGGGAGTCTAATTAGTGAGTATGAAGAGGATTTATATGAGCGAGAATTGTTGAAGCCAAGGTTGGATAAAGCACCGGGATAAATAACCAAATGAATGGAAGCACAGGATCTATGAACCAAAGGCTGAGGGGCCCCCAACTGGATCAGGCCACCTGAACGGGTGAGACAGTCAGTTGGCTTGATCTGTTTGGGAGGCAGCTGTGCATTGGTGCCAGGTCCTGGGCTCGTTGCATGAGTTGGCTGTTTGAATCCTGGGACTTATGCAGGGACACTTGGCTCGGTCTGGGAGGGGGGAATGGACCTGCCTGGACTGAGTCTACCAGGTCAACCCCGGTCCTCGGGGGAGACCTTGATCTGGAGGAGGTGGGAATGGGGGGTGGGCTGGGGGGAGGGGTGGGCGAGAGGGGGAGAACAGGGGATTCTGTGGCTATTATGTTGAACTGAATGGTGTTGTAAAATAATAATAATAATAGTAATAAAAAAACCAAAAAAAAAAAAAAAAAAAAAAAAAGATTGGGAGAGATATACTTGTCTTTGCTTGTTTACTTTATATCATTTTATTTTATGAAAGTCAGCTCAATGATATAGAAAACAAAAATTTAAAAATTAAGAGGACACATTTGGAGTATATGAGGGAAAATGTTCAGCGTGACAAATCTACACAAATGTGTGTCAGACTGTCAGTGTCATAGCTTTTGAAAACACTCAAGACCTTAGGGACTACTATACACAGCCCAAGATGAGGAAGACAGAATCTGCTCCTAAACTCAGCACTCTGGAGAAGACAGATGACTTCATCACTACAGCAAAGGTCTTAATTGCTCTACTGCTTATGCACAGATTGCTGTGGATTGATCAAAGCTAATTTGGAAAGTTAAAACAGCATTAGTGAAAAGTAAATGTTTAAATTGGGCCATGAGAAATGAGAAGCTCTTTATGTGAAGAATAAGGTGAAGACTATTATTAGGGAAAACAGTAGCAGCAGATGTCCAGAGAGGAATCTGGGTCACACTGAAATGTCATTTATGCAGACTAACATCTGGAGTTCCATGCTGAAGGTACCACTGTGTTCCTCAAAAGAACAGTCCCCATCTTACAATTATTCAACTTAAAATTTTCAGTCATATGATAAGAAATTTATACTTATCCAATGGAAACCATATTTCGAATTGTGTTTTGATTTTCTCCTGGGCTTGTAAGGAGTGCTATATCATACTGCAGTAATGCTGGGCACTATCAATGAGCCACAGCTCCCTGTCAGCCAGGCAATCACCAGGGATATAACCTATATTTTACAGTGTTCTGAGTGGCTAAGCTAGTTGGTTTGGTAGCATAAATGTATCAATTCATTAACAATTGATAACATTTTCACTTAAAAGGAGTTCATTGAAATTTAAGTCTATTGTATATCAAGGCACTTCTTCACTCCCATTCCTAGCATCCCAGCCAATCCGGACATCCTCAGACTTTGTTCTGGTACTATCATGGACGAAAGGTTATATATTAGGGGTGATGCAGGAAAGGGATCATAGAATCTTCTGAGAGTTCTGATTTACTGTTCTTTGTTTTATGTTTTCCTAACACAACTCAAGTCTGCTTTGTGACAGTGGCAGGGAAAAAAACAGCAGCAATTTCCAAGGGCTGAGACAAATCAAATCCCCATGACATCCATAACTGAAGACAGCTACCTGCTTTTATTCTCTCTATATTTTTAACACCAATACTTGATGGGTCTTATACTGCAAATGCAGTTAGCAATGCTAGAATTTGAACATGCCTGGGACATTTACTCTTAACAGGTTCATTAACCTTGATAATGGTGGAATTTGGGGATTGAAATATTCCTTGAGCTTCGGTATGTAAATTCTTTCAGTACCACCCCTAACAAGAGTATGTGTGCAGGATGACACACTGGAGCACCCATTTATTTCTGTGAAGAAACCCATAACTTTACAGAGGAGATCCAATGGTTCCAGGTCTTTTTTTTCATGTCGAACTTATATAATTTAAAGTGTGGTTTCTAGTCTTAAATCTTGGGGACAAACTGTTTACAGGAATTATAAACTTGTACTTGCTAGTGTTCAGGCTGTTTTCCTTTGGCCTAATGTTTCATTTTTTTCTGTATGTTTTCTTTCTTTAACTTTATTCCCACCTGTATCTCTTGTGGTTTAGATATAAAATACCTGTCACAGCCTCTTGTGTTTGAATACTTGGACTCCAGATGATGATACTCTTCTGGGAGTCTGTGAAAAATTTAGGAGATGGAGGCATCCTTGATGGAGGAAATGTGTCACTGGATGAGGGCCCTGCTTTCTGCTCTATTTCTATTTCCTGTTCCTCCTAGACATGAGTCTCATCTTCATGTTCCAGCCACCATCAAGCTTCCTATTGCCATGGATTCTCCACCAAGATGGGCTGTGAGTCAAAATAAATCCTCCCCTGCTTCAGCAGCTTCATGTCAGACCCTATGTCATAACAAAAGATGTAACTAATGTAGCTTTATATTCCATGTGACATTGATGACTGTAGATGTACATCTTCAACCTAGCTGTCTTTCTGACCTCCAAACTGGCAAACTGGGTATCTAATTATCCTCTATGCACTTCCTTCTGAATATCTTCAACATAAATTTCAAGTAACCAAGCTTAACTGATTCTTCCCTTTCATAAGTTGCTTTAATCTTTTGCACTGTCTCCATTCATGGTAACACAATCTGCACAGTTATCTTCTTGACATCTGGATCTATAAATATGCCAATGTATCATTGATAGGTGCTCTTTCACATTTAATAAACATAAAACAATCTGATTGGAGTTACTTTTTAAGATGGAAAATCACATTGACATGGAGATTCTGCATTTCTAGCAAGCTTTGAGATGATGTCAGAGCCTTTGATACAGACCATAATTTGAACAAAATGTTGAAAATTTATCCATGTCTTGCAGTTGTTCGTATTTCTTAGTAGCTTTGTGGAGGAAACACAGGCTATAGAAAACTCTGAGTTTAAATCATGGATAAAATGAACAATAATATTAGGTCCACATACAAACCATTTATCCCCTGTTCTGTTATCACTGACTTTTGAAATGAGGGTGCCTCATCCCATAAAGATTTTAAATTATATAAAGTGGGTACAATGAATGGTTCAGCATCTGCTACACTGTCAGGATAAAACCCAGCTAGTTTCTGTCTTGGTTCAAATCAGAAACCTAATAACAGTAAATCAGTGATCAGTGGGTAGCATTGCTCCCTTGAATGGGAGAGACAGTGTTTATCAGGAAGAAGGGTGCCAAACCGGACTGGATTACAGTTACAGTGACCTAGTCAGATGATGAATGCAGTTTAGACAACGTTCTGTGATCTAAGGCACAAGCTGCCCCAAGAAAAAATGGTTCCCCTCTGAGAAGGGACACTCTGTCCTCATTTCTAGAGCAAATCTACATGGTTCCCAAAATCTGAGATCTAAAATCAAAATCTGTTGAATCTATTTGTTTCTGGGATTATTTTGTAGATTAGGAAAAAATCAGTCTGTGACTCCCATGGTGATTTATGGTACCTTAATGGCTGAACAATGAAGAAGGTGAAATAAGATGAAGAAACTGGCTGAAGAATTATGTGAGGGTCAAAGTTTAAGCCTTTGCAAGCCATGTAGACTAGTGTTTGTGGTGATGGAGTTAAGTGGGCAGGTAAGTCAGTGCATTATAGGACAGAGGTCAGAGATAACATAACACAGATGGATCAATCTTAGAGGACAAGTGAAAGGTGGAAATGAGATTCACTAAAAATGTTTTCAGGCCAGCATAAGTGGATAACTGTTTTTCTTCATATGTTTTATGAAGCATTCTGCAATGAGGATTTACTACAGTTTACTCATTGTAATTTCATCAGTGGATTATTATTAAAAAAATAATTATGCAATGATGTGCTAAATAATCTCTGCATTTCTCCATGAGCCTGTACAGACATTTCCCTGGGTCTAGCACTATATATAAATGTGCAAAAACTACACTCTGGGTTTTATTCCTTTAAAAAAAAGTTATGGCACCAGAAACTAAAATAAAATACATAAAATAAACTACCTAGGAGTACTTATTTTTACCTTACTATGATTGTGTGTAATTGACTCTTTTACATGTTTGTTAAGCTGAGCAAATCCTTTTAATTCTTCTATAGAAATTGCCTTTTGGTTTCTTTGTTGTATCTATGTAAGATTGTTTGGTCTATTAAGCTCCTCAAAGTGTTATTTCTTTTCCATTTATCCATTTTGATTAGTTATATTGAAACATTTTTGCTTATGATTTTATTTTTTCAAAAAAGAACTTTTGGTATTATCAATTTATTTTTAATTTTCAGTGTTATTCTTAGGATTTATCCATAAATACATATATAATGTAATTATATAAATAATTTTGTATATTTATATATAAAATATAAAAAATAATTTTGTTGTTTCTTGTCTATCTTATTGAGCTAAAATATAGTTACTTTATTTTTGTTTCCTATAATATATAATTTTGTATACTAATATCATTTTGGTTGTATCTCTGTATTATAATATTTTATCAATTAAAAGTACTTCAGTTTCTATTTTTTTAACAAGTTTATTTTTCATTAGGATTTTTTTGAAACAGGGTCTCATATAGTTGGCCTCAAATCCAGTATGTAGCTAAGGGTAACCTTGAACTTCTGATATTGTTTCCACCTCCCAAGTCTGAGTGCAGGGATTACTAGCATGTACCAGCCTGACTGCTTTCATGTTGTGGTGATAATTGTAGTCATGTCTCCATGGATATTAGACAAATATTCTGTCAATGGAGGTACATCTCCAAGACCTAGAATAAACTTTTCCTATATTTTAATGTTTGAGAATTTCAAACAAACATTTAATGTGTTTTGATCGAACTTACTTCCTCTCCCAATTCCCACCACTCTAATTCTTTCTGCTCCACTTTTCTCTCCTAACTTCGTGTGCTTTAAGAAACAACAACAGCATCCACTTAGTGCTGTCTTTATGTGAATGGGTGCAGGGCCATCTGCTGGAACATGGGTATCAATCATCTTTGGGATCATATTCATGAAAAAAATGAATCCTTTCTCTCCCAGCAGCCATCAATATCCAATAGCTGTTCTTCCAGGGAAAGACTCTCCCCCATAAAGTTGAGATGTTGTCTGGCCTGATGTGGTTCAGGTCTTATACATGTACGTCCAGCCACTTTGAGTTCATGTGTGCAGTGGTCCTAGGATGTCCATGGTGCAGCTTTAAATCCAATCAGGAAGTGATTACACTCATAACTTTTGATCTACTGTTGCACCCATAGGCATATTTTGCCAGGCCAGTCATTATGGTAGCTCATGGAGTTTACAATTATGTAAGACTGTTTTTGTTTGTTTGTTTGTTTTGTCTCCAATAGCATGAATAGAACCACCCAACACTATTAAATATAGCCAGTAGTGATGATACTTCCTGGCTTTAACAAGCTGGTATCTCTGTGTCCTATGACTTAAGTCTGTGGTAGACCCCAGCAGTAGGATCTTACCATCAAGTTCTGGACGGTAAATATGGTGGTTTTAAGGAAATGTTTCCCATACGTCTCAGGCATTTGAATACTTAGTCTCCAGAAGATAGCTGTTTGGGAAGGTATGTCCTTGCTGGGGGAAGTATGTCACTGGTGGCTGCCTTTGAATTTTCAAAAGACTCAGACTGCTTTGAGATAGCCCTCTCTTTTCTATTTGTAGATCACTACAAAAGTTTTCAGGTGCTATGTCAGCACCATGCCTACCTCACCATGCTCCCTGATGTGATGGTGATGGGATCCATCCCTTTGGAACTGTAAGCCCAAATGAACCCCTCCTTCTATAAGTTTCCTTGGTCAGGATGCTTTATCACAATAACAGAAAAGTATCTAAGACAATAACAAAGAACAATACTAGTAGCTTATAATGTGTGGAGGGATCCCACTGACCAAGACTGTAAAAGGGTAACCCATACCTGATGTCTGGGAGAGGTATTCTCTCCCATTATATAGTAACTTTATTTAAACCCCTTTTATAAGTGTATATGTGTATGTTCATGTAATTTTTTATGTAAGTGTAGTATGATTGTAAATGTTCAGTTTCTCTAGAGGACCTTGACTGACACAATAGTATAATAGCATTGATACTTAGAGAATCCAACACAGTTATTACTTGCCCTTTCAAAAATAAAATAATTAAATACAAAGGATATGTGTCTTCACTGAGATCCCACGTAGATATTTTAGTATCAGAAACTGTATTCAAATTCAACATACCACTAAACTATACTGCAAAACCAGATGCCTCTGATTTACAGATATTAATAAGGAAAACCTGTAAAAAAGTTGAGTAACTGAGACAGAAAATATAACCACACACACACACACTTAAAATCACATACATGTAAACTTTCAATAAACTTTCAAAATCCTGTTCTTCCTCAGCATTACTTCACCTTCAAACTTCATTATGTCTTTAAAAAAAACCCTTTTCCAGCAACCTTGGTATTCCAGTCTCCCGTCTTCCTAGTGGATAAGTACTGGAATACAGTCAGACAAGCTCTTTTCAGATGAACTGTGGTGGGGGACATGCTGACTGACCTCAAACTAAGTCAAAGCTGATGAGCTCATCAGCAGAGTTGGCATGGTCTGTCATGCTCGTGTTAGAGAGTGGAGAATGGATTTTCTGTAATGCTATTAAAGCATGAAAATCAGCGGCTCAGGGGAACAAATGGTGGAGTGCTGCCTTTTACAAAGTGAGAAATGCATTGGAAGCTCAACTTTAGGGCATATAATGGCAGGGGGCAGGGGGCAGAACGAAATGTGTGTGGCCTAGGAGGGGTGTGGTGTAAGACGGGAGACAGCCACTGTCCCCACAAACAGGAGGAAGTGAGCTGTCTTGGTTATGGAAGAGGTAAAATAAGCTTGTTCCTAAAAATACCGATCACACTTGTTTTCCATGAGGTAGACCTTTCTAGTACATTCTCCTGTGTTTAGCTCATTTATCTCTGCTGAAGGGGCTTTGAATCACTTAACCAGAAGAAGAAAGTGAAGGTGACTTAATAGTGACCTCAAATTCTTGACAGCTTGTAAAACCAAGAATAGTGGCTAGCTGCTGTCTATCATTAAATTAAGTACATCTGATTTCCTTCCCTTATAGGAAACAAGGAAAGAACATACAAACTTAAATACTTCTTCCATGTGTGCAGAAACAATTCTGCTTTACAATTGTTTTAACCCTTACAGATCCTGATGGTATTCATATTGTCATCTTCCATAATGTCTGGCTGGATAGTGGCCTCATGAAGCACTTTATGGAAAAGAAGGCATGGACAAAAGGGATCTTTCTTTAGTATATTTATGAAATAAATTATATTTCAGGATGCAGAAGGCTCTGTGCAAACCTGGCATGAAGAAAATCCATGAACAAAGCAAGCCTACTTAGTTCTATAACTCCACACTTGGATAGGCATAGGATTTCACTTTCACAGTTAGTACTAATCTACATGCTGTGATGAACAAGCTGTACTCCACGTTGTACTCAGAAAAGGAAAGTAAGAAGCATGCTAATGTCAGGTGTGAACCTGTGGACAAGGAAGAAATGTTTGCACAGGCCTTGTCTTTGTCTCAAAACTCCTGAGTGAAAAGCTGCCTTTAAAAAGATATATTTGCTTCATTTTTATTACTTCTTTTATTATTGCAGAATATAATATCATTACCTTCTTCTCTTTCCTCCCTAGAATACTTCCCTTATACCCCCTCCTTGCTCTCTTTCATATTTATGGTCTCTTTCAAAATTAATATTGCTTTCACATATATATGAACATACATATATATTCTTAAATACATCCTGCTGTTTGTATAATGTTAGTTGTACATGTGTGTTTTCAGGGCTGACCATTTGATACTGGATAACCAATTGGTGTGCTCTTCACTGGGAGAGACTTCCATACTCTCAGAGATCCTTGATTTCCTGTAGTTCTTTGTATAGAGTTGAGGCCTCCTAATCCTCCCACCATACACTTTGGCACATCTAATGGTGCTATTTATGCTCAGCTCATATTTAGCCAGCCAGTAATGTTGGTGAGACGTTATGGGCGTAGCTTCTGACATTACTAGACGACAAATCTCACAGCAAGCACCCTGATCCTCTGGCTCTTACAATCTTCCCATCCTGTCTTCCACATTGAGTTGTATTGTAGATGTATCAATTGGGACTGGGATCCATAACTCTGCATTTTGATTGGTTGGGGTTTTCTATAATGGTCTCCATCTGTTTTAAAGAGAAGTTTCCTTGATGAAGAGTAAGGACTACACTTATCTGTGTGTATAGGAACAAATATTTAGAATGTAGTTAAGGATTGTGCTGATTTAGTAAAGTGGTAGTTGTAGGATATCTCCAAAATCCATAGCTTCACTACACCTGAGTAGTTGGTTAGGTTTCCAGTACCAGGTATAGATTCCTTCTTGTTGAGCAGGAAGTCTGGTTAGAAAGCTGTTGTTAATACCAAGGTAAGTGTGCTACTACTATACCTTTAGGGTTATTGTGCCATGTTGATCATTGTTGATGTTCCTGGACATGATAGCTGGGTAAGACTGTTGGTTGCTTCCCTCCTTTAGAAGCTTACATGGTTCTTTCTGATACCATGAAAGTTAGTCCACAAGGAGGCTTTCAGGTCAATTCCAGTTCAGGTTTCAACTTTCCTAGATAGTTTTCAAATCTTCACCAGGATGTGTTTGCCATGATATAGATCTCCAATTGGGGAAGAGACCTCTTTTGTTATTTAAAATATTAGCCAACTTTTAGGCAGATCAGGCTTTTACCTCATATATTAAAATGGTCTTTTATAAGGAATTCAAAATTTCTGGATTTTTTCTGATCTTGAGTGGACTAAGTTACTTCCCACATTTTTTTGAGGGGAACAATACACTTAAGCTGAGTCATACTGAGAGCTATGGGACATGAAGAGCTATGCAAGATTTGCCTTTTAAATTAAAATCTGATAATTCTTTATTTTTGTGTGTTCATGTATGTATGTGTGTGTGTAGTTTTATGTGTGTATGTACTTATGTGTAGAAGCCAGAGGATCACATCTGGTTTCTTCCTTAATTGCATTCCATCTTTATTTTTATTTTATCTTATTTTTTGAAGGATTTCTTTTACCAATGTTGATTTTACCCATTTGGCTAGATTAGCTGTTAACAAGCCTCAGAGATCCTCCTGTTTCTGCCTACCCACATCTTTACATGGGTGCTGGGTGTCTGGATTAAAATCCTCATGTTTGCATGGATAGTACCTGCTGACTGAATCTACTCAGCCGAATGCTTTTGTGTGTGTGTGTGTGTGTGTGTGTGTGTGTGTGTGTGTGTGTGTGTATGTATTAGGAATGTAGTTATATAATATATACTTTTTAAATGTCTTCTTCAAGTATAGTTCTCCTCTCTTAAGATGAATTGTCATAAAAAAGATTTGCTTTGTCTTTCAGGTTGACTTTATATAAAAATTTTTGTTTTTCTATTTATGAGACACAAAAATATTCTCCTATACCATCTTCTAAATGGTTCCAAAATTTCTGGGGTTTTTTTTGTGTGTGTACTTGTGTCATGAAAAATTCACACATTGCCTTATGCTTAGAGTCATTGAAAGTTTATTTACAAAGTGGTATTTGTTGTAGTGGGTAGCCATTCCAGCTTGGATCTGGAAGTTCCAACCCCCATTGAGACTCTGGCAACTGTCATGCCTACGAGGCGGGGCCAGGGGAGGCACCTGGAGACCCGAGAGCTGGATGGGCCAGCACTCTCTCTGTGAGCTCTCGCTGTGCCGGGATGCTGAATGGTGAAGGTGGACTGTGCAGAGCTCCGGAGAACACCCCTGGACTGCGATACACCTTCCCCAGAACCTGCGACCTACCTATTACTTAATTTGTGAGTTACGCCATTAAATAAATATCCTTTTAACTATGTGGAGTGGCCAAAATAATTTCTCCAATAATTTGTAATATGAATTGTCATTATCTACATTTCTATTTTTTTAAAGAATGTATAGTGTCTTTAAATTTTGTTGAGACAATTTTGACAAGATAAATAAGTATAGTCAAATAATTACCACAAATTGTGTAACAGTAAGTTCCCATGGAAACAGTTCTATGTGGACAGACACATTTTTGTGACAAACATCATAACATATAATTCTCATATTAAGCATTTATAACTGTGAAGTCAGTTAGACAATCTGCCTTTTAAAAATATTTTATGCTGGAAAATTCTGTACCTCTTTTTCACAAACAGGTTAGACAGAAATTAAATTTTACTGGAACACTATATTTTAAAATAATCTCCTTATCTAATCATGCAACACTAATGACTCCAGAGGGAAAGTTCATGATGGTGGGGAGATGTGGCAGAGGCTGCAGGAGCATGAAAGGGATATTTTCATCCACACACAGGAAGCAGAGACAAACAGAAGTGGAGTGAGGTCATAAACACTAGACAGCTGCCCTCCAGTGATGGCCTTTCTCTAGCATACCTGCTGAAGGTTCTGTAACCTCCCCAAACAGCACCACGAACTGGGGACCAAGTATTCATATATCTGAGCCTACAAGAGACATTTCTCATTCAGATCACCACACTGGTCTATGAGGTTTCAATTAAAACGAATCTCACTGGAATAAATCCAAGCCCCTCACATTGGTGAGGTATCAGAGTGAGGGAGAAGAAGAAACAGAACAAATAGCAAAGAGGTAAAAGGAGTGTGTTTGGCTTTCAAGGTTGAAGGCATTGTGGGTAAAATGGCTTAGAAAGATTCTTCACTACCATTGGATTCCATGAGCCAAATATGAGGTCACTTGTGGAGACCCAAGGAGCCTGATTAAAGTTTTTTCAAGAAGATTCTTCCTCATCCTCATGGCATCCACTTTCCATGTCTGCGTGCCCTTTTACAGGCCTATCTTATGGCACTGGTCTGTCTTTCACTATTATGACAATCCTTCACATTATCTTCATTGCCGAACCAACCCCTGTAAAAGAAGATTCTACATTGCTTTCCTTTTATATGATATGTTCTTGCTCTTTATTAGTATAAATTAATTTTAGATTAAGTCTGTCCAATTCTGCAAAATATCCACCATTGAAATATTTTCTAGAACAGTCAAGGACTGTTCTGAAAAGAAATGGATTTCTTTTTACACTGATTCATGCATCTAATGAAGTAAAGAAGGTATTGTCAGAAAGTTTGAAGCCAAATTGTATGATAGGAAGTGATGGTTTCCTAATTTCATTATCCTTTTTAGATTTGTGACTTGGTTCTTGATATGACAAATATAATTCTCCTTTCTATGTTACCAAAGATTAATTGATCATTTTTTTTTAATTCTGTGAATAGTAACTTGCCATCAATATTTTGATGCACACTCTTCCCTTTGCTATGACTTCTGCATTGCTGATGGTTCTTCACTATTTTTTGAACGTTTCCTTACTTTCTGATATAACAAGATACTTTAGATTCATTTGGCATTTTCTTGCCCAGATTGAAATCAGAAACATTTGAAATAGTTCTGATTCCCTGTGTTTTTCAGAAAGTAAGAACTAGATGTTAGCTTTGCTTATCACTACAGGGATATCCTTGTGTAGTTCTCTCAAGCAATGGAATTTGGAAGCACACTCTCACACAAGCACACCTACTCTCACAGTTATGATTTACTATGGTCTAACTCATGCCAATCCCCCAGATTTAAAAGATGAAAATTTTATCCCCAATGTGATGGGGTTTCAAGATGGGGTTTTAGGAGGTAATTAGGTCTAAAGGAAGCTGTGAAGGTAGGCATCATATGTAGACAAATTTCTAAATGGTCTTATTAAATAAGAAACACAAAGCCAAATACAGAGTTAAAGCCTAAGAGATCAGAGCAAGAGCCATGACTCCCTTTAGCTTACCACTCTCTGTCGTCCTTTCACTGAGAGAGAGCTTCTTCTTGTGTGTCTTGTGTATTATTGCTTTTCTGTTCTGCCTTCTCATTGGCTCTAAGCCCAGCCACATGACTTTCTCATCACTGACTGCCTATATAGACCTCCCAGTCTCTATGGTTAGTTCTGGGACTAAAAACTCAAGGGTCACCATGCTTGACTGTGTCCTTGACTACACAGACACTCGCCTGCCATGTGATTGGATTAAGGGCATGGGCTACCACCACCTGACTTCTATTCCTGGCTTGCTAATGACTTCTGATCTCCAGGCAAACTTTATTTATTGATATACAAATAAAATCACATTTCTTTTTTTTGTTTGTTTTTTGTTTTTGTTTTTCGAGACATAAAATCACATTTCAACACAATTAAAATATCACCACATTTCCCCCTGTTATTCTAACTTAAAAAAAAAAAAGAAAAAAAAAGGATGAAGCTTGTGCACATATGTAAAGAAAACATGTTCTTTTCTCTCCTCTGTGTAAAGATACAGCAGTAGGGCATCAAGCTAGGAAGGAAGGGAACACTTACTAGAACCGGCCCATGCTGAACTCTCAGCTAAGCGTTGTATGAATCTTAAAATGGTCTTGTAATAAAAAAACCTAGAGCCAGATATTGGGGTAAATGCTGAAAAAGATCAGAGAGACAAAGGATCAAGCCACTGTCACATCTTACCTCTAGGACTCCTCAGCCTGAAAAGGTCTCTAGTTCCTATTTCCTCATGCCTTATATACCTTTCTCTGCCCAGCCATCTCTTCCTGGGATTAAAGGTATGTGTGCTTCCCAAGCAAAGGCATGAGATTTCAAGTGCTGGGATTGAAGGTGTGTGCCACCACTGCCTGGCTCTGTTTTCTCTCCTAGATTAAATCAATCTCATGTTGTCCAGGGTAGCTTTGAACTCACAGAGATCCAGACAGATCTCTGACTCCCTAGTGCTAGGATTAAAGGTGTTTGCCACCACTGCCTGGCCTCTATGTTTAATCTAGTGGCTTGTTCTGTCCTCTGACTTTCAGATAAATTTTATTAGGTTACACAATATATCACCACAGGTAAGTCTCTCAGTTTCTAGAATATCAAAAAGTAAACTTCAGTTGGTCTAGGCTGTCTAGTCTATACTACTGTTTTGTTATGGAGGACTAAGATGAATAAGACATATAGACTGCATTAGTCAGGGTTCTCAGGAGTCACAAAACTTATGAAATGAATCTCTCTGTCTCTCTACCTATCTTTCTATCTCTTTATCTCTTTATATCTATCTATCTGTCTGTCTATCTATCTCTATCTATCTATCTATCTATCTATCTATCTATCTATCTATCTATCTATCTATCTATCTATCTGGGAATTTATTGGAATGACTTATGGGTTGCATTCCAGCAATGGTTGTGAATGCAAAGTCCAAGAATCTAGTAGTTGCTCAGACCCATGAGGCTGGGTGTCTCAGCTTATCTGTATATCCTGGAATCCTGAAGAAGTAGGCTCCAAAGCCAGTGAAGGAATAGATGTGCTGACAAGGAGTGAGCAAGGAGGCAAAGAATGAACACATCCCATTCCTTCTTCCTTTGTTTTTTTTTTTAATTGAAGAAGGAATTTTATTTTTTCCATCACTTAGTAGGATGCTATTATGAAGTATAATATGAAGTATCATTCTATTACAAAGTATAATACTTGCCACTCAATTGAATTAAATTAGTTATTGGAGCATTTAATTATTGTATACATCACATAACAGTTTAAAATCTTTGAAGCAAGCAATGTATATGAGGTATATCCAGCCTTCTAGCTAAGAAGCCCCTATCTAGTTACCTGCATAGTTTTTTTCTTTTTTTTATTATTGAGAGATTTTCTATCATTTTACATACCAACCACAGATTCCCCTCACCTCCCTCCTGCTGCCCCCCAGCCTCCCCCCCCCGCATTCCTACCTTCTCTAAGGCATGGTCTCCCACGGGGAGTCAGCAGAGCGTTGGTACATTCAGGTGAGGCAGGTCCAAGCCCCTCCTCCCTGCACCAAGGATGCACAAAGTGTCCCACCATAAGCACCAGGCTCCAAAAATCAGGCTCATGCACCAGGGGTGGGTTCTGATCCCACTTCCTGGGGCCCCCTAAATATTTCAAGCTAAACAACCTTTTTGCCTATCCAGAGGGCCTAGTTCAGTACCATGGGGGCTCCTCAGCTATTGGTCCACAGTTCATGAGTTTCCACTAGTTTGGATGGCCATCTCTGTACATTTTCCCATCATGATCTCAATGTCCCTTGCTCATAGAATCCTCTCTCTCATCGATTGGACTCCTGGAGCTTGGCCTGGTACCTGGCCATGGATTTCTGCATCTGCTTCCAGCAGTCATTGGATGAGGGCTCTATGATGACAGCTAGGTTATTCAGCCATCTGATCACCAGAGTAGGCTAGTTCAGGCACCCTCTCTACTTTTGCCAGTAGTCTAAGCGGGGTCATCCTTGTAGATTCCTGGGAACTTCCCTAACACTCTGCTTCTCTCTATTCCCATGATGTCTTCATTTATCATGGTATCTCTTTCCTTGCTCTCCCATTCTGTCCCTGTCCCTTGCTCTCCATTACCCCCACCCCACTCCCAGTTTGTTCATGTAGATCTAATTTATTTCTTCTTCACAGGGCAATCCATGCATCCTTCCTAGGGTCCTCCCTGCTAGCTAGCCTCCCTGGAGCTGTGGGTTGCAGTCTGGTTATCCTTTGCTTTACATCTAGTATCCACTTATGAGTCAGTCTATATCATGTTTTCCTTCTGTGTCTGGGTTACCTCACTCAGGATGATATTTTCTAGTTCCATCCATTTGCCTGCAAATTTCATGATGTCATTGTTTTTCTCTGCTGAGTAGTACTCCATTGTGTGTATGTACCACATTTTCTTAATCCATTCTACAGTTAAAGGGTATCTTGGTTGTTTCCAGGTTCTGGCTATTATGAATAATGCTGCTGTGAACATAGCTGAGCATGTGTCCTTATTGATATGATTGAGTATTCCTTGTCTTCCCTTGTTCTTATATAGGCTTCCAGCAGAAAGCTTGGCCCAGATTAACGGAGTGTCTTTCAGCCTCAAGTTCTGGATCAAAGGTATGTTGTCTTCTTGCCTCAAGATCTGAATCACAAGTGTGCCATCCATTTCTGGATTTTAGTTCATTCCAGATATAGTGATGTTGTCAACCAAGAATAGCCATCACCAGTAGTCCAGAGGGTGCCTGGACTAGTCTACTCTAGTGACCGGCCTAGCAAATAACCTAGATGTCATCATAGAGCCTTTGTCCAGTGGCTGATGGAGGCAGATACAGAGATCCACAGCCAGGCACTAGGCTGAGCTCTGAGAATCTAATTCATGAGAGAGAGGCTCAGTGTGCTGGGCTCTGCTTACTCCCCTTGGGAGACCTCGATTTGGGCGATGTGGGGATGCAGTGTGGCTTGGGAAAGAGGGCTGGGGGATAGGAGGAGGGAGGAGGGGGAATCTGTGGATAGTATGTGGAGTGAGTAGAAAATTTCTTAATAAAGGAAAATGAAAGAAAAAAAGAATAGCCATCACATAGACTAAGATAAATAAGATATATATATATATATATATTATTTATAATATTTCTTATTTCTACTGGGATATCTGTGTTTGTATGTATGTGTGTGTGTGTATGTGTGTGTGTGTGTGTGTGTGTGTGTGTGTGAGAGAGAGAGAGAGAGAGAGAGAGAGAGAGAGAGAGAGAGAGAGAGAGAGAGAGAGAGAGAGAGCTTCATTCCTACTACAGGACTAGAGTAATAAATTTCATTTTCTATATCTGTATCTTTGTGAACCTCCTTCTTTCCTTTCTCTCATAAAAGTATGTTTGAATATTGGAATTTTAGATGTTTACTCAGATTCCTTTGTGTATCTCTTAGTTTTTCTGTATTTGTCCACAGTTTGAGCAATTTCTATTGCCATCTTTGAAATATTTTTTCCTGACAGTTTGAAATTGAGAAATTATGTAACACATTTAAATTCATTTCACTGTAATTTTGAATTCAAACAGAAGGCTTCTTTCATAGTTATTATTAGTTAGCTGAAAAGTTTTATTCAATAGTGGTCATCTCCAGCACACTAAAGCACTGAGTCAGGACGAAGAGAGGTAAAAGACTTCACAGTCTGTAAAAGAGCAATTCTTCAATTACATTTTCTGGTTGGAGGCCTCCTAAGAGGAAGATTACAGTGTCACTCATGCTGCCTCGGCTGCTGAGCCGTTGGTACTGTGTTGAGTGTAAGCATCATTGTGCAGTCACTGGTGGGACTTGTGCTTGAAGAAGAAAGCTGGGAGTCTTCCTCAGTACACGATCTCGAGGATGACACTAAGCCTGCCTTATATTGCAATGTCACTCAGCCTGCTGGTTGGTACCCCGGCTTGTAGAGGAGGCAGCAGATTCTCTGCCTCTGGACATTTTCACTTGTAGATCCCAGCTACAAACACTCCCAGGAAATGACATAGCTGGCCTGCTTGCAAGGATCCCCTTGTGTCTGTCCCTGTATCTTCCTGCATACCAGATGCCAACTATAAATGGAGATGCGTACTTCCTAACTCCTTTATTTTTATTGCTTCCTTTGAAATTTCTCTCTATATTCAGCCCCATACCCTAGATTCTATTTGAAAATTATCAGTGAGGTCCCTGAGTCTCAGTTACAACATCCACTTCTATTACAACATCCACTTCTAATCTCACACTTCCCAGCTTGACTTTCTCCCTCAACCCTTCCTCTTGGAGTGTGCATTCATAGCAATTTGTGTGAGGATTTGTTTTCCAGGTTCTTATAGGCATTCCAGTCACAATCTTATAATGTAGTCCATCTTTTCCAGTCAGACCATCTCTGCTCTCCCAGACTCTTCCATCTTCACAACTAGCATATTAGCACACACACTTGATTTGTGAGCCTGCTTTGGACTTTGAGGTAACCAATATGGACATTGATCCCCTTCTTATATTGCACCTCATCTGGAGTGACCTTCCTTCCTCTTGCCTAGGCAGTGTGGAGAATATAGTCACCAGTCTGGCTTCATTTATGGTCAGCAGCTTTGAATACCATTCAGCTTTTATTGCTCTGGAAATTATATTTCAGATGATCTTTGGAGGCCTCCAGTGAGCAGCAGCCTGGAGCCCCTCTCCCTGATGTCCTTGTTTTATTGACTTGTTTATCCCTGCTTTCCAGACACTTCTACTCTAGATGTAGGCACCTCACCTCTATCGATTTGCCCTCCAACTCTGCCCTTGAGACTGTAGAGATTGATATGGACACCATGCCTCCTTCCTAGATTTCTAGCTTCCTGTCATCCTATGTCTTTAGTAAGAAGGTTTTTTTTTTTTTTATTTCTCATGCTAATTCCTTGCTCCCTGGACTTGCTATCCAGCATCAACATTGCCATAGCTGTAATAACCTCTAGCTGTTTGCACAGTCATTTAGTACACCAATAGGAGCTACCTCTTAAACCATCTTTGAGTTTCCTGGTGGAATACGGCCTGAAGCTACCAGACGTGACAGCTCTTTTCAGAATCCCTGTGTCCCCCACTCACCTGCCCAAGCTCCAGGTATACTTTCTTGCAGCCTAAAGCTCTATGGCAGCCTCTGAGGTTTGCCTTCATGATAGTCCACTTTCAGTATCCCGACCAGTATTCACTGGCATTTGGTTACATCCTAGGTATTCTCAATAAGCCCAGACACTACTACTTCTGGAGCATAAAACTGAGGGTCAGGAACTCATCTTTGGCCCACACCATTGCAGGCCCATTTTCTTTTACTATCTCTAGCTTGAAAGGGTACTTGCAGCTTTGGGGTTAATTTGGGTGCCCTATAGCTGACCTTTATGTCTGGGTGTCTCTACTGGATTGAGGGCTAAGTGAGACACAGCATACCACTGCTCACATTAAAGGAGCTAACTTGACAATTCGGGTCTCCTCTTGAGTTGCAGTAGGAGAGGCTTGTTTTATGGAAAGCACATCTGTTTGGGGAGGGAGACATTTGTTTTCCTGCTTGAAGTCAGAGCACCCAGTCAAGAACATCAGAAACATGCCTCCTACTACTAGAGGAGGGAGCAAGTGTTACTAAGAAGAAATTGGTGCCAACAGCTCTGTCTCACCTTTCTATCAGATCACAGGAGACCCTCCTGGCAGCGCTGTACTTAATGGTCTTTGGAAATGTTTCTCGTTTTGTGTTTTGTCGGAGTACTTGGGAACCCCTGGCTCTTCAATCAGAGGGTCTGGCACCATACCAGTGTTTGGAGATAATGTGGCACTTGTCTGCAGGAAAGAACCTAGGGTGTAGCAGTCTACAGTGGTTTAGAGTGCAGAGAGTAAAGCACTATTTTTACTTGTGCCTGGAGACCCTCTCAGTTTCACTTCATGGAAGGCCTGACGTCCATGTCTCAGAGCACCTGTTGTGCACTGTGAAGGAAGAGCACCAAACCCGAGATGGGAGACCTCTGTGCTCTTACCTTCTGTCTATTAACCTGCTGCCCACCTGACTGGGACATATCTTCTGAGGGTGGAGGTGCCAGGACTGTAACCTGCACTTGAAGATACATAGTTCTTACCTGTGCTTGGAGCACCTGGGGCTACCTATTTGGAACATTACTAAACGCTTCCAGAACCACACTTGTGCTTGGAGATGTTAGTGTTTCCACCAATGCTAAGAGAACTTGAGGAGCTTGTGGCTAGAGTACATCTGTTGCAAACAGATTAGAAAGCATCTTACAATCTTATCGAGATACCCTGGTCTCATCTTTAGTTACAACACCAGAAGTCAGTGTACATCCTTCAGTTTTAAAGATGCTAGCACCACTGTGAAAAGATTTGTGCATGGAACCTTTGATGTAAGTGACTGCTTCTAGCATATACACAACAAACATTGGCTTTCCACTAAGTTCGTTCATGTTACCTGCTTGGGACTTTATTAGAGAAAACTATTGTCCACAAACACATTCACTTTCTTCTAGCACAAGATCAAGAATTTTAGGAATTTGGGAAAAGATTCTTTTAGAAAGAGTTTCTAGTTATATCAAGCAGACTGGTACAGCAAGCTGAGGGTCATTTCCTCAGTGTGCAGGACAAGACGTGAAGTAGATGAGACAGGCCAAAGCCTGGGCTTGGAAAATTCCACTGTAGAGAATAGAAGACTGATCTATTCACAGCACCAATGGTGCCATTTAAGCTCTGGACCAGGTTCCTCTTGTTTTAAATCTGGCAGAAAGCTTATTGTGGTAGTTTGAAAGAAAGTGGCCCCCAAAGGGAGTGGCACTATTAGGAAGTGTGGTCCTGTTGGAGGAAATGTGTCACTGTGGGGGTGGGCTTTGAGGGCTTTTTCTCAATCTTCAGTCAGTGTGAAAGCTGACTTCCTGTTGCTTGCAAGATGTAGGACACTCAGCTATTTCTCCAGCACCATGCCTGCCTGCATGCCACTATGCTCCTCACCATGATGCTCTGAACCTCTGAACTGTAAGTGAGCCCCATCAATTAAATGTTTTCTTTATAAGAGTTGGCGTGGTCATGGTGTCTCCTCACAGCAATGGTAAACCCTAACTAAGACAGAGGGCTCATTACCTTCTTTTTCCTGTTATGAATCATGGAGTCTGTTTTTGTCAAATCATCCTTTGCTCACAGGGCCTTTGCTCTTTAACTAAACTGTGGGGAAGGCACACAAGTGGCCATATGCTGAGCTACACTTATGTGTGCAGTGTCTTCTGTGAGCTGCATTTAGAAGGAGCCACAATTTGTCACTGGAGGTGCTACCTTCTGTGGCATGTGATTAAGGGACAAACCGAGGAGGAAGCCATGGGGGACTAGCTCTGACCTGTCTTCTCTGTGATTTTGTGCTACTACAATAAGCTCTCACTGAAAATCAGTCTATTGTTAACAAGAGTTGGGAGCTATACTTTACAAATTCAGTCTCTGCAAAGTGTGTACAAACACTTTGGTGCTCTTCTATTTAACCAAAATTGTAGGCCAATGCCTGCATACCCTCCCTCTGCCTTATCACTTACACTTAGTGTCCAGGCTCTCGGGCCCGAAAACACAGCAGAAGAAGTCCCCTCTTTCTCTGACATCAATGAAAGTTGAAGTAAATGGTAGAACATTATCATCCATCAGCACAAGGAATTGCCTGGATAGGGTCTTTCTAAAATAAATAAAAATAGTTGGCTCTCATTCAAATCATGGAACTATTCAATTGTGAACATCACAGTTTCACTCAGATCCAGCTGACTAGGTGGCTTCACTAGACTTAGTGTTGAAATGCAATCTTCAATACTCCTCATCACCCAGAGGAAGTATCTTAACATGGGAACATAGAAAAGCCAAGCATTTACAATTTTAGTAAGGACAATGCAACAACACTAAAAATTACAACTTGGTAGGGTGAGTTCTAAGATGAAGATAGCAGATAAAAAGGACATAAAATTAAGTTGGGGGAGATAGGACTAAGCTTGGGCAATGACTTTTTCTTTGTGTAGAAAGTAGAAAGGAACATGGAATCTCTCTCTCTCTCTCTCTCTCTCTCTCTCTCTCTCTCTCTATATATATATATATATATATATATATATATATATATATATATATATATCCTGTTACCCTGAAGGTGACTCTTTGAGAGCAGAAGTTGAATTAATTCTAGAAATGTACTATGCAAAACTCCAAGACACCACAGATTTCTCCCAATCTTACCCTAAACACCTGGAATGTGCAAATAGCCCCCCCCCCCATTTTCTGAAGCATGTGGACAGTAAAATATTACATAATATACCAAGGATTTGAACCCTGCTTCTGGTACTCAGCTGCATGTTCCTGGTGACAAAATTAATCTTTCTGTAAATGGAACTCTCAATGGTGTAAAACTTACTCAGTTGTGAGAAATTAGTTATTCTATATAGGGTGCTTAAAGCACTGTTTGTTCTGGGGAATGTAAAATACAGAGGTCTATTATTTATTTCAGAATGTGATCATTCATAGAATTGCTAGCATGGGTTTTAGTAATACATGCTCTCTTCAAAATTGATATGATGGTGCTGCAAACCTGAGAGCTTAGTGAAGATTTCATCAGCTGGTCTGAGAGGGAAAATAAAGGAGCTGGTGTATATAACTTTCTTTTCTGTAATTACCAATTCCACTCAACTCTCCAGGGAGCAGAATAATTCCTGTTATAAAGAGATGGCAAGGTGGTAAGCATTACCTTTTGAGAGACTTCCCTCTGTGGGGAAATTCATCTCCAGGTGTGTTTGTACAAAACATCTAAGGGAAACCTGCCTCCCTGTGTGCCAGAGACAGCGCCCACTGAGGTATCCTGAGGGCTGAGGGAAGGAGCACACATTGCAGTGGGGTGGATTCATCTCAACTCTTCTGGGAGAAGCTTGCTAACAGGGCTTTCTGTTTCTCACTGCACAGTCAAGTGCAGACAGACAGATCTGACAGTGAAGACTGTTTTGACATTCAAAGCCTAGAGTACAAGTGTCTGTCATGTCTCTTGGTAGTTGCCAGTTACCCTCTGGTGCTGCTGTGATGTGTCTTTGCTGCTGCGATGTGTCTTTGCTGCTGCAATGTGTCTTTGGATAGACATTTCAGAATTGAGCTATAGTCTGGGCTCAAGAGGAGTCTCTCTGAGTCAGAAGATGGGACAGGCTACAGAGACATAACTGCTTTTATTCAGCTTGTGGCCATGTGCTGTCTCCATCCCATCTCTGTGATCAATGACGAAATGAGAGAATATAAAATTGGGCCTAAATATGAGAGACTTCTGTGGTATGATATGATAGAATTAACTTACTGGTCTGTCTACTAAGAGTTCTTTCCACTGTGACAATCCATAGTACAAGGTAGAGTCATGCCTGTTACTCCCCACACATGGGCAAGAAGTGGTGACACACAGGTCATGAGTATTTCCAGAAAGTGTCTCATAGCACCAATGTTACCAACCAGCCTGCTCTCTGGTTAAGACTGTTTATGTTTAACAACTTGAAATTGAATACTTAAGTCAGACCTTTAGACTGTCAGCCAGAGCTCATAAGTTCACACAAACTACAAAACTACTTATGAACTTTGAACAAAGTAACTTTCATAGACTCCTCTGTCCAAATAGAAGCTTTCACATTGTCTTTGTTTCCTAGACATATTAGAACCAACCCAGGATTTTACATCCATGTTTCAAATTCAACTTCTTTTTGTTTAAATTCCAAATAAAAGTACCCTTTAAAGATATTTATTAATATATAATTTGTTTGTTTGACCTTTTGGGAGAAAGTCTCACCAATACCCTAGGCTGGTCTGGAATTACAGCTATTGTTTAGGCTAGACTCAAATATGACACCTCTCTGTCTGGAAGACAGGGATAACAGGCATGTGGCACCACACCTAGCTTTATCTCTCTGTACACTATACTTTTCCCTTTATAACAATAGAATGATACTTCTTTTAAATTTTGAAATTTATTATCTTGATGTGTGTGTGTGTGTGTGTGTGTGTGTGTGTGTGTGTGTGTGTGTGTGTGAATGCCATGTGTGTGCAGTTGCTCATGGTGGCCAGTAGAGGGCACCAGATCCATTGGAGCTAGAATCACAGGCACTAGATTCTAAAAGACCACAGATACCAGCCCAGACTACTATGCCCATCAAAATTTTCTATCACCATAGAAGGTTAAAATAAGATATTTCCTAATAAATCCAAATTTAAACAATATCTATCTCCAAATCCAGCCCTACAAAAGGTGCCAGAAGGAAAACCCCAACCTAAGGAGCTTAACAATACCCATGAAAACACAGAGGATAAATAATCTCAGATGAGCAAAATCAAAAGAAAGGAAACACACACACACACACACACACACACACACACACACACACACACACGCGCGCGCGCACACACACACACAAAGATACACACACACACACACAAAGATACACACACACACACACACACACACACACACACACACACACCACTAGCAGGAGCAGCAACAAAATAATAGGAATAAGCAATCATTGGTTCTTGATATCTCTCAATATCAATGGTGTCAATTCCCCAAGAAAAACACAGACTAAGAGAATGGATGCAAAAACAGACCCATACTTCTGCTACATCCAAGAAACAAATACCTGAAGATTATCTCAGGATAAAGCATTGGAAAAAGTATTGCAAGCAAATAGACCCAAGAAGCAAGCTGGTGTAGCTATTTTAATGTCTAACAAAATAGACCTCGAACCAAAACCAATTAAAAGAGATAAACAAAAACACTACAAACTCACCAAAGGAAATGTCCACCAAGATGACATTTTGATTCTTAACATCTATGCCCCAAACACAAGGGCAACCAAGTTTGTACCAGAAACACTCCTAGAACAGAAATCACATATTGACCCTCACATATTGATAGTGGGAGATTTTAATACCCCATTTTCACCAATGGACAGGTCTTCTATACAAAAACTAAACAGAGAAATACTGGACCTAACAGATGTTATAAAACAAATAGACCCAACATATTTATAGAACATTTCACTTAAATAGAAAAGAATATATTTTCTTTTTAGCAGTGTTAGCATTATCTTTTCTTAGAAAGTCTGGTAGAATTCTGAGCTAAAACTGTCCTGGGATTTTTTTCTTTTGACTGATAGACTATTAATGGGACTATATATAAGTAAACACATATATGTAGATAATAACCATTAAGTAAATGATAACTAAGCTGTTAGACACAGAGTGATTAGATATTGAGGAATGGTCTAGGGTGGATATGTGGATCTCCCTGGGTGAGAGAAATAGGACAGATTTTACAGGTGGACTTAATGTGGGTAGGGACATGAATGGGAGGACCAGGTGAGGAGAGGAAGGGGCACAGCGTAGAGGGAATGAATGTGGAGAGACACAGCTGGAATTGAGGGGTATTTGAGGGATGATAGAGAAACCTGGTGCAGTGGAAACTCCCTAAAACATAAGAAAGTGATTCTAATGAGGTCTCCTAATAATGTAGGGTATGGATTCTTAACTGGCCCTCCCTTGTTAGCAGAGGAGGTTGCATTCAATATTGGCCAAGTCGGTCACCTGAAAATACCCAAACAATTCAAGCTATTGATAATATAATGGGTTGTTCTCTGCAAACTTGTAGCTAGGGCCCATTGCTGAGCATAATACTCGCACAATTCATTGAACATGGAGAAGTCCAGCTGGTGTCTACATGGAGCATTCACCCCACCCCAGGCACAAATCTTTGACCTACAATCTGTTCTTCCTGTAAGATATTCTAGGGCAATGGTGGTGCAGAACTTCTAGGAGTAACCAACCAACATCTGATTTGAATTATAGCCCACTCCACAGGATGAAACCCATATCTTACACTGCTTGGGTGACCAAGAACCAGGGACTAGACAGCCTGATGATCTAGGGTAAAACAAACACTACTAGTCTATAAAGAAAGTATCAATAAAATAATGATTCCTAATTATACTCTGAAATACTCATAGATCACTGCCTTATTCTGTCATCATCAGAGAGACTTCCTTGGGCAGCTGATGGGAACAAATGCAGAGACCCACAGAGAGGCATTATACACACATTACTCCCTCGCCCCCCCGAGAGAGAGAGAGAGAGAGAGAGAGAGAGAGAGAGAGAGAGAGAGAGAGAGAGAGAGAGAGAGAATCTAAATGGGATGTTACCATCAAATCCCTCTCCTCAAAGCTCAGGGAACCCAGAAGAAGAAGAGGCAGAAAGAGTGTAAGAGCCAGAGTGGAGAGAGGAAACCAAGAGAACAAGGCCCTCTGAATCAACTAAGCAAGGTGCATATGATCTCAAGGACTGAAGCAGCAAACACAGGCCCTACATATGTCTTCACCAAGTTCTCTATGTATACGTTACAGCTTTTAGCTTAGAATTTTTATGGGACTCCTAAGTATGAGAACGAGTGGGTCTCTGATTCTTGTGCTTGACCTTAGGACTCATTTTTTTCTGTTGGGTTTCCATGTCAAATTTTGATATGATGGTTTTTGCTTTTTCTTATGTTTTATTTTGTAGAGTTTGATTGTTGTCTCATAGAACCCTGTTCTATTCTTATGAGAGACAGAAAGGGAGCGGATTTGGAGGAGAAGGGAGGTAATGAGGAAGTGGGAGGAGTAGGGGAGGGCAAACTATAATCAGGTAAGTACTGTATTAGGAAAGAATCTATTTTCAGTAAAATGAAAAAGAGGTTAAAATGTTTTAAAAAGTAAAACAAAACAAAATCGTGGGTCTCCAAGCGTTAGCTCCATTATCAGAATTTACCAGAGATGCATGTGAAGACTGGTCCTCAAAGCTTCCTAGTGACTCTCCCTGCTCTTTCACACCTCATATTAGAGAAACTGTGGCTTAGAATATCCATGCCAGATTCTGCATCTCTTCTCTTTGGTTATGACCCGAAGGATTTTGCATCATTAGATAATTCAAGAAAGCAGCATCTAGGACCGGTGAGATGGCTTCTGTGGGGGAAATTACTTGCCACCAAGCCTGAGACTTAAAGTTACATCCCCAGAACCTACGTGGCATAAAGAGAGGAAAAAGGTTGGCTCTTGAAAGTTGTTCTCTGACCACACATGTGCTGTGGCATGAGTGTGTTCCCTCCTCCCCTCAAACACACAAATACATAAATGTACTAAAAACTATTTTTAAAAAGAAAGAAGGGAGCATCTGCTTAAGAGCCAGGGCAGTTCCAATGAAAACTGTACTCTATTAAGATACCATAATTACCCTCTTGAGGAACATCTAAAAGGAAGAAAAAAGGTTCCATAACCCTTTTGAGATATATCTCATAGGACTTCAAGTTGGTCTGTCCTTCAATTATACAAGCTCCTAGAAGATGCTATTAATCTTAACATGAACAGAGTGTCCTTTCCTGGGGCAGAGGGTGGAGGAAGCAGCGCAGACCAGGAAGACAGCACTTAGCTTGAATGTCTGTCCTGGATGTGTCCCAGATTCTCAATTTATTGAAACTGACCTTCATCAAGGTCAAGGCTAGATTCCTCAAAGTTCAGATTTTTTTTTAGTTTTTTTTACATAAATTGTCTGAGACATAATAGACCTTTAAAAGAGTCCATTCCCTTTATTTCATGGTATTGCCGTGTGTTATATTCTTGACTGGGCCCTGCAACAGTAATGTTAAACATTTACCTTGAGTACATTCCTTCTTAATAAATTGTTGAGACAAGGTACTTAAAACAATGGTACAGTTTATATATTTACTTTTTCTCCCTTTCAGGAATGCGTCTATGAACTATGCTGCACTATTACTCAAAGATAATAATGTTATGCAGACATAGACCCGCAAGAAGCTATGTTGGTAACAAAGGTTGGTAAACATTTAGCAAACCATCACACAGCATGTAATTGCAATAGGTGTAAGTTGAATATTCCTTATCCAAAATGCATGAAGCCAGATTGTTTTGCATTTTGAATTATTTTAAAGATTCTGAAATATTTCAGGAAAGCAATGAGAGATCTTAAGGATGCTAAATGAAGGAAATCAATTTCACCTTAAACAGCATAGCATTATACTTAAGCAATATTCTGGAATAGGCAACATAATATATTCTGCACCTGTTTGTAAGACTAAAAGCAAGGTGGGCATGGTAACATTGCAGAAGTAAAAGGGAGGCAAGTAAGAATAGATCAGGGTGATATTAAGTTACTTTCTTACATAAGTATAGATCATGGTGATATTAAGCTACTTTCTTACATAAGTATAGATCATGGTGATATTAAGCTACTTTCTTACTTTTTTGAGGCAAAAGGTTTTATTTTGTAGACTAGACTGGTCTGCAATTTACTATGTTGACCAGGTTAGCTCAAACTTGGGGTAATCCTTCAATCTCTGTCTCTGAAGGACTGAGATTACAGCTGTGTACCACCATAACTAGCCTTAATTTTTTGAACTGTAACTTTATATTAAGCACTACATGAACTTTGGCATTTAATTTCCATCAAGGAATTTTCAAAAGTATTAATCTATAATACCAATTTAACATTTTTCTAAGAAAGTTAACCACAGGTAACTGAAATTACACAAAAGAAATCCCACAATAAGAGGAGAGGTTAGTACATGTTTCAGCAAAAAGTTTTTAAAAAAATAAAATAAAATAACAGGCAAATACTCAAAGCTAGATGGGGAACAATATGAGGGAACAATAGCATTTGAATGTGATATAGAAAAGAAAAGTCCTCCAAAAGAAACTTGTAAGTATTGAAAGGGATTGCAACAATTCATTTCCAAGTTTGTATCAAAAGCTTAAAAAGGTAGTCATGTGTTGGTGGTACACACTTTTAATCTCAGCACTTGGAGGCAGAGGCAGGTGCATCTCTGTGAGTTTGAGGCCATCTTGGTCTACAGAGTGAGCTCCAGGGCATCCAGGGCTACACAGAGAAACCCTGTCTCGAAAAAGAAAAAAAAATGCTCAAAAAAGCAAGGGAATTGGAGTAGCCATAACTATAGGTATCACAGTGTTGGCTTCCAAGGGAGCCATGGGAAAAAGACCAATGATGAGAGCTGGTAGTGAGGCTATAGAATCCCTCCCCTCCCTAGTAGGTGATTTCATCCAACTGACAGTCTCTACACCAGGAGCCTTTGTGTGCTGAGGGCCATGGCAGCATACAGCAGGTGACAACTAGTGTTTGACAAGTTGACCCACCTGGCAAAGCTGTGGGGTCACTGGCTGGGGAAACCGGTTGTTTCCTGTCTGTAACTTCCTCGGGTGCCTCTTCTATGCCTCCCTAATAAGAACAGCCATGGAGTGCTTTCCACAGCCCTTTGGTAGTGAGTTTTACATCTCTGGGCACATATTTAGCTGTGAGTTTCTGTTTAAGCTTGTATAATTCTGATGAACAGAAATATTACCAGAATATTCTTCTTTACTGACACAGGAAAGTAACAGTATTGTCTCAAAGACAGATAATTTTGGACTCCAGAACAAATTCAAAATAGACAAATCTGCCCCTACAGAATATATACAAAGACTAATTCCCAGGTGTTGTTTATTGCTAAATCAAGGCCAGGCTGTTTACACTGAGATTGCCTCCTTACAGTAGTTCTCTTTCTTCAGGTACCCGGACTGCTCAGGGCTCAAGGTTTAGCCAATTGTTTAATGTCTGGGACCCCTCACCAACTAGAGCTATGTATATGGGTCAATGTGACATTACTAGCCTAAAAGAAACTACATGACTTATTTTGTGTTTTGAGATTTGGTAAAATCCTGAAAATGTAACTCATAATCACCCAGAGATTGGCTGTGAGCAGCAGTGATGGTGTGGAGAGAGACAGCTGTGTAGAGCTATGTGAGAGCTGCGCGCGTGTGTGTGTGTGTGTGTGTGTGTGTGTGTGTGTGTGCGCGTGCGTGAGTGCATGCGTGTGTGCGTGCGTGCGTGCGTGCGTGCGTGCGTGAGTGCATGCGTGTGTGCGTGCGTGCGTGCGTGCGTGTGTGTGTGTGTGTGTGTGTGTGTGTGCTGGGTAAGAGATGAAGAAGAAGAAGAAGCATGAGAGAAGTGTGAGGAAGTGAGTGGGTAGAAGAATGAGTGAGTAAAGATGAATAATTAATGTAGAAGTATGTGTGTGTTGAGAAGTATAAGAGAGAGAGAGCTTTGTGAAAGAGCTGTTGCTACATAGAGGAGCTGTGCCTAGGGACTGTGTAAAGTGCTTTATGGTGAGAGAGGTATGAAAATGAGATGTTTAGCTGTAACTGTGTGGATATTTGTAACCATGTGAAGGCAAGGAAGATAAAGTTGTATAGAAAAGACATGTAGAAGAAAGATTTTATGTAAAATAAAGATGTGCAGCCATGTGAAAAGATGTATGCATGTAAAGATATGTAGCTGTATGTAGTAGTGTGAAGACTTGTAGCTGTGTGGAGACAGAAAAAGTCAGAGACCATTCTTAAGACGAAGTAAAAGAGAATGTTAACATCAGAAAGCATGTGTGTTTTCTTATTTCACCAGTCAGATAGAAACTTATTTCTAAATACCCTCAGATAAAAAAAAAAAATCTAGCCTTCATGTATTTTCTTGCATTACCCTGGAGGTGGTGGTCCTGGAGCAGGCTCTCCATAAGGCCACTGATACTTGTGGTTCTGGTATTTCAGCTCCAAGAGGGATGTTATGGATTCATGAAAGATCTATTTTGCTTTTTCTGAATTTGGGCCTGGCTTAATTCTGTTACCTGGAACAGAGGTACTAAAGCCACCACCTATTTTTCCTCTATTTTAAAAGAAAGGAAGAAACAGAAATTAGTAAACTTTGAAATTTGACCCAAGCAGGGATGGGAGCTGTTGGAGTCTTTCTGCAGACTATGCTTGTGGCTGTTTCCCAATTATGAAAAACTCCGAGACATAGGCTAGAGTAGGAGTAACTCTAACTGTGGGACAGGCCAATCAGTTTTCTTCTGAGAGGAAGGGGACCTTCAGTCCATGTTGTCTCCATTCTATTACCAAGGGTGTTTTTTTTTAATGTGACCTGGTTTTGAAGAAAAAGAATTACATGTTTTTATGGACTATAAAATTTGCACTCATTAGGGGGGCCTGGCTGACTTCAAGGACTTGACGGGGTTGTTGTCCATAGGTGGAGAGCAGAATGTTTTGTTTGAGGTCTACTTTATGCTCCAGAGGCCTGTGGCCACTAATCATGCAAATTATAGTGTAATAGCTGAAGGGAGAGGCATGCCTATCTCTCTTTAGCAAGTCTCCTCTGCAGCTGTATGTTTCTCTAGTCCCACTTGGCCCCTTGGACCTGTTTCTCCTGTACTGTCCTGGCCTGCAGTCCCACAGCTGCTTATAAAATAACCACTCAGAGGCTTATATTAGTTGCGAATTATATGGACTATGGGTCTGAATTCTTGCTAGCTAGCTCTTATAACTTAGCTCAACCCATTTCTATTAATCTATATGTTGTCACGTGGTTGTGGCATTATAGGTCTGCTTGCATCTTGTTGCTTTTTTGGTGGTAGGTTTGTCTCTCCCCTGACTCCGTCCTTCTTTGTCTCATCTTCAGTTTGAAGCTAACCTTATCCTGCCCTATCATAGGCCAATGCAGCTTTATTTATCAACCAATCAGAGCAACACATATTCACAGCATACAGAAAGAAATCCCACAGCACTTTCCCTTTTCTGTCTAATCAAAAAGGAAGATTTTTAACTTTGACATAGTAAAATTATATAAATAGAACAGTTATCAAGCAAAAATGACAGTTACAATATCTAGTCTATTTGTATTTGACAAAATTAAAGAAAATATTCTATCATCTATCATATATTTGTGAGTCTAAAGTTTCATATGTAATTTATCTGTTATCATAAGCAAGAAAAATTATAATTATAACTACCTAGTTAACTATATTAAAGACCCCAGAAAGATATAATATTACCTAAGTAAACAGGAAGTGCATTACAAACAACTTCCATAATTCTAGAAATGACAGAGACATCTGACTGCCTGAACAGTCATCCATCCTCTGTAATGTTGGGGCATCTATCTTTAGCCTACAGACCTAGAGTCTCTGGCAGACCTTTTAGTGAGGCAGAAAATTTGAAGCATTATCTCATCTGTTGGCAAAGTTCATCAGTCACTTCTCCTTGTGTTCTGAAGAATATCTGACAGTCTCCTCTGTGAGGTAGGAATCTGAAGGACCATCTCACTCTGTTTAGGCAAGTTTAATGGTCACTTTCCAATGGGTCCTGCATGTGCAGTCTATACAACATCCTGTCAAGCAGTGGACGTAAGCACACTTTTTGGCCAAGTGGCTAGCTTTTGCCACAAAGAAAGCAAACTCCATAACGAGTTTTTTCGATGTCCAACATTTTCTTTGAAGTAATTGGTGCTACCAGAAGCAGACATGTCTCAATGTCCAGAAAAGTCTAAGTTCTTAAAACATTTTAAATGTCATATTCTGTAGGTTTTTGAAGTGTTTGACAATTACCTACCTTATTGAAATATATCTATGTATACCTAGAAAACTTAACTAACATGACTATAAGTTTGATTATCATAGATGGCTAATTGATAATCTGTATTTCTTAATTATATATTACAATTTCAAATGAGTTGCATAAACATAATACCTTAAACAACAGTAGAAATATGTGGTGATATATTGTGTTCCCCAGTATACTGTGTCTACCAATAAAGTTTACCTGAGTATCAGAGGAAAAAGCCAGCCACTATATTAACATAGAAGTTAGACAATGGTAGCACATGCCTTTAATACTATCACTTGGGAGGCAGGGATCTGTCTGGATATCTGTGAGTTCAAGGCCACACTGGAAACAGAGCCAGGCATGGTGATACATGCCTTTTTTTTTTTATTCGAGACAAGGTTTCTCTGTGTAGCTTTGTGCCTTTCCTGGAACTCACTCTGTAGCTCAGGCTGACCTTGAACTCACAGAGATCTGCCTGCCTCTGCCTCCCAAGTGCTGGGATTAAAGGCTAGCATGGCATTTCCTATTCCTCTGATCTCTCTCAGGCTTTATCCCCAATTTCTGACTCTGAGCAATTTTTATTAATAAGACCATTTACAATTCCTTTACATACATATATATATATATATGTATATATATATATATATATATAAAGTTTACATATATAAACTTTAAATTTGTATCAATAAACTAAAATCCATAGTAATGTAAAACATTTCAAACAAGTTTCTGGTCTTTAAAAGTAGATTCAATAATCTCCCCTTTTATCCTATCATATCTATATCCCCCTTTCTTCTTTAGAAAGAGATTGTTTTTATATTCAACCCCCTTTAAATAAAAATTAACATATATACCATATTTTGGGAATTTGGGTATAGCTTCTCATACTACTTCCTGCTGGTTGGGGCCATTGGCAATCTTATAGGGATCCTGAGAAAATTAAGAATTATAGTTAAATCTTGGCTATAGTAGTCTGTGAGGCTGTTTTTGACCTTTCAGAGGGTCTTAGGTGATCAAACAATATTAGCCTGGAAGTAATCCATAAATTCTCATCTTCTGTGGAAACAAAAGCAGAACTGCTGTGGGATGGTCTGTATGTCAAATTGCTCTGATTGGTCAATAAATAAAACACTGATTGGCCAGTGTCCAGGCAGGAAGTATAGGTGGGACTAAAAGAGGGGAGAATTGAGAGAACAGGAAGGTGGGAGGAGTCACTGCCAGCCGCCGCCAGGACAAGTAGCACGTGAAGATGCCAATGGGCCATGAGCCATGTGGCAAGTGGGCTGTTGGACTGCCGGGGCTCAGCAGGACCCAGAGAGAAGCTCTAGGAGAGGAAGGCAGAGAGGAGGGGACACCACCTGCCATTCAGGGAACATCATGTAGAGGCAACAGGTAAAGCCATGGAACACGTGGCAACATATAGATTAACAAAAATGGGCTTAGTATAAGAGTAATAGCTAGACAATGGTGGCCTAAGCTAATGGCCAAGCAGTTTAAATAATATAAGAGTCTGTGTGTTTATTTTATAAGTGGGCCCCGGGACTGGCGGGACTTGGTGGGAGCTGGAGAGAAATTCTCCAGTTACACAGAACCTCTTTTCAAGGTAACATATCCTTAGACACAAATTTTGAAGTCAAGATACCTTTAAAATATGTAGTCATTCAGCAGAGGGCCGTGTTTGTAGTTCTTGAAAGAAAACAAGAGTTTTATGAAAGTCATTGAATCTAAAAGATCCAGGGATAGCCTTTAGCTATCCCCCACCTTATATTGATTACAACTAATCAGACCATTAAAAACAGTAATGATTTATCCTGATTCACAATTTTGGAGAATTTATTTATTTGTCTATTTGATTATTTATTTATTTATTTATTTATTTATTTATTTATTTATTTATGTGTGTGCGTGTGTGTGTGTATGTGTGTGTGTGTGTGTGTGTGTGTGTGTGTGTGTGTGTGTGTGTGTGTGTGTGTGTGTTTGGTGTATGAGTAGCCATGCTTGTCTGGAGGTCAAGAAATAACTTTGTACAGTGGATTTTCTTTCTGCCTTTCCAAGGTTTAAACTCAGCCTACCAGGATGGTGTAGCAAGTACTATGCCTACTAAGCCATCTTTCAGACCCAGAATTCAATAATTGTTTGGTCCTGTCATTTTTGCCCATAGTGAAGCAGATATCATGGAAGGGATAGCACTCTAGGGCAAAGTTGCTCATCACATGAATCCAGAAACACATACCGAGGAAGAGATCTAATTTTCCCCCTAATGGCTCATTCCCACTTTTTCCCCTTCTTCCAGGCCCCAATTCTTAAGTTTCCCACAATTCCTAAAAATGTCAGCAGCTGGGGAGCAAGCTTTTAACAAGAGTCATTGGAGGACACTTAAGATCCAAGTTATAAGAGATTTTTTTTTCTCCCCTGAAAAGTCTTCTAACTATTTTTCCCTGGGTGACACTAAGAACAGGTGTAAAAACTGAACATTTCTTATAGTCAAATGATTCCCCTAAAGCTTGTTTTACTTAATGGTTTTCAAAATAATTATTTGTGCTAGAGCTCATTTCCAAATGAAATTTACTTAAACAAATTCTAAACACTAACAAACTACATCCTCACTGATGCCAGTATGTCAATATCGGCTCCCTTCTGCAACTATTGAAACCCATCTTCAACCCCAGGCTCTCTGGACCATTGCCAGAAGGCCCTTAGCCAGCAAACCTGTGTGAAATTAAGAAAACAAAATTTAAAAGAAAAATGACTGACTTACCTTCATCCAGCTATTAGAGAACTTTCATTTTTTAAATGTGTATGAGTGTTTTGCCTGCATGTATGTGTGTACATGTATGTGTGCCTGGTGTCCTCAGAGGCCAGGAGAGGGTATTGACGGTTGTGAGCCACAGTGTAGGTGATGGGAATTGTACCCATGTTCTCTGAAAGAGCAGCCAGTGCTCTTAATTGCTAAGCTATCTCTCCAACCTCCTATTAAATATCTTAACTGGTTTCAAACCTTCTTCTTACTTATGTGTTATGGGGTGAACAGTAAACTGTAAAGCAGAAAGCTCCTCTAGATGTCCAGTACTGAGAGATGAATAGAAAGATGCTACATTTTATCATCTTTCTCCTTTTCAGTGCTGCATGGCTGATCTTTTTCAGGGAACCTTGGAAGTGGCTCCGCTTACAGGAACCGAAACATGAGCAAAGATGGCACAAGCCTCACAGACAGAAGTTACAGACAAAAGATTCTTCTCTGTTGCTGATCAGTGTCTCAAAACCCTCTGTCCATAACCTTAGCTCTGGGGGTGCTGTATTGTTGCTGCTGTTGCTATTGTTGCATCGTTTAAATTCTGAGTGCCAGGATGCTTATTTGGGGGAGGTAATAAACAGTGTCAGATCTTATGAAAATGTCCACATTTTGTCAAACCTGATCATGAACACAATGTTTTGTGTACCTTGATTGTGTCTTTTAGTCCCCCAGATACAGTGGTAGAGCAGCCTCACCCTTAGGGTAAGTGTTCTTAAAATGAAATAAGGGATACTATTTGTTTTCAGCTAATGGAACTTAAAGTATGACTGAGTGTATAAAATTTTGAAAAAAAAGTTTCAATGACTGTATTTTTCATAATAATGGTCTCAAAACTGTCATCTCTAACTCCATTAGTCATTTATTGGAGTTTAGAATCAGATGTCAAATGTCAACCTGGGTGCATATTCTCTCAGGTTTTAGCTAGCAGTGAAGGCCATATTGAAGGCTGACTGATGGAACCTGTTGGAATTGAAAAGCTCTTTCCTTCTAGATCTGAACTATCTCATAAATGCCCCTTATGTCTGCAGGTGGTTTATACATTAGTCTCCAGAAGCCCACAGTCATATTACAGCTGATATGACTGCAAAGAACTGTGGAAGGACCATGAGCTCCTGAATCAGATTTTCCAAAGTCAAAACCTAGTTCTATGGCTGAGCAGCTTTATTATCTTGAACAACTCACTCCAGTTTCTTCCTTTGTGAAATGGGAAAATGGTGCCTACTTTTAAAGGCTGCAACTACTACTATGATTAAGTGAAATTCAGACAAGGAAGAGAAAAATTGTGAATTTTAAATTTATGGTCCAAGAATGTGGGCAGGCCCATCAATAGAGATCAGTAAGTAGCGCTGCAGGGTGGAAGGGAGGAGATTGGAGAGCTTCAGAGAAAACCCATAGCATTAGAGAAAACATCCCTTGGCTTTGGTCAATATCCAAAAGAAAAGGAGGCAGAAAAGAAAGAAAGAAAAGGAAAAGTTACTGTTCTCTGAGTAACTCAGAAAAGGAGGTAAACTATGGTGCTACATGATGGAAGCCCTAAAAGAGCTGCACTAAGGGAGGACTGAGGTGGGGCAGATAACTACATTCTCTCATTGAGGCAATAATTATTCCTCATATCTTCTTATCATGGTTTTAGGTGAATCAGCCTTCCTGAGGAATGGTCTCTTGGACAGAAGATTGGCAGGCATGGATGGATTAGCTGTTAAGTAGGAGACAATGTTTATACCCTTCTAATGATTGGTGCAGATCAGAGCATCTCTTTTTCCATCCTGGACCAGAGGTAGTTCATTCTTTGGGCTAGTAGGAAGTAGTGTTCCCTTATTGGGCTCCAACAGCACTTTTATATGTGGTAATTTAACACTTAAGGAGTAGAAAATCTGATGTTTAATTTTCTACTGTTGTCAGAGAAACAGGAGGTGAGAGCCAGATCCTCAATGGCCTGGAAGACTTCTGTAAGATCACCTCTCTGCCTGCATGTCAGCCTCTGTTAATCATAGCAATAGCTGATATTGACAGAGTGGCTGATACTTGCTCTTTTGAATGAATAGCTTCTACCTGTTCCCTGCTGATGGGGTCTTTTATTTCTTAAATAAGTAGATACTTAGGGAAGAGTATTTTCTTCTCTTGTCTCTACAGTTCTTCTTCACCAGTAGCCACTAAAATGTCCTTCTTTTCATTTTTATGTTTATAAATGAGTCATATATACTTTGAAAGTTGGGTGAAACATCTCGTTTTTATCTAGATAAATAAATACCCAATTATTTTCCAAGTGATATGTTTCCCAGACCACTGGAGCTGATGACTCTTTTGTAATTCTTGGTCTTCATGGCTAAGAAATTTTGAAAGATAAGGTTTGGGCATGAGGGAGAAAAGAGTTTGGCCAAATAGCAAATTAAGTAGTATGTAAGTAGTATGTGTGTTTTGTGATTATGATGCACTTTCTTTTTCGGCTAGCCACTGACTGGTATAAAAAGCATCTTCCAAATGAAGTAGCTGAAGTTACTTTATCCTTCAAAAATTAACAACTAAATAAAATAGAACTTCTATTAAGCAATCATAAAAATTTAAGTCAAGGCTGGTTTGAAACTTGTGTTCTGGTGTTTTCCTTCCTTTTGAACTACAAAAATAACCAATTGGAGAAAAAGATGTCATGTGGAACTGAGCTGCATGGTCTCAATCTGTTCAGTGTTGCCTGGGTGGTATTTACTGAGGGCTTTTGCAGGAATTACAAACACTGGCAAGATTTCTTTGCAGTCTGTTTGGCTCAAGAGAGATGCCTGTCTCCCTCCTTTTGGAGCCAAGCAGAAGCTGAGAAGAGGAATGGCTATTCATAGGGGTCCAAATTATCCAGAAAGCAGCTTGCTGGGTATCCTGAGATTAAGTTAATAAGATGTGTGCTGTATGCTGTTTGAATAAGCTCACACCTCAAACCCTTGAGAGCTGAAAGAGTAGTTGGCTCTGCTCCTCAAATGAAGATGCCCCAGATACTGGCTTGCATTTCTTTGCCCTTTGTGGCTGCCCAGGCTACTTGACCACAATGCTCCCTGTAATTTGTTAAGCAAATGATTCATTTGTTCCGTTAAGCGTCACCAAGGGTTTGTGAATCAATTGTGAATCTTTTTAGAATACAAATCAGACAGGTGGAGTTTATCCTTCCTTCTAGGGCAGGCAGTGAATGCCAAAGGCTGATCTCTGTGCCTGGTCGCGACAGAATGAGTCTTTGGAGGAAAGCAGAGTGGAAATGAGCAACCTTTGCTTTGCATTGGCAGTCTGTTTACTGACCTGGGTTCCCTGCTCTAGTACACCACAATCCACATGGCATAGTTGAGAGGGTTAGCAAGGGTTGCAGTAAACTGGGGAAGGCTTTCACTGTGCAGAGACTTTCTAATTAAGACTTGCGATATTTCCTTTTTAAGCTTGTCACAAAGCTCAGCTGACCACAAACATTTGGGACTCCCCAGTAGGGTTAGCTTGCCTTAATAGCACCAGCTTTCCAAGGATCATACTATCCTCTTTCATAACAGACAAAGTCAGATATGGGTTATTATGACTTTACAAGGGACTTCAGGTTTTTTTCACCAAGTTCTATGCCATGGGCTCTGGTAGGAGAAAATTTCCTTCTCTTTCTTGATTTTTTGTTTATCAGAATAACCACAATGAAAGCAACTGACTAGAGCAAACATCCACAAATCTTCTTATTCTAAGTTATTCATTGATTCAGTCACTTATCCAACAACCATGCACATTTGCTACATGTCTAATTTATGCCCGTCACACTGACAGATGGGTCTTAGAAAGACAGAAATGACTATAGCTGTGGCAGAGATAGGTGAATGACTCAAAACAACTATTCCACTCTACACCATTGCTTGCAGTCCTAGCAGAGAGGTAGACAGGTTGCAGCAGGAGAACAAAGGAGGCAATGATGTGTCACCTACAGTTTGCTTGTTTAAAGATAATGTAATATAGGTCTATGTGACTCTATGAAATCTATGTCCTGGTGAAAGACTCCAGGTCCTGGGTATGGGGAGTTACTTCTACCCAGAGAGGTTCAAACTCTATAAGCTTGCATTTCAATATTGGTATTGGAATATGGAAGCTTGGCAGTTATATAATGCACATTAGAAAATATGTTTTAATTACTGAAAAACTAAACTGTTTTTTTTTTCCTTGCAAATGCTCAGCCAGTAGCTCAGGTTTATTACTAACTAGCTCTTACACTTAAATTAACCCATAATTCTTATCTATGAAGCTAAACTATTTAATACCTATGCTTGGTACTTGGCTAGAATAAGCTGACCCAAGATAAGAATTCAGTGTGCTGGGCCTTGCAATTCTCACACCACTGTTTTGGAACTTAAATTCCATTTCCTCTTGAATTCCTTTAACTAAAGTCCCTGCAACTAGATCTCATACAAACAAGATTTCTTATTGCTATCAAACTGTCATATTTGCTTCACGGTCAATCTTTCATGCAGAGGTTTTTGTTCTCGACAGGGAGTTGGGACTTCAACAAATTTATAAGTGTCAATTGTGAGATTATCACTTGCTTGTTGAAATAAGTGTCTCTACATATGGGTGGCAGTGTTTGGTTTGAAGCTTGCTTCATTATGCACCATCCACTTGTACTAAGGGTTAGAAAAGATTTCCAATTTCCACTGTTCTTATTTAGGGGAGGATAGCCACATTTACTAAAGATTCTAAATATAAGTTGGCAGCCACATTGACATAGATCAGGCTCAGCTTCCTGGAGGAAGTGAGATGCAGGGCAATAGGTTTAACAATGAACCAATCATTTCATAAAACATGCTAAGTAGTTCTGTGCAAAGAACACCAGTATGCATCCTTGGAGTCCTGGTTCCTTCACACCTTCACTTTTGACCCCCAAGAAGTTTAGAATGCTGAAGGGCTTATCACACATATGTAATGCAGAGTTTCATGTGATGGTCTATCAAGTCTCTCTATAGGTGTTTGGTGGTATGTAGTGAGACACAGGTGGGTTAAGGAAACATGCTGTTTAGAAAAAAGATACATTAGGAAAGAGTCAAAGAACACAGGGGAACTTTGCTGAGTCATTCATTTCTTGTTGAGTAGTCATTTGTTGAGTATCAGGTCTCTTGCATGGCTTTATTAGAAGTACATGTCAATAAGACGTGAAAGCCAGCTGTGAAAATTACAGCGGTATGATGCCTTTCCACCTCACTTGGCTTATTTAGAAAGGGGACAAGAAGCTTGATAGACAGCTTAACAGTTAAAAGCATTTACTGCTTTTGCAGAAGACCTAGGTTCAATTCTCTACACCCATATCAGAGACTCACAACTGCCTGTAACTCCAGCTTCAGGAGGACTGACACCCCTTTCTGGTCTCTGTGGGCACTTGCACTCACATGAACGTAACTGTGCCCCCCCACACACACATAATTTTAGAACATTTACCATAAAATAAACTAAAAGGAGTCTAAAGTTAAAGAAAATCTAGGATGATTTTAAAGAATAAGAATAATATTTTTAAGAAATGTAGTTTAATGGTATGTACTCATTCATAAGTGGATACTAGATGTAAAGCAAAAGATAATCAGACTATAGCCCACAGCTCCAGAGAAGCTAGGAAACAAGGAAGACCCTAAGAGGGACGCATGGATCACCTTGGGAATGGAAAACAGAGGAGATCTCAATGAGTAAACTGGGATGGGGGGGGGGCAATAGAGGGAAGGGAATGGGGGATGAGAACATGAGGGGATGGGATGGTCCAGCTGGGAGAGGGGCAGAGTAGAAGAGCAATGAAAGAGATATCTTGGTAGAGGGAGCCATTATGGGGTAAGGAAGAAATCTGATGCTAGGGAAATTCCCAGGAATCCATAAGGACAACCCCAGATTAGACTACTAGCAATAGTGGAGATGGTGCCTGAATTGGCCTACCCTGGTAATCAGATTGGTGAATACTCTGTCATCATAGAGCCTTCACCCAGGAACTGAGGGAAGCAGATGCAGAGATCCACAACCAAGCACCAGGCTTAGCTCTGGGAGTCCAGTTGAAGAGAGGGAAGAGGGATTATATGAGCAAGGGGAGTCAAGATCATGATGGGGGAAATCTACAGAGACAACTGAACCAAGCTCATAGGATCTCACGAACTTTAGACCAACAGATGTGGAACCTGCATGGGACCATACTAGACCCTCTACATATGGGATACAGATGTGTAGCTGGATCTATTTGAGGGGCTCTCAGCAGTGTGATCAGGATCTATCCCTGATGCATGAGCTGGCTTTCTGGATCCCATTACCTATGGTCAGACACCATGCTCACCCTTGATGCAGGGGGATGGGGCTTGGTCTTGCCTCAATTGAATGTACCAGGCTTAGCTGTCCCCTCATGGGAGGACTTAGGATTTTGGAGGAGAGGGTGAGTCGGGGAAAAGTCAGGGGGGGGGGAGTGGGAGGAAGGATGAGAGGGAGATCTGTGGTTGGTATGTAAAATGAACAAAAAAAATTTTAAATAAAAAAATGAAATGCAGTTTATAGTATATAATAAGCACCTCAAAAATGAAAGCTATTATTAACATTGTCATTTATGACAAAATAACCACATGGTAATGACATTGTATAGAGGCAGTGGTTTACTGGAATGAGGAGGGGATGGAGAAGTGATGGAGGAAGAGGAAATGGGAATGTGAGGGAGGGTTTACTCTACTGCTGCAATATGAGATCTTCTCCAAGGAGAAAAGCAGAGCATCAGTTTTAAGAGCGACTTAATGTGCCGAGATATTCAGCCTCACCTTGAGCATTAAAAAGTATTTGGAGATTGTCAGTAGTGTGGATACTTAAATGAGAAATGGGAGTACCAGGAGATAAACCTATGACAGATAAGTACCAAACCATAAAGTGACAAAGAAACAAAAACTGTAATTCCTTAGCACTCTTACTCACCATGCATGTTATAATGCAAACATCAACACTGTGCAAAAATTCTAAATATTTTGAATGCCAACATGGAAAATTCTGTATCATGAAACTTATAGTTACTGAATTAACTTTTTAATCATTGTATATATTTTCTGTCAGCCTTGAGTACGAGGGGTTGCATAAATTCAAGGAGGCTTTTGTGTTTAGATGCAGGTACTGTTTATAAGACAGTTGTCTAGACTTGAGTATATCTTACACATGTAGGCACATATCCCAAAGCCTACAAAAATCTGAAACACCCTGATTCCTAAAACTTCAGGTAAGGGATCCTTAACCTTTAGTACATTATTTGATTTTTCACAGCAACTCTCACTGTTAGGTATGGATCTCCCATGTTACAGATAAGAAACCTGGCTTTATAGGTCACACAGAAAATGTGCACATTATTATTTCAGTGACAGAGAGCCTGTGGAAAGGAATGGCATAAATTAATGCTGTCTCCAGGAAAGTTAGCTTCCCTGGAGAGTTAGAAAGACAAGGCCACAGAGTTACCTTACAGGTCTTTTCAACACATGTCACAAGCCACATGGCTGTGGCAGCAGCCAGGGACATCTGTCAGCAGAAAGGCTAGGCTTGGCTGGCTCCAGCTGGGGCAGAGTCTCCTGGGGAGACCTGTCATCCAGGGGCTGCTGGCTCATTCTGCATTCTTTCCTTCTTCTGCCTTACACTCTCCTCAGTAAGATACAGATCCCCCACAAAGACTACAACCAACTCAGAGAGTGTCCAGAAAAGGGAGTGGGCAGAAGCACCATGGTGAACGCAAGCAACCCTGACATTAAAGCGTTGTCTCTAGAAAAAGCATGCACAGAGCTTCAGAACAGTTTGCAAACCTAGCCAGGAGGACTGAGCCTGGGGCAGAAAGAGCAGTGTGGTTGAAACCCAGAATTTCAGAGAGTAAACTGGATTTCCTTTTTTTCTTTTTCTTTTCTTTTTTTTTTTTTATAAATGTGTATGTATTTCCTCCCTTTTATTAAAAATAGATTCTCTCTTACAATATATCCTGATTACAGTTTCCATCCTTCTACTTCTCCTGGTTCCTCCCTACCCTGTCTCCCATCTGAATTCATTCCCTTTCTGTCTCTTCTTAGAAAACAAAAGGCTTCTAAGAGATAGTAAAAAGTAAGATGTAATAAGATAAAACAAAACCATTATGTTAAAGCTTGACAAGGCAAATCAACAGAAGGAAAAGAGCCCCAAGAGAAGGCACAGGAATCATAGACCCACTCATTCACACATTTTCAGCAGACCAATGAATTATGTGATTAGAGGAGATACCATAGTATCTACATATCATACACTTTGTGTTGGATAATTTGTGTGTGTGTGTGTGTGTGTGTGTGTGTGTGTGTGTGTGTGTGTGTGTGGTATCTATATTGCATGCTCATGTGGATTCCTGAGGAGGATATTGAATGTCTTCCTCCATCACTCTTTACTATGTTTCCTTAAAACAGGGTCTCTCCTTGAACCTGAAGATCACCATTTTTACTATGCTGGTTGTCCACTAAATTTCTGGATCTGCCTATCTTTACCTACCCCAACTCCCAGTCCTGGAGTTACAGGTATGTATCTATCTAGCCATGCCTGGATTTTTTACTTGAGCACTTGAACTTCACACTTAGGTCCTCATGCTTGTATGCCAAGTGCTATCACCTACAAAAACACTTCCTTGTTTCCTTTTTGGGTAACTTTATTCAACTTAAAGCTGATATAAATCTTCTGAAAACATTGTTTTCTTTTGGAGGGAGTTATTGACATAATAATTGCATGTTTATGGAGTAGAGTGTGAATTTTGATATATTTATATATTGTATATTGATCAACTTATGGTATTTAGGATATGTTTTGACAACATTTATCACTTCTTTGTGGAAAGAACTGTCATATCTTCCCTTGTTTTTTGAATTACACAATAAAGTTTTGTTAGTTATAATCAGCTATTGTATACTAGAACACTGACATTTGTTAGTGCTATCTGGCTATGACTTTGTACCTATTAAATACTGTCTCTGAACCCTGCCCTTGTGTCCTTGCCTCACTTTGGTGACCACTACTGTAGTCTTTATGTCCAAAATAACAGCTTTTGAGGCTTCACATATACGTGAGAATAACTCATTTTTCACTGTGTACATAAAGTTATTTCAAGTAACATATCTGTGTTGCTAGTTTTTGCAAACTTGACAGAAACTAGAGTTACCTGGGAAGAGAGGTAAGAAATTGCCTCCATCAGATTGGATTGTGGGCATATCTGTGAGGCATTTTCTTGATTGCTACTTGACAGAGAGTGGTCCATGCCTGGGCAGGTGGGTCTGAGTTGTATATAAAATGCAAGCTGTGCACCAGCCAAGGGAAGTAAGCCAGGAAACAGTGTTCTTCAATTACGTTCTGCTTCAAGTTCCTACTTTGGCTTCCTTCAGTGAGGACCTATAACTTATAGCTGAAATAACACCTTTCCTCTTTAAGGTCATGCTATTTACTACAGCAATAGAAAGCAGTGTGTGCTTGTACATGCCTGTCTACCTACTAGTGCCTGCAAGTGAAGAAAGTATGTATTTCCTGTCTATGACTCCTAATAACTTCTTCAGCAAACACCCTGCCTCCCGTGATCCTCCTCTTTCTTGACATTGGAGCTTGACTTACAGCTTCATATTTAGAGAAGGGGCCTTAAAAAAGGGGAAACTGTGTTCATTCTCTTGTGTGGTGCCTATGAATTGGTCAGTCAGTAGGCTTGATTTTTCCATCTATAAAATGGTAATTATATTTTGCTCTAAAGACCATTCGTGTGACCTCATAGCTCATTGTTTATATATTATATCTGGTGAAAAGTATATCTTTAGAAAAAAATCAGTTTTCACTCTTTCTACCATTTGTTGAAAATGCCAAGTTGCTAATGCTGAGACTGCATCATGTTTAGCCAACTTTAATGATCCTGAAGCTCAAGTATCCTGTAGCTGATAGAAGAAACTGGCTATGATTACAAATAGGTCATTCTGCAGCAACCAGAGGCTCCAGGACATGAAGGAACCTCCCTCACCTCAGAGAGGCTGGATCACTGGTGAATGACGTGTGCTGATATATCTAAGGACACTTCTCTTACTTTGGTAGGCAAATGCTCCAGCAATTGGATGCTGCGATGATTTCAAGAAAATTGGTGATGTATTGCTAACAGAAACTTCAGTTGCCAGGCTGGGTCATCAAAGTTCATGGCTCACAGGGATCCTACATGAGAAATCATGTGCCTGAGTATCTGGGAAGACACATTTCTAATATGAGATCATGTCTCAAGGAAATCGATTGAGCTCAAAACTGCAGGACAACATTGTATGATGCCAACTGAATCTCTTCAATAGATACAGATCTTCAGGAAGAAAGCTCTGAAAAAACTGCTTGGCACAAGACAGCACTCAAGTTTACTGGGACGTTTGCTAATACAAAGAATGGGGGAAAGGTGTGTGTAAGAATATTGCAAACTGGAAAATTTAAAAAGTTTTTTTTTCCCTGAAAGTCAGAAATATAGCTCCACAAATTTTATTGGCCAAGAAACCATATTTTCTTTTTATTTCTTTATTTCTTCATTTTTCTTTCTTTGAAAACAGATTTTAATCTTTGTGTAATATATCCTTATTATGGTTTCCCCTTTCTCTACTCCTCCCAGTTCCTTCCTTCCTCCCAATCCATCCAGATCCAACCCCTGTCTGTCTCTCATTAGAAAACAAAAGAGCTTCTAAGGGATAATAATAAAATAAAATAAGACAAAACAAACCCAACACACTGGAATATGACAATACCAGCACAGGGAAGGAAAAGAGCCCAAGGAAAGGCACAAGAAACAAACACAGATGCACAGATGCACTCAGGAATCCCAGACCTCGGAAAGATCAGCCCTAAGCAAGTGTCTTCATCAGGTCTTTCCAATCAGGGGTCAAGGAACCCTGGAGAAGAGAGGGTGGAAAGAATGTTAGAGCTAGAGAAAATGGAGAACCAGGAAACAAGGTCATCTAAGTCAACAGCACTGGTGCACATATGGACTCATAGAGACTGAGGTAGAATGCACAGGTCCTGTGACAGTCTGCCTTGATGGGGTCCTAGAGCTGAAAAGAGAAGTAGACACATGCCCCATCCTTAATACAGAAGTTATCTCTCTGGGGAAACAAACTAATCTCAAGGGAAGACTGCATGCTCCGAAATAGAAGGCCTCAGAAAACAAACCCAGCGCAGTATCCTCGGAGGTCCCCAGTTTCCTAATGTCATGCCAGGGATTCTTTTGTTAATTTTAAGTTAATTGATTTTTTTTTACTTTTATGTGTGCATTTTTATAATTCAATAGGCTGTATCATGAAGCACACTCCCCAAATTCACACATGTTAAAGTCATTCCTTGTACGTCTGTAAGTAAGCCTTACTGTCTAAACTGGGCAAACTTAATTGTGCATAGGATACAATTTTGACAAGTCAGCTAATTAAGTATTTGTGGGCTCTTACCACAAAGTTGTTACTGTAAATCCTGAAGTCAGACAGGAGTCTGCTTTCCCAAATCAGCAAGATCGACTAAGGCAGCATGAGTCTGAAAGAGCACTTAGCCCTGATTTTATGTCTCATAAAACTGATTTCAGAAACATTTAAAAATTTTTATTTACTGCAAGATTAGTATCTGTTTTTGTAAAAGCAATTTAACCTAATGAATGGCTGAGTTCAGAGGAAAGGACAAAGCTCACAAGTAACATGGAAATTTCGGTGCTTAGAGTGGAGGTGGGAAGAAAAATTGAGACTACTTTATTCCATATCCTATAAAAATCTAGTAAAATGATTTTTTCCAGTTTTCCATTCTGGAAAGGGTTACTTTATGTAGGTCAGTCAACATCCAAACTGGAGTAATTATCTAGACAATTAAAATCTAACTGAACTGTAGTAAGTGGTTCTTATGCTTTGCCATCTGCACTGCTCTGTCTGCTGGGTGATAAGACATATGCATCTCAGTCTTTCTCTCTGCAGCATCTTGCTGGCTATGAACCTAAATATTTGTAAGATAAATTGTTAGAAGGAGTAAAGGAGACTATTCTTGTTCTGTCTGGTCAGGATGGTAACACTTAACTTCTAGTCAGTCACCCCAAATCTACGAAAATGAGGAGCTATGTGTGCCTAGCCACGTGGAAGCTGTCCATGACATCGTATTCTAAACGGGAAGACATTTGGTATTCCATCATAAAAGGAGCTTTTTAACTTTTTCCAAATATATTTTCAGGTAGCAATGATGACAACATGTTTATCAAATAACTAATAAGTAGCAAGAGCTACCTAGATTCTGAGTATACACCTGTAAAACAAAAATGGATGAACCACCTCTCTTTGCAGCATATAAAATCCCATTAGTAGCGAGGCATGGTGACCCATGGGATCCCAGCACTGTCATGCCTTAAGACCAGCCCAAGTCACACAGCAAGACTGCCTGAAAAATACACAGGCCAAGGATGAAGCTCTGTGGTAGAGCAGTCTCCTAGAGTGACCAACACCCTGGGTTTGAACCCAACCACTGTGAAACAGTAATTTAGCTGGAATAAATTAACTCCAGATTCCCTGTATTTGTCTGATATTCTGGTTTACAGTGTGGCCTTTCATTTTTGTATTATGTTCTAATGTGTTGTCCTGTAAAATTTAATGAGAATTTTTGAGGATATGTGTTAGCTTAGTTAGTTGAATACTGCATTTAGTCAGAACTTTTCATTCCTTCCTAGGTCCTGTCATATGCGTTTTACTATATGCAATTTTCTTTCCGTCTGAGGAAAAAGGTGGGAGGATTAGAGGACAACAGGATTTTTGTTTTCTATTGGTTTTGGCTTTCCTTTTTATTTATTTATTTATTTTTGCCTGTTCTTAATCACAAATTCACAATGCCTTAGGATTTGAAAAATCTATATTTCACTTAAACTAAGAAAACAGAAGCCATGACAAGCACACAGAATAAATGGAAATTTAAGATTAGTTATTGTTTTAGCATTGCTCTATAGTTTTGTTTTCAGATTCTGAGATGTAAATTAAAATGATTTTGAACTCCTGGTATTAGATTTTATTTTTGAGACTGTTCTCTGTCAGCACACAGTCTCCTGCAGTCTCTAAGTTACATTTGGGTACCAAACCTTTCATCTGAACAAGCTATAATTATCTTAGAGATCAATTGTGCAGGGCTGCTTGCCACGTTTGACTGAACTCCGATTTCTATTTGAAAATGGATAAGGTTTTAACATCATAAAATAAATAAATATATTTAAGGGTTTTAATTTATTGTTGAAAAACCTAATGTGTTATCATATTTAAAAATGTTTTTCTTATACATAATTATATGTCAACATACTTTGACATGAGATTATTTTTTCTGACACCCTCCACCCCTCTTTTCCTCTCAAGAAGCCTGTTTTCTATGTCACCAAATCATTTTCTTTATTCCATGGCTGATTACTAAGTGTTTGGGACGAGCAAGATAGAACTTGATAAAGTGTCTGGAATAGGAAATTCTCACAGTAGGACCTGCTGACTTGATTGCCTCGTTGTCATGGCAACATTCATTGGTCAGTGCAGCCAGGTAATGAGATGGCTTAGTTCAATTAGGGCTTAAAATATTCTTCTACCACAGTGTATGAAATTTACAAAAGTGTCTGTCTAAAAATAGGTCACAATTTCCAGTGATTCACCTCATAAGATATTCTGTGTTGAACAGAGTTCATGTGCAAAGGTAAGTGAGCAAATCCATCGCTAGGCTCTTTCATTCATTTTGTCCTTGGAAAACATCAGAACAGTTGAATATGTCTCAAAAGAAAATTAAAAAAAAAAACATGTTTATGAGCTCAAAAATACACTGTTCTGATTAAATGTGATTTGTGAAATAAGTTGAGGCATTTAAATGCAGCCCAAGCAGGCCTTCTGTTAGCATTAGCTGAAAGCCTGGCTCCAGAGGGAGGTGCATCATTTAATGTTGAATAAAACCCCATGGAAATGATAAGAAAACTCTGGCAAGCAAAGGCATTGCTCACCTACCAATCAACCAATGTCTAAGGGGAATGAGTGTATGAAGATACCTCAGTTTCTATTTTCATTTTCTACCTATTCCAGAATATGACTTTTAAGTGAAAAAATAAAACCTGAATCTTTTTATGGGATAGTGCAGTAGTTCCATACATGAACACATGATGGAATGCACAAATAACGATGAGCATGTTTCCACCTCTTCCAGACTTGAGATTTATTTCCCTCTCCCCTCAGAAGGGCACAATCCACCTCCTTCTGAAAGGAAAATGTAGAACACTAGGCAAGTGTGTCTCCCAGTCCCCTACAAGCATCTGCATTAATTTTATCACCTTCATGTATTTTTTTCCCACATCTGCCTCTTATCCCTTCTCCTGGTCGTCTATCTCTTTCCAGTCTCTGTTGCTTCTTTTAATTATCAAAGATGGCCAGGTAAATATCTTCCATCTTAAAAAAAGAATCATTATATATTATATATATTTAATATATAATATATATATATATATATATATTCTTTTTTTAAGAATGATATATAAAGAACATAGTAAGAGCCGGGCGGTGGTGGCGCACGCCTTTAATCCCAGCACTCGGGAGGCAGAGGCAGGCGGATCTTTGTGAGTTCGAGGCCAGCCTGGGCTACCAAGTGAGTTCCAGGAAAGGCGCAAATCTACACAGAGAAACCCTGTCTCGAAAAACAAAAAAAACAAAAAAAAAAAAAAAAAAAAGAACATAGTAAGAAATGCACCTTAGACTTGGTTATGTGTGTATGTCGGTATTTGGGCATCTTCATGTGTGTGCACAGGTAATGCATGCAGGTGTGTGTGTGTGTGTGTGTGTGTGTGTGTGTGTGTGTGTGTGTGTGTGTAAAACCACAGGACAATCTTGGGTGTTATGCCTTAGGAACCACACACATTGTTTTCGAGACAGGGTCTCTCACTGGCACCCAAGGCTCTTCAATGAGGCCAGGTTGGCCAACCAGCAAACCCCAGAAACGATCCTATCTGCCTCTCTAGCACTGGGATTACAAGTGGGTGATATGATGTCTGGCTTTTTATGCAGATGCAGTGGTAGAACTCAGGTCCTCAGAGTGATTTGGAAGCTCTTTATGAACAGAAACACCTTCTCTGTCCTTCATATTGTCTCTTCTTACCTTTGGAATTGAGCTTCTGCCAAACAGATGTTTACATTCTCGCTTCCTTTTCCTTTTGTGACTCACTGAAATGATTCTACCTCTATCCCTGTAATAATTTTGCTTTCAGTGAAATCAGCAATGGGATTTAAAGAAATGTGTTATGTACCAGATATTAGACTGTGGCTTGGTGACAGATATTGAGTAAGAGATGTCCCTGTCTCCAAGGCATTCACAATCATAGTTCTGTTATACTACTATTCAATGCTCATTCTTTTTAATCATAATTTTTATTCTTAAGATTATAATATAATTGTATAATTTCCCCCTTTCCTTTCCTCCCTTCAATCCCTGTCATGCTCCCATATACTTTGAAATTCCCCACTCTCTTTCAAATTTATGACCTCCTTTCCTTGAATTGTTCTTTTACACACACACTCACAAACACACACCTATATATGCACATGTACACACTCATGCATACACACACTAATTTAACGGTTGCCACCCATTCCACTAAGAACTGATCTTTATCCTTTGTAATTGTTCCACATGTCAATCATCCTTGAGATTTCCCTCACAGACACAATTAGAGCTTCTCTTTGCACTCAAGAATAACCATCACAACTATTTTCAAATTTATTATATGAGGGGATACTTGTTTATTTTTGCATTTGAATGTAGAAGTGTTCAATATAGCTATGCATGTGCTTATGGGTATGTGCATGTAAAATGCATGTGGGGTCAGAGATCACCCTTGGGTGCTGTTCCTTGGGTATCATCTACTTTGTTTCTTGAGAGTGGGGCTTTCACTAGGAACTTAGGCTTGTCCATTAGCCTTGGTTGGCTGCTATCTAAGTCCTGGGGATCCTCCTGTTTGTATCTGCACAATGCCAGGATTGCAAGTTCCCACTATCCTGTCTGGCATTAAAAAACAAAACAAAACAAAACAAAACAAAACAAAACAAAACAAAACAAAACAAAACAAAACAAAACAAAACAAATGGCTCCTGAGTATTGACTATGGAGACTCATGGGTGTTCAGCAATCACCTCCTGAACTGTGTTATCTCTTCAGCTACTTCTTCATTTTTTTTTAAAAAATTGAACTTCTTTTCAGATAGTTGTAACTGCTAATATTGCTATAAGAAATAATATAGTATAATATACAGAATATTCTAGTGAATGATGTGTCCACTGGCCAGTTTTGCCCAATGGTAACTTCTAAATTATGCTCCAACACTACAAATAGGAAGGTAACATTTATAGAATATTTCCATCAACAAAACTGTTCATCATGGCAGGCTTTTAGAGTCATACCTGCCCATCTTTTACCCCAATGCCTTATTTAACCCCCAATAATATTTATGTGTGCTCCATGTCTAAAGCATAATCATCTTAACAATGCCGTAGAATCCTACCCTATATAACTTTGGTGAATTACTTCCCTGCCTTTAGTTTTGCTTGTTTTGTTTGCTTCTTATTCTTTGTTTTCCTTGGAATCATTATTCCCTAGAAATCCATTCACACTGTTCACTATTCCATTTAGAGGTATATGGCTTCTTCCCATACTGGGCACTATTATAAATATTACTTGTAACAATTTATTTATATTAAAAATACTATTTAATGAAATATATGAATAGAAACACTTATAAATATTTTTATAATATTTTTAAATATAAATATTAACATGCAACTTTTCATAATTAGTATGTATATGTATATACATACATACATATATACATTCACACACACACACATATATATATATGTATATATATATGTATATATATATATACACTTTGGCCATGTGATAGAAGCATAATAGTGTTTTTAAAAGTAACAAAATTCAAACTATGCCTACTGGTACAATACTTGTATTGACTGTTACAGAGAAAACCATATGTTCTCTTTTATTTGATTCAAGGAAGAGAATGCATGTTTGATACTGTACATGTATCAAAGCCTATGGCACAGTTCCTGGGGGTACTTTACCATTGTTGTTTGGCTAAATAGACAAGAAATCAAGCTGCCTTCTACATGATTATGTTTACACCCACAAACTAGTGTGGCCATCAGCTTTGGCAAAAAAATTTCTTCATGAACCACCAACAGTTAATGAAGAGACTCATAAATGGTTAAACTTCTGAGAATATGTATCTTTTGAATCTTCATCCATAAACAGGACATCTATATCACTGTTTCAAGGCCCAGGGAATATCACTTATGAGGATGTAAAAAGAATATAAGAGCTGGAGAATGCATAGGAGGTAGGAAATGCTGTCTTCTGAGTATTACAAGGCTATTGCAATCACGAACATACAGCAGGAGTGGTTACTTACACAAGATCTGTACAAGATTTGGCACATCAACTCTGCATCTTCAGTGACTGAAAGGCTCATGAGATGCTGCTTACCTTGAGGAACTACTGGAAATTAGTGGTTATTGGAGGAGGGAATGCCAATTTTTTTCAGCAGTGTAGACACTGATAAGTTGTCATATGCCAATAAAGAACCCCACAGCACACCCATAATCATGCAAGATACCCTAATTATAAACTTAGTGGGTTTTAAAATTGTTGGGGAGACAGGTGTCAACAGAAGTGGAAGAAACTTAAGCAAGGATAAATGGACTTGAATGTGATCAAAATACACTGTATACATATATGAAACTGTCAAAAATAGTAAAATGTTTTCCACAGGAGCTGTGCTGTTTTACATTTTTATCTTCAATATATTAGAAAGTCAGTCTCTTAACATCATCACCAACATTTGGTGTTATAATGCTTGTCATTCTGATGGATATGTCAAGACAGTTTATTATGTATTTAACTCAAGGCATCCTAATAGTTAAGGATGGTGGTAATTTTTCTGTGCTTACTTGCCCTTTCTATATGCTTGGTAAATGTTTTTTTTTGTGGATTTTGCTCATTTCCTAATTTTATTTTAACATTATTATGCTGTTTTGAGCTCTTTATATGTTCTCAGCATGAGTTTCTTGTATATCCTATCTGGAAATACTTTCTGTGGTGATATATTGTGTCCCCCAATATATTGTGCATCCTAATAAACTAATAAATAACTAATATAACAAGCACGTGGGGTTTTTGTGTATATGTTTTCCTTTATTTAGTTCTCTCTCTTTCTTTCATTTCTTCCATCCTTCCTTTTTTTCTTCATTTTCTTCTTTATTTTAACAACCAAACATCACAAAATAAAAAAAAATGAAATGAAGCAAAAACTACCATATCAAAAATGGATGCAACAACCCAGCACAAGGAAGAGTCCCAAGAGCAGGCAGATAGTCAGAGACCCATAAAAGTATGGCACTAATAGCTGTAATATCTACACAGATGACCTGATGTAGAACCATGTAGGCCCTGTGCTTGCTGCTTTAGTATCTGTGAGCTCACATGCACCTTGCTTAGTTGATTCAGATGGCCTTGTTCTCCTGGTGTCCTTCATCCTCTCTGGCTCTTATACCCTTTCTCCTTCCTCTTCTACAGGATCCTCTGAGGTTTGAGGGGAGGGATTTGATGAAGATCTCCACTTTAGATTCTCTCTCCTTATAATGCCTGGCTTTGAGTCTCTGCATCTGTTTCTGTCTGTGCTAGAACCATCTGGCCCTGCACTTGTTTTGTTTGGGGGAGCTATTAGAGACTGCTTCTAATTCAGGGGTTATATTTCTATTTAGATTGCTTTTCTGATCTTGATTTAAACGAGGCAACTGGTAGCTACTGAGAAAGTTATCCAGTTCTTTTAGATTTTCTGATTTTGTGAAGTTTTTAACACATGTTCTTAGAAATCTCTGAATTTCCTGGAGGTCTATTGGTATGACCCCAGGTTTGTTTCTAATTTTGTTAATTTAGACACTCTTTCTCTTCCTTTTGTTAATTTGGATAAGAGTTTGTCTATCTTGTTGATTTTTTTCAAGAGAACCAACTATTTTTTCTCTAATTTTTTTCTCATTGATTCTTTATATTTTTCTCTTTGTTTCTATTTCATTGATTTCAGAGCTCAGTTTGATTATTTCTTTCTATCTACTTCTGTTGGGTCATTTATTGTAGAGAGTTAAGGTGTGATATTAAGTTGCTAGTGTAAGATATCTCCTTCTTTATGTAGGCACTTAGTTGTATGAACTTTCCTTTTAGCACCACTTTCATTGTGTCACATAAGTTTGGGTATATAGTGTATTAATTTTCATTCAATTTTAGAAAGTGTTTGATTTCCTTTTTGACCCATTTTTCATTAAGTAGATAGTTTTTCATTTTCCATGAGTTTGTAAGTTTTCTACTGTCATTGATATCCAGCTTTAATCCATGGCTATCTGATGATTTGCAAGAAATTATTTCAATTTTTTTGTACTTGTTGAGCTTTGCTTTGTGCCCAAATAAGTGCTCAATTTTGCAGAAATTCTATGAGGTACAAAGAATAAGCGATATTCTTTTGTGTTTGGGTGAAATGTTCTGTAAATATTTGTTAGCCAATTTGGTTTATAAAGTCTGTTAGCTTCAGTATTTCTCTGTTTATATTTTATCAGGATGACCTGTCCATTGGTGAGAGTGGGATATTAAGGTCCCACTATCAGTGGTGAGCATCAATATGTGATTTCAGCTCTAGGAGTGTTTCTGTTACAAACTTGATTGCCCTTGTGTTTGTGGCATAGATTTTAAGAATCAAAATGTCATTTTGGTCGATTTTTTCTTTAGTGAGTATGTAGTATTCATCTCTATCTTTTTTGATTAGTTTTGTTTGGAAGTCCATTTTGTTAGACATTAAAATGGCTACACCAGCTTGTTTCTTAGGTCCATTTACTTGGAATATCTATTTCTAACCCTTTATCTTGAGGTATTGTCTATCCTTAATATTGAGGTGTGTTTCTTGGTTGTAGCAGAAGGATGGATTCGGTTTTCATATCCTTTCTGTTAGTATGTGTCTTTTTATTGGGAAATTGAGACCATTGACCCTGAATGATATCAATGACCAGTGAATGTTGATTCCTGCTATTTTGTTGCTGTTCTTATTGTGGGTGGTGGTGGTAGCGGTTTTGCGTGTTTCCCTTTTTGATTTTGCTGGTGCAGGATTATTTACTTCTCATGTTTTCATGGGTATAGTTAATCTCCTTGCATTGGAGTTTTACTTCTATCACCTTCTGTAGGTTTGGATTTAGAGATAGGTATTTTTAAATTTGTATTTCTTATGGAATATTGTATTTTTCCACTTATGGTGATTGAAAATTTTGCAGGGTATTTAAGTCTAGCCTGGCATCTGTGGTCTCTTAGAGACTGTAGTACATCTTTCCAGCACCTTCTTTATTTTAGAGTCTCCATTAAGAAGACAGGTGCAATTATGATAGGTCTGCCTTTATATATTGCTTGGTCCTTTTCCTTGCAGCTTTTAATATTCTTCCTTTGTTCTGTATGTGTAATTTTTTGATTATTATGTAGCAAGGGGGACTTCCTTTTCTGGTCCAATCTATTTGATATTCTGTAAGCTTCTTATACCTTTATATACATCTCCTTCTTTAGATTAGGAAATTTTTCTTCTAGGATTTTGTTGAAAATATTTTCTGGGCTTTTGAGCTGGGTTTCTTCTCCTTCCTCTATTCCTATTGTTCTTAGGTTTTGTCTTTTCATAGTCTCACAGATTCCCTGGGTATTTTATGTCAGGATTTTTTTAGACTTAATATGTCCTTTAATCAATTTAATCCATTTCATCTATTTTATTTTCAACATTGGAGATTCTCTCTTCCTTCTCTTGTATACTCTTAGTGGATCTGACTTCTGTAGTTCTTATTCACATTCCTAAAATTTTCATTTCCAGAATTCCCTCAGTTTTTGTTTTCTTTATTTATCTGTTTTCATTTTCATGTCTTAAACAATTTCATTTATTTCATTGCACTGCTGCACTGTTTGTGTTTTCCTGGCTTTCTATAAAGGATTTATTAATTTCCTCTGTAAGGACATCTATCACATTCACAAAGGGTGTTTTTCTGTATAGGCATCTGGGTTTGGGTGATTATATATCTAGATTTTGATTTTTGTTTGTTGGGTGGGTATTTTGGTTCATTTCTGTTTACCTTCTGGATTTTCAGAGAGTCTAATGACTTTGTGTTGTCTGTTTTCCTGGCCTGTTCAGCTGCCATTATACAGAGAATGCCTGCTGGTGTTGGAGGTTGGGATACTGGGATAATTTGGAGGAAAGAAGATTGGAGTAAAAGGTCTTTGTGATCTGTTGTGGATGGGATCAGTGAGGAAAAGGAGAACATAGCAGGTTTCTTGCTATAGAGCTGGGGGTGAGAGTGGGGAGATTGGATCTCAGGAACAGTAGGAGAGGTGTGGGTCAGCCTTCAGCCTACTTGTTGTTCTAGGAGGAGGGTCTCTTTGGTTAGCAGGGAATGCCTACTGGAGTTGGGGTCCTGGGATAAAGAAACAAGTTGGGAGATGGAGGTTAAGAAGGGATTGTTTGTGGGATCTATGGGAGATATGGGGAGATGAGAGGGAAGGCTGCAGCTGGGGTTCTATTACAGTGCTAGGGAGGAGACTGGGGGATGGGTCTAGGGGAACAGAGAACTTTTTATTTTTTGCCAATAAGTGACACTCTTATTTCTTCTTTTACAACCTATATGTTCTTTGCTCATCTTGCTTTCTGCCTATCCAGAACTCCTTCACTATATTGTAGATAAGCAACAGAAGCAGAAATCATATATGTCTTTTATCATCTAACATGTTGACTTGAACTGTTTTTTGAAAACCTACTGTCTAATTCAAATTCAAGACTTAAATTTTTGCTGGACCTCACTGCTAGAAAATGTCACCTTGAGGTCACTTAAGACTTAAGACTGATATACTACTGTCAACTCAGCCTGTTTGTTTAACCTGCTGTTAAGGGTACAATCTAACAACCAACCTTCCTTGCCTTGCGTTTCCCATGTAATCAGGTTTTATAACTAAGTTAATGCATAGATAGAATCTTAAATTATGTGCTCTTCTATGTTCTTGAGCCAGAGTAGTGCATTTGTGTTCTAATAATCATTTGCTGAAAGAAGCAAAAATAGAGGATGAAAGCAATCATAAAATGAGTATCCACTATAAACATTGCACACAGCATTTTGATATTGCTTTATAAGCACAGATTTTTATAATACTCTTTGATATCTGGATCAGTTGGTATCTGCAACATAGTCCTTTGTAAAAACTGTTAAAAATTTCTAGAAAGTATGCCCGATTCTTTTCACAAGTGATACTTTCTGTGCTATCCAGTGAATACAGAGCAAAGCCATCTGTTAGGGAGACAGAACACAAGGGCAGAAAGACATATTCCCATGGACACCCACACAGTCCCACATTACACAAACAGATAGATGGATAGAAACACACACACACACACACACACACACACACACACACACACACACACAAGTATATATACAGAAAATGATTGAGAGAGAAAGGGAGAGGGAGACAGAGACAGAGACAGAGACAGGGACAATTCCAAAGAGAGTCTCCAGGAAGGCACAGATTCAGACTGATATAACTCACATACAGAAGATAGAAGACACAGAAATCATGAAGTAGAGAATTCAAGTCTGGGTTCATTCTTGGTTAAATGACAAGAAATGGGAATGCTTTGATTTCTTTCTTTTAATGTAACACTGATGCCTTACTGGTGACTCAGAATTTATTATTAATGCATTCAGCATTATGACAGCAATGAGGAATAATGTGTAGTTTTTTAAAAAAATATTATTGATTGTGTGAATTTAATATTAGGATGCCAATATCTTTTCAAATGAATTGTATGTTTTCTTCTGTTGTTTTGGGGAAAACATAGACAATTTGTATTTTTAAAAATAATTTTGTAGAATTCACTAGTGAAATTATTTGAAAATGAACATTAATTTTGGGGAAATTGATAAACTAAGAGTTTAACTTTATGGTAGTTGTAAGAGTATAAGAATTATGTATTTAACCCCAGGATAGTGTGTTCCTGTGCCTGTATGCCCTGTGTGTGTTGTGGTTTGTTAAGGGAGCTGTTTGTATCAGGTTCTGTGCAGTCAGGTACAGCATGGTGATGGCTGCTACAGATCCCCAAGAGAAGAGACCAGCATACCTCATCAGAGCAACAGGAAGTGGTAGACTCCCCCACCATCACCACCATAGAGATGCTGATCTACTACAGCAGGAAGAAAAATGAGATTACCTCTAGACTAAAATCATTGATGAGATCCACATCATTGCCTAGATTGGTTTCCCACAACATTGTAGGATGGATTAATTCAGAAGGAGCATAAGACTGACTCATGGAACTCATGGTTATGAAACTGAGTTTGTCAGCTAGAAGAGAGTGGGAGAAACAATGTTGGGCCTTATATACCTAAAGCATGCAGACAGACAGTGCATGGGGACTCCATCTCAGTATGTAAGTCAAAGACAACAGGATAACATGATGGATGGGTATAGCTGAAAGTTTTCCTGTGTCCTGCCTGGCCTGCAGTCAGGACAAATTTCTCTCACCCACCAGTCCCACAGCCACTGGGACCCAAATAAACACACATAGGCTTCTATTTTTTTAAACTATGGCCATGGCAGGCTTCTAGTTCTTACATCTTAAATTAACCCATTTCTATAAATCTGTACTTTGCTGCGTGGCTTGTGGATTACCTATACATTTACATCTTGCTTTTTCTGACAGTGGCTAGCAGCGTGTCCCCTGCTCTGTTTTCTTCCTCTCTCTCTCTCTTTAGAATGTCCCGTCTAACCTTATTTTGCCTCATCATTGGCCAAAAAGCTTTATTTATCAACCAATCAGAGCAACACATTTTCACAGCATACAGAATGACATCACCTGTCAGATGGGGAGGCAGAATTAGTGTGCATGTGAGTTATGGCATTGTGTAAGTGTGTGTGTGTGTGTGTGTGTGTGTGTGTGTTGTTGTTGTTGTTGTTTTCAGTACACTTTAGCAGTAAACCTGTCAATTTTATATGTGCTGAGTTTTAATTTTAGTTCATTTATATTAATTTTAATGTTTGCCCATTAATTTTGTTTTATGGCTGATATTAAAGGCTCTCATTTTTCATTCTTTCTTTATCACGACAGAACATCATCAATGTTATTGTCCTTTTTGAAGAAGAAAAAAAAACGGTTCTTTTTTTTGTTGTTTTGTTTTTTTGAGACAGGGTTTCTCCATGTAGTTTTGGTGCCTGTCCTGGAACTCACTCTGTAGACCAGGCTGGCCTCGAACTCACAGAGATCTGCCTGCCTCTCCTTCCTGAGTGCTGGGATTAAAGGCGTGTGCCACCACCACCCGGCAAAATGGTTCTTTAAAATTGATTTTATCTGTGACATTCCATTTTTGATATTAATGTTTGTCATTATCTTTACTCTTCTTTGTCTCAGATTTGGGTTTATTTGTATTCTCATTTGGGAGATGAGAGGTCAGGTAACTGAAGAGGCTTTCCCTACTCCCTAATACATTCACTTAATGCTAGAAATGTCCTAATCTGTATCTTTAGTAGTATCCTACACATTGTGGTATTCTGCGTTTTCATTTAGGTAGATGTAGGTGTTTTTTCACCCTCATATCCTCTTCATGGTGGGTTATTGAGAATTACATTATTTTCTAAATGTGGGATCTTTTGACCCACTGTTATTGCTGATTTTCAGTTTGATGCCACTGCAACCAAAGAGCACATTTGCATGACTCCAGTTACTTTTAATTTGTTTTGAGGCTTGCTCTATGATGTTTTAGGATATGATTTCTTTCCCCTGTGGAAAAAATGGGCTGCCATTGTTTGGTGGAGTGATGCTAATGGTGGTGCTGATTTGATCCTAAGGGCTATTGGGTGGTTGATTTCTTCTGCATCCTCGCTGATCTCCTGTGTAATTCTATTGGTTGTTGACAAAGGCAGGCGGAATCTCCTAATTCAACTGTGGGTTCAGTTTTCCTGTTACTTCTGCTTTCATTTATAAATTTGCATTTGCTTCTTTTGCATAGCTTTTGCTTTTGGCTAAGATGTTCTATTTTTATTTTTTTTTTCAAATAAGCATTCATGATTACTCTTTGAAACATTTCTTTTTTTTACAATGGTTGATGTAAAATATCAGATGACTCTAACATCTCTTTTATGTTGATGTTAAAATTAATCATGTCATTCATTCAGTCTGAGAATTAACTGGTTATTAGCATGAGTGAATTTAGAAATTTCAACTTGAAAATATTGGGTGTTATGAGATTTTGGATCTTATTCAAATTTTGTTTTTAGTTGAGTGTAAAATCACTCCACTGGGAAAGAAAGAACCTCCTTTTATCACTGGCAGGTGGAGATGCAAGTACAGGCCCCCTATGTTTCTCCTAGTGAAATTAAGATTGGTTTATTGATTCTGGGTATGAGCCAGTATCAGATCTCCACTTGCCCTTCAGTGATGCAGTGCTGGCTACCAGTCCCTTGTTGGCCCTGTCATAGCTTCCATCTGAGATGGAGTGGAGACAGTGTGGCAAGGAACTTGGTCTCCTACCTGGGCAATGGTGAATGTCCTGGCTCTCCGCTGCCTTCTCAGATTCTGTAAGAACACCCAAGGATAACTCAGGTCTGCTGAAGGCCACTTTTGTTTTCTTTATGTGTTTTGGTGACTCATTATTAATGCAAGCACTCTCTTCTCACCTTCATCTTTTCTGGCCACTGTAGTGTGTGGGGAGGAGTGGTGATGCTTCATTAGCTTCCAGAAGGGTTGGGGTAGATCTGGGTTATTCCTTTGGATTTACTGGCAAATGTAGCTTGGGTATCAGTTTTCTATATGGCTCGGCTGAAGTACGGTGGTTATCGTCTATACACTTTCTGTATTGCTATGTTGAACTTGAAGGTAAAGAGGGTATGACCACAGCTTTTTCTTGTTTCTTGTTTGATTAATTTCCTTCTTCTTTTAGCCTTATCCCTTTTGCTATATATTAGTAATCAACTGTTTTAGTGCTAAATCAGAGACATAGAGTTTAAAAGAGACCCCTCAGGATTCCTTACCATATTGTTTTGGGGTTCTAAGGTTCCCTACCACTCTTCTCTTCTTTTTCTGAGCTCTGTGTAACTGTTTTGGGTGGATGGAAAAGGGGAAGGAAAGTACACTTATATCTTCTCAAAGTGCAGCCTCCCTGCTCATTGTTCACCAACATGAATACACAGAACTCTGTTTGCACCTTTCAACCCCCATCTTTTGAAGACTCCATTGTGTCCAGGTAAGAGGATTTTTCAGTAAATGCAATGAACTGAGCTTAGTGATAGACAGAGCTCTTGATTGTTCCTTAGAAAGCTGTTGATTTTGAATACATTTGGGAGGTCTTTATGAGTCTGCAAAGTTAAAGAGCTCATATGGACATACACCTGAAGATATAGTACACTGGACTATATCTTCTTCCATGGAAGTCACAAAACTCCTTGGTCCTATATTTGGTATTCTCAACAGGTGTTTGTCTCAAACAAAATGGAAGTTAGTGCAGAAGTATTTTCTGAGGGACAGGCCCATTTCTTTGTACTCCTTCCATGCCCTCACATTCATTTCACTTCCTGCAATGATTGATAAACAGATGGCCCTTAAAATATGGTGTATTACATTTTCCTGTAATTTTTCTTTTAGAAAATTAGTCAAAAGTTGTTTCATTGTAATTTCTTCCTTCCTTTCTTTCTTTTTCATTTGAGCAAGTGGAACTCCCCATTTTTATTCCATTGCAATCCTTATTTTGTTTCCTTCTAAGCCGATGCTCTGTTTATCTCTGGAATCCGTGGTGAATATTTTAATGAAAACTTGAGGTAGATTTTATTTATCTATATATGCTATGAGTTGACACTTTTTTAATAAAACAGAATATGAGAACAGTATTAAGGACAAATGACAACCTGCCACTCAAACATAAATATGAGGCTCATCTTTTAAATCAAATTGTTGATTTAAAGCCATCTGTATGAAGCATAAAAATAGTTTAATGACACCCACACTATGCCACTTGCAAACACTGAATTAATCTACTGTTAACAATATGCAAATCTGCTGATGAGAGCAGTTCTTCAGCTCAATCTTTCCACGCTTTCTGGTTTTACTGCTGGTATGTCTAGGATTAGAGAAACACCATTCATCAGAATTCTATGCAGACCCTCTGTAAAATACACACATCTTGTTTTTTTAAAGGTGAACCACTTTTCTACACTGACAAGAGCTGAATAGAATAGTCACAATCTTTTCATTACCTTTCTAAATATTCAGTTTTAATACATATTAATTACTGTTGTGGGATATTTGCACACTGTGAAGATTTATTGCTGTGATTGGTATAATAAAAAACTGAATGGCCAATAGCTAGGCAGGACTTCCAAGCAGAGAGAGAACACTGAGAGGAAGAAAGGCTGAGTTGCCAGCCAGATGGAGAGGAAACAGCAAGGGCAGTACAGAGTAAAGGCAACCAAGCCAGATAAAAGAACAAAGATTAAAAGATGTGGTTAATTTAAGTTATAAGAACTAGTTAGGAACAAGCCTAAGCTAAGGCCAAGCTTTCATAATTAAATATCAGTCACCATGTTGTCATTGTGAGCTGGCAGTGCAAGGAAAAATTCAACTACAAATTACATGAAATATAGTTTTAAAGAAATACTACAACTTTTAATGGGAAAATACTGTTTCATATCACCATAAAAGGATAAAATAATACACATATACCACGTTTAAAATCCAAACACTAGGGAGGCTATAGCTGGAGGATTACCAGAGTTTGAGACTTGCACAACATAATAAATTATAGCCTAGGGTACAGGATGACCCTGCCCTGTCTACTCCACATAAGATAGATTATAAATGATAGCCTTTTTATGTGTAGATCTTTTGTTTGTTTCAGTTTATCATGTGGCTTTTCTTGGAGAGATGTGAGCAAACATCTATTCACCTCACAGAGAGAATGAACAATAAACTAGAGAAATTATTTTATCAGAATCTAGCTACACAAATCAATTATTTTAGTGGTATTACTTACAGCAGCATAGAAGAGCTAACAGGAATGTGGATGGGCCAAAGACATCTTCATTCCTGAACATTCCATCCTGGTGGGAATGATGACTCCCATGTGTAACTTGCAGACCCCTCCCCTATTGGAAATGGGGACTTTCCTCATCAGGCATTTCTTTACTACTTGAGGAAGAGCCTTTGGATCTCCTGGGGTGTAGGTTTTAGCAACTTCTTGAGCATTATATGTTTTATTTACTTCCAGATCCTTATAAGAATACTTCTTGCGACTTGTGAAAGTGTTCTTTGTTTCTGGAGTCCCATGATTCTCTCTTGTCCCTCAAATTCAGAAGAAATAATGACATGATATTACCTTTTATTTTTATATAGCTAGTAATAACAACAATGGACTTAGTTTTAAACACTATGTTTCTTAAAAAATAACAGATCATAAATTCATTATATTACTACATAATCTTAATACACATTTGATTATAGTAAAGATCAGGAATATTACTAACAATTATGAGAAAGTGACCACAAAGATATCTCAGTACAGAATTGATAATTTATAGTTATTATGATTTTCATATTTGTTTCAGATAAATATAACTTAACTGTGTAAGATCAAGGGCTGAGAAGAGAGCTTCGTAGGTAAAGAAACCTTCTGTCATGCCTGATGATCTGAGCTGAATCCCTGTGACTCACATGGCAGAATGAGGAAACTAATTTATGCAAGTTGTCCTTTTATCACCACACACACTAAATATGCCTGTGCGTGCGCACACAAACAGCACACACATACACACTGTAACAAAACTTTTTAAAGATCAAATAAAAATTAACTTTTGGTAAATGCTACGTTTTGGAGGTAGAATTTTACAGAAGAAGATATAAAACACAAGAACAACTTTAATAAATGAGTATAAAAGAACATTTTCTAAAGGGCATATTTTGAATATAAAACATTTTAGTTTGATGACATGTAGTTTAGCAGAATTGTTTATGTGTTATGATTTTCTTACCTAAGGAACCTTTTTTCCACTTAATAGTCACAAAAAATTCCCTTCTGTATTTTTTTTTCAAAAGGCTTAGCAGTTTACATTTGTAGTGTTTTATAGTTTGAACTTAGGTCCATTTAGAATTGTACTTTATGTACATAAGTAGATTGTATATCTTTATATATACTTAGAGTTGCTTTTTAAGGTAAATAAATGAGGTGGAGAGTTTAAAAGCAGTTAATTAGTAATAGATTGCAGTTTGAAAAAGTATTTTTTATAAAAAATTTTATTATTAAGAAATTTTCTATTCATTTTACATATCAACCACAGATGCCCCTCTCTTCCCTCCTCCTGCCCCCCAGCATTTCCCCCTAATGCACCCCCCATTCCCACCTCCTCCAAGGCAAGGTCTCCCATGGGGAGTCAGTAGAGCCTGGTACATTCAGTTGAGGCAGGTCTAAGCCCATCCTCTCTGCACCAAGGCTGTGAAAGGTGTCCCACCATAGGCACTGGTCTCCAAAAAGCCAGCTCATATACCAGAGATGGATCCACATCCCATTGCCTGGGGCCCCCTAACCAGTTCAAGCTAAGCAACTGTCTCACCTACCCAGAGAGCCTAGTCCAGTCCCATGGGGGCCCCACAGCTATTGGTCCACAGTTCATGAGTTTCCACTAGGTTGGTTGGCCATCCCTGTACATTTTCCCCATCATGATCTTGAATCTCTTGCTCATAAAATCCCCCCTCTCTCTCATCGAATTGGACTCCTGGAGCTCAGCCTGGTCCCCGTCCATGGATCTCTGCATGTGCTTCCTTCAGTTACTGGATGAAGGCTCTATGATGACAGGGTATTCACTAACTGATTACTGAAGAAGACCAGTTCAAGCACTCTCTTGACTATTGATAGTGGGGTTATTCTTGTGAATTCCTGGGAACTTCCCTAGCACTCTGTTTCTCCCTGTTCCCATGATGTCTTCATTTATCATGGAATCCCTTTCATTGCTCTCCCACTCTGTCCCTGTTCCAGCTCGAACATGTTCTCATCCCCTATCCCTTGCCCTCCATTACCCTCCTTGACCCCCAGTTTGGTCATGTAGAACTCATCTATTTCTCCTTCTCTGGGAGATCTATGCATCTCTGTTTGGGTCATTCTTGTTAGCTAGCTTCTCTAGAGCTGTGGGTTGCAGTCTGGGTATCTGTTGCTTTACATCTAGTATCCACTTATGAGTGAGTCCATAATGTGTTTGTCTATCTGAGTCTGGCTACCTCACTCAGGGTGATATTTTCTACTTCCATACATTTGCCTGCAAATTTCATGATGTCATTGTTTTTCTCTGCTGAGAAGTACTCCATTGTGTATATGTGCCACATTTTCTTTATCCATTTTTTGGTTGAGGGGCATCTAGGTTGTTTCTAGGTTCTGGCTATTACGAATAATGCTGCTATGAACATAGTTGAGCATGTGTCTTTGTGGTATAATTGAATATTCCTTGGGTATATGCCCAAGAGTGGTAGAGCTGGGTCTTGAGGTAGATTGATTCCCAATTATCTGAAAAACGGCCATACGGATGTCCAAAGTGGCTATACAAGTTTGCACTCCCACCAACAGTGGAGGAGCGTTCTCCTTGCTTTGCATCCTCTCCAACATAAGCCGTCATCAGTGTTTTTTATCATAGCCATTCTGACATGTGTAAGATGGTATCTCAGAGTTATGAAAAGGTATTATTTTGATTAGGCAAATAGGTTTATCTTTGAGGACTCAGGTTATATTCCAATTTGATATATGTTGTACTCTTCACATCTTAGCTCTTACATTTTGTCTGTTTCATGATAATCAAGCCACAGTGAATGATATGTTTCCCCCTAAATCCCCTTACATTTAGAGATTTTCCTCATTCCAAAAATGTACATAGTGTCAAAATTTTTCATCAAACAAGAAAAGAAATTCCACACTGCTGAGGGGAAATACAGATGCACTTTGTGATTTGATAAATAACCCAATATTCTATGAAGGATTTTTGCTATTCATACCTTTAAAAATGTGATTATATCTTATTCCATGAGACCAATGGCATATGCCATTGTAGAAAATACAACTGAAAGGTTACTGAACTAATTGAAACATCTCTTGTTTTTGACTGAAACACATATTTTTATTCTTTCACTGTTCTCAGTTCCTGAGCAATGGCTTCTAGCCAATGCTTTCAAATTACATCTGAGGAGAATGCCAAGACCACTCTAGTCAGACATGAGTCATAGTCATTATCTTATGTCTTTGGAATTATGTTAAGATCTTCACTAACCTCATTAAATTTCCCCAGAAATATCATAAAGTAAGTATATTTCTTTCCACTTTGACAGCAGAGGCACTGAGTCTATCAAGGGCTGTCATTTGTACAAGATCATACATAGTTGTGACTTGTATCTGGGTCTGTTTACCATAAGCCCATCTCTCATTAATATATCATCTAATATGTGAAGACTGTCATGGATTCTACTGGTAAACATAAACCAAGGACAAGGAAATTGTAAAGCTGAGCAATAAGATAGAAGGAGTGAGCACATATCTGATAATCCTTTGGCAGTAATCACAGGAGCCTTAAGAATTTATTGATGAAAGTTTGTTAAATATTGGGCTTCTCAATTTAAAAAATAAATTACAATAAAAATTACAATAACCTTCCTTTTTCCTTTTATTTATGTGGTGTGTGTGTGTGTGTGTGTGTGTGTGTGTGTGTGTGTGTGTGTGTGTGTGTATACACTCTCATATCCCTAAATACTACAGAATGCATGTGGAGGTCACAGGACAACATGATTGTGTTGATTTTCTTTGTACCATGTGAACCCCAGGATTGGAATCATGTTTTCAGGCTTGGCAGTAAGTGCCTTCACCTGCTGAGCTAACATGACTAGCTGTAAAAAAATGATGTTAATTCTGTAGTAAATGATTCACAGTTGGAAAAGGGTTGGTATTCTCCTAGAGCAGCCTGCAATTTTTATCTTTTCTGATCAAGATTGCAATAATCTTGAGCAAAGTCTTCTTTGCTTAACTTTCTACAGTGCAATTTACTTTGAAACTAAGCATGATTATTTATAGCTAATTTCTATAGCTAATCATTCCTCCTGTTCATACTCTCTATTTGTCTCCATTAGCCAAAGAACTTGAAAGCTACAAATATGGTATTTTTCATTTTCTGTCACAAAATCTTTTAATGAATATTCAGCATGTTTATGATAAAATTTAGAGTCTTTGGTGTAGTAAACAAGGTGTTTTGAAAACACAAAGCCATGAGTACACACACTGGATGTGGAGGTGCCAGAATTTACTACTGAATTTCTCTGCTCATGTACTTGAATTTATGATGGAGATGATGAAGAATATTAGCTTATGTGGTGTGGGTTATATGAGGCAGATGAAAGGATCGTAGCATAGCAATAGATATGAGATATAAAACTTGTTAGATTGGAGATATACTTTAAAATAAAGGGGGGAAGCCGTTTCTGCCTCAGCAGCAGCAGCAGCAGCAGCAGCAGCAGCAGCAGCCGCCGCCACCGCCACCACCACCACTGCCGCCACTGGGCCACAGGCCTTTTCTAACAGTGAGAACAAATCCAGCATTTACAGTTCTGCAGTCACCATTCTCGAAGGCTTCCTAGAGTTTTTATGTCAATGTGATTTCCACTGTCAACTGAGTTTAGTTTTTCTTTTTTCCATCACAGGCAATTTATTTTGTTCTATTCATTCACAGTTAATACAGAAAATACTTGGAAACATTTCCATATAATGTTTGACACAGAAATCATCAAATAGAAGTATACAATGTTGACAGGAGGCAGTACATTTATAATTTATAACCCCAAATGTATTTATAAATTAGAAATGGAAAGATCTACAAATGAAATTATGAAGGTTCACCAAAGTCATTTAATCTGTCAGTTTCGCATTCATTTTTATGTCTTAATAATATTCTATTGTATGAATAAGCCACATTTTATTTCTCTCCAGCATTTGATAGTTATTTGAGTTGTTTTAACTTTTTTACTATTAGCAACACACTGCTGTAAACTTTCATGTACATGTTTCATAGGTGCACATTTTCAGTAGTTTGAGGATATATTCCTAAGGGTAGAACTGTTGAGAAACAGAGCAACAATGTTTTGCATTTTGACCAACCACCAAACTGTTTTGCCAAAGTGGCACACCATTTTACAATCTCACCAAATCCTTGTTTTTAAGGCTCTGATTTTTGTACAAAAGCATTCAATCATTCTGTCAGACCAAACCAGGAAAAGTAAGCTATAGTTCAGAGCTGTTCTATTCCATTTACTATGCAAAGCCATTCTTGGTGTTTGCAACTCTGAGCCCTTTTGAGTATTCTTGCGGTGTTCACCTTTTCCTTCACCACTTTTTTTTTCTTCTTTTTTTCTGGTTTATTTCTATCTATTACAAATGTATAAAAAAATCCTCCATCAGCGCTGCTGATAGCAGCAGAACCTTGAGAAATATACCTTTGGTTTGCCTCAGAAAAGGAACACATATTGCACTGTAAAGTTTATAAAATTGGCGCAAAACATTGTGATAATGTTACAATACCAGTTTTAAGAGTTCAGTGACTAATGGGGAGCCGATGGGATACATGCAGAACTGTGAAAGCGATCTCACTTAGCCAGCTGTACGCGTAGACTATAAATCTACATTCAGATCATTTCTGAACTAAGACTATCATCTCAGTTTATCTGTTGAGGTCAACCAGGAAACCCTAGAATATACCTTGATTTTTGCAAAAAACAAAATAGGGGGAGGGGTTTCTTCAGCATTTCAGTCCACGAGTAACAGTATCCTAACAGGCAAAGTGTTCTCTCACTGTCAACATAGAATGAACTGCTGCTGGAGGTCAACTTGGGCTTTAATTTGCATTAGCACTTACATGCATAGTAGTCCAAGTTGTTGACCTCATGACTTTAAAAAGTAACTCTAAAAAAGTAAAATGGCCCTTCTTGGAAGACTAAAGAAAGACATCCAGCCACAGCTGTAAAAAGTCTCATCAAAACAATATACCCTTTTATGAATTACACCTCAATTTAAAAAAAAAATAGCCCCAAATAAGAAGCAGCTCTGAAAAAGAAAATATAACTTAAGATATTTGAAAAAAGCAAGGTGAATACAGGTTCAAAAATAATTAAGATACATTTCCTTAAGGCTACCTAGAATTAGGCTTTAAAGAATTCTACCATTTCAAGTTTACCACTAGTTACTAGATACCTATTTACAAACAAGATGTTCACTTTTTTTATTCCTTTATCAAGAGAAAAATCTACCTTCAGACTATGAGGGTGGTGATGGGGAGGGACTAGAAAACAAATTTCAAACAATCCCATGCAAATATCACATTTTTCAAATGGAAGAACTCCAAACTGCACTAGAAATTCCAATCACTAAGACACTTTCCATTGAAATGATTTAAGTACAACTACATGGGACCAAGGTTTAGGCCTGACAACCAAGTCCTTGTTTTCTGGAAGAAAGGCCTCAAAAGTCCCACTCAATTCCACATAACAATACTTCAAAAATCAATTAGGTTTTCATTTCCTTAATATTTTTGTTTTTGACTTCTAATCTTAAAGACTAGATTAAAACTTAGTTCATTTCCCAGAAGGCATTGCGTCCCTTTGCTCTATGAAAGAGTCCACCAAGACCTCTTCCTCAAAACCATCTAGCCCCCAGCCTCCAGCCTTTGCTTGTGATGCATCTTTCTCAACATCCTGAAAAGGTAATGTAGGTAAAATATGCTCATAAACATTAAAACTAGTTGTTAGAAAGATGTAACTAGCTTTATAATTTAAGTTCAAATACTTGCAGCTTGATCTGCACTGACAATGATTGTCGGAGCCTAGAATTCAACATTTACAAATTCTCATTCACATACACAAAACACACTATTATCACACAACTTGTGTCTTGAGAGAATCTTCTGCTTTTTAAATCTTTGGCCTCCCAGTCAATCCCAAGTTCAACCAACTTTAACTAAAACTTCACTCAGAATTTCACCAAGCTTTTCACCCACACATTAATGCTTGTCGTATCTTTCATCCTTCTGTGGTGTATGTTGGTGTGGGATTATCTATTGCTTGATTTTTCATGGATGTGTTTAGCTTCTTTGGGTTGAATTTTCCCTTCTAGTGCTTTCTGTAGGGCTGGGTTTGTGGACAGGTATTGATTAAATCTGGTTTTATCCTGGAATATTTTGTTTACTCTGCCTATGGTGATTGAGAGTTTTGCTGGGTATAATAGTCTCGGTTGGCATCCATGGTCTCTTAGTGTCTGCATGAGATTTGTCCATGATCTGCTAGCTTTCATAGTCTCTATTGAGAGGTCTGGTGTTATTCTGATGGGTTTACCTTTATATGTTACTTGGTCTTTTTCCTTTGTGGCTCTTAATATTTTTTCTTTGTTCTGTGTGTTTAGTGTTTTGATTATTATGTGGCAAGGGGACTTTTTTTTTTGGATCCAGCCTATTTGGTGTTCTGTAAGCTTCTTGTATCTTCATAGGTATTTCTTTCTTTAGGTTAGGAAAGTTTTCTTCTATGATTTTGTTGAATATATTTTCTGTGTCTTTGAGTTGGTATTCTTCTCCTTCTTCTATCCCTATTATTCTTAGGTTTGGTCTTTTCATGGTGTCCCAAATTTCCTGGACGTTTTGTGTTACGATTTTTTTGTCTTTAGTGTTTTCTTTGACTGACGAATCTATTTTCTCTATCGTGTCTTCAGTGTCAGAGATTCTCTGTTCCATTTCTTGCAATCGGTTGGATATGCTTGTTTCTGTAGTTCCTGTTCGTTTAGTCAAGATTTCTATTTCCAGCATTCCCTCAGCATGTGTTTTCTTTATTGTCTCAAATTCATTTTTCAGATCTTGGAATGTTTCTTTCATCTGTTTAATTGCTTTTTCTTGGTTTGATTTGATTTCTTCCCATTTTTTTGTTCGTTTTTTCTTCTATTTCTTTAAGGGAGTTTTTTTATTTCCTCTTTAATGGAGGTTTTCATTTCCTCTTTAAGGGAAGTTTTTATTTCCTCTTTAAGAGAGTTTTTCATTTCCTCTTTAAGGAAAGTTTTTATTTCCTCTTTAAGGTAGTTTTTCATTTCCTCTTTAAGGAAAGTTTTTATTTCCTCATTGAGGGAATGTTTTATTTCTTCTTTAAGGGCCTCTATCATCTTCGTAAAGTCATTTTTAGGGTTGATTTCTTCTGTTTCTTCTGTCATGGTATGTTTAGGTCTTGCAGGTGTAGAATCACTAGGTTCTGATGTTGCCATATAGGTCTTTATGTTGTTGCCTGTATTTTTGCACTGGCATCTACTCATCTTTTCCTCTGTGCGGTGCAGGTGGTGTCTGTGTCTGAGAGTGCCTCTCTTTTTCTAATTTTTAGTCTTGGTTTAGTAGGGGTTCTTGGTTAAATTGGTGTTATTGTTTCTTCAGGGACAGCTGATTTCAGTCGGAGAATTATATACTTATGATTCTGGTGATCTGGTTTAGTGGCTGGGTAGCGCCTTCTTCTGTGTTCCCAGGTCACGTTTTGTTCATTTGTCAACTCCTCAACTGATCTTGTTTCTTCAGACTTCAAACTGTAGGCATCTGAATCCTCTCCCAGATGGGTTTCAGCTGAGCAGGGTAGTCTCACCAACACCTCCAAGTTGTTGGGTTTCACGGAGATTGCCTCTTCCCCAGGTGTTGGGGCTAGGAGTGTCCCTGTTCCAAGCTGCGTCCACCCCTCTTCGTCCCCAGGCTGTCCACCCCTACAGCCCGCCGCCACAGGCCCACCTGCGTCGGCTTGTCTCCGCTGCCGGGCCTGTATGTCCCCGTCAGCTGCCGCTAGGTCTGTCTGCCTCTGCGGGCCGCCAAAGGGCCTGTATGTTTCTGCATGCTGCCGCCACGGGCCTACCTACCTCTGCTTGTCACTGCTGCTGGGCCCATCCACTTCTGCGGGCCGCCACCGGGCCTGTATGTCTCTGCCGGCTGCTGCTGGGCCTCAATGTCCCTGTCGGCCGGTGCCACCGGGCCCGTCCACCTCCGCGGGTCGCCGCCACGGACCCACCTGCGTCCACCCGTCTCCACCGCGTGGCCTGTCTACTTCTGTGGGCCGCCGCCGGGCCTGAATGTCTCTGTCTGCTGGGCCTGTCTACCTCCATCTGCTTACCTCCGCCACCGGGCCTGTCCACCTCTGTGGGCCGCTGCTGGGCCTAAATGTCTCCACCGACTCCCGCCGGGCCTGAATGTCCCTGTCGGCCGCTGGGCCCGTCTACTTCCGCGGGCCGCCACCACAGGCCTACCTGCGTCTGCTTGTCTCCGCCATCTTCCTGAGTTTAGTTTTTTGAGGGATGGTTAATTAACAGCAAAGTTATCTTATAATCTTAGTTTCATATATGTCCTTCAGAGAAAAAAGGACAAGATTATGATTAAGATTTTTACATGCAATGAATCTTTTGACTGTATTTTGCTCAAATCCCTGTTTAAAATGCTTTGTTACATTAAACATGCTCTTTACAAACATTCTTTGCTTATGAAACTACTTTTTGTTTTTTTTTTTTTTTTTTTTTTTTTTGAGGCAGGATCTCACTGTATATAGTTTCAATTGGCCTAGAACTCAAAATGTAGACCTAGTTGCCATCAAACTTTGTGACAATTCTCTTATCTCTACCTCTAGAATGCTCAGATGACAAAAATGTACCCTCATGTCCAGATGCCTGGTGAATTTTGAGCAAGCTCCTGAACTTTCTCCTAGGCTCATCTGTGTAATAATCCACTATAAAATCCAGTTTTCTCAAGATTTTTGCTCAGGCTGTTTATCAATAAACATTGCCTAACCCATTTGTATCAATACCTGATCAGGTTCATCAAAGTCATACCGACTGCTTTCCTAATCCCACCACCATGAGGATTGATCACCTTCTCCCGTGTTGTTATGTGGTGGGATTTGAGTTATTTCCATGAGTGCCTAAAAGAGTCAGACTTGAAGAACAAACATTTAAACTCTTGGATGAAGATTTATATAAAAACTTGGAGAAGTGGTACAGACTGAGCACTTCCAGCTGCCTGGCAAGATAGGTAGGGGGTATGGGTAGGAAAGCATCACAGAGCTACACATCTATATTTATGTCCCAGAGCTCTTGTAACAGCACACCAGTGCCTCTGTTCTTTAAAGTGACATTAATATATTCTTTATCAGGGTGAGAAGTCTGAAACCAAGATAGTAACAGGGTGGCTACATTTCCAGGGTGTTGAGGAAGAATCTGTCCCATTCTTTACTAGCTTCTGGCAACAACTAGCAATGCTGGGTGTTCTTCATCTTTGAACATCTGTCTCTGTCTTCACATGGCATGCTGTGTGTCTTCAGAAGACCATCTCCCTTTATGTCTCTTTCCTTTTAAAAGAATACCCATGATAGTCATTAAAGGACTATCTGACACCAATGTGAATTCAGCTAATTACATCTGCAACTCTATTTTCAAATAAGGTCACATTTTAAGTTATTATGGGGTTGAAATTTCAATATATATATGTATATTCAATTTTGTGGATTGAAAGTATATATATATATATATATTTAAATTTTTATTTGTACTTACATTGAATAATATATGTAATTTAATTGTATGTGTGTGTGTGTGTGTGTGTGTGTGTGTGTGTGTGTGTGTGTTTCAATCCACAAAATGGTCCTGTCCCAAAGATCATTTGTACTCCTGAGAAGCATGAAAGTGTAGATGTATCCAACCGTCTTATTAAATAAGAAACACAGAACCAATGTAAAAGAGAAAGCCAAGAGATCAGAGCTCAGAGCTAAAATCTCACCCTTCCTCTTGCGGTGGTTCCAGCTTTCCGAAAGAGCTATTTCCCTGTGTCTAAGTCGTTTTATAGTCATTCTGCCTCCTCATTGGTTGTAAACACAAACACGTGACTGCCTCGTCACTGTCTCTATGTACAGCCCCCCAGGTCTTAAAGGCATATGTCTCCAATGCTGGCTGTATCCCTGAACACACAGACATCTATGGGATTAAAGGCATGCGCCACCACTGCCACACTATGTCTATGGCTCTAATAGCTCTGACCCCTGGGCAACATTATTTATTAACATACAATCAAAATCACATTTCAGTACAATTAGAATACCACCACATGAAAGTATGTGAGAAAAGCTCCCTTTGCCTTTCTGGGAAAAGGAACAGTGTTGCAGCTGGAAGATCTCTTGTGGCAAAACTCATCCTGAGAGCAAAAACAATTCCTTTCTGACCTAGGCTGGAAATAAACACCAGAGTGAACAGTTTCCAGGAAGTTTCATTGGTGGGATTAACAGTTTTCTGAAAATGTGGTATGATGGGAATTGCCTCTGTAAACATCATGGGCAACAGAATGATAGCAGTATGCAGGTTGCAAAGGGAGCTGGAAACCAAGTTGTAAGAGGGTTGGGCCATCTTATTGGCTACTATCTGTGGCAAAGATTTGGTTTATGATTTAAAATTGTCATTTGTGTCACCTTTCTTGGTCTTTCTTTGGTTGATTTCTGGTGGCTTTCTTTCAATCCTATCTTCTTTTTTTTAAATATATGTATGTATATATATATATATATATATATATATATATATATATATATACACATTTTTTTTTAATTTTACAATACCATTCAGTTCTACATATCAGCCATGGGTTCCCCTATTCTCCCCCCTCCCACCCCCTCCCCTTACCCCCTGCCCACCCTCCATTTCCACCTCCTCCAGGACAAGTCCTCCACCGAGGACTGCGATCAACCTGGTAGACTCAGTCCAGGGAGATCCAGTCCCTTCCTCCCAGACTGAGCCAAGTGTCCCTGCATAAGTTCCAGGTTTCAAACAGCCAACTCATGCAATGAGCACAGGACTTGGTCCCACTGCCTAGTTGCCTCCCAAATTGATCAAGCCAATCAACTGTCTCACCTATTCAGAGGGCCTGATCCAGCTGGGGGCCCCTCAGCCTTTGGTTCATAGTTCATGTGTTTCCATTCATTTTGCTATTTTTTTCAATAATTGAGTAAAACTGAAATTTATTATATGCCACAGTCGTCCTAGGGACCTCCATGCTATATATATAGCCTCTATGGTTCTATGGGTTGTGGTCTGATTGTTCTTTATTTTATATCTAGAATCCACCTATGAGTGAGTACATACCATAACTGTCTTTCTGGGTTTGGGTTACCTCACTCAGGATGATTTTTTCTAGTTCCATCCATTTGCCTGCAAATTTCATGCTTTCATTGTTTTTCTCTGCTGAGTAGTACTCCATTGTGTATATGTACCACATTTTTTTTCATGCATTCTTCCGTTGATGGGCATCTAGGTTGTTTCCAGGTTCTGGCTATCAGAGAATTCACAAAGCAAGAACTACAAATGGCTGAAAGACATTTAAAGAAATGCTCAACATCCTTAATCATCAGAGAAATGCAAATCAAAACGACTCTGAGATACCACCTTACACCTGTTAGAATGGCTACGATCAAAAACACCAATGACAACCAGTGTTGGAGAGAATGTGGAGCAAAGGGAACACTCCTCCACTGTTGGTGGGAATGTAAACTTGTACAACCACTGTGGAAATCAGTATGGCGGTTTCTCAAAAAATTAGGAATCGAACTACCTCAAGACCCAGCCATCCCACTCTTGGGCATATACCCAAGGAATGCTGATTCATACCATAAAGATACATGCTCGGCTATGTTCAATCCTATCTTCTTGCTCTTTCACTGTTGCTTCCATCCTCTAGAGGCATCCCAGGCTGAAGAATAAATATTAGCACAAAAACATTACGGAAATGGATAAGGTTTTTATCTATATGGTGTCAAATTTATTAGCCATTATTAAAGATTAAAACACTTTCCAGGTACGTCATAACTAAACCACATTTGCCTGTAAAGTTCACTTAGGTAATGGCCAGTTTCCCTTTCTCCACATTCTATTGGGTTGTTTTTATTATCATATGCAATCTGGTCTGTTGGACTTTGGAGATTCTCTTCCAATTCTTGTGCTTACTTCTCTGGTTTTTTAAAATATATTTTAAACATGTAAAAATGGCAGTTAAATTTGATGTTATTAATATTCCTTTGTTTATATGACTTTACCCAATTTAATGATAGGGACATTTTCCAGCATTTAGTACACCATCACTACCCACCACTTTATGATCTTCATGAATATGTACAGAGAGGCTTTCAGGAATACAAGGAGGGAATAACACCTTGTCAACTATTATAGAGTGCTCTTGCAGCAGACAGTCTCCCATTATCTTTTCTGTTCACAAGTACCTTACATTTTGGGGCATAAGGAGAAAGAACATCGTGGAACCTGACAACCAAGTAGTACACTTTCCTGTGGATATGTGCACACTGGTGCTGCTTAATAGCAATCTATTGTGTCTTAGTTTCTAACAATACACAGATAATTTCATATTTTATGTTACAGAATTACTATATGTAAGTTAGAAAAGGATCATGTCAGGTGTTACAACCCATTGCATTTTTCTCTTTCATCATTTTTTTTTTCATGAGTAAAAATGCTTTGGTTCTCTGGGAATATAAAGTAAACAAATAGTGCACTTGTTGTGAAGACAAAATTTATCTGGAGAAATAATAAATTCAATCAAATGTACTTCAAAAACACTTGTCCCAATAAGATATTTAAATCAAGTGTACTGTATATTAATTTTATGGGCATAGACTTTAAAAGAAATTCAAAACTAGTAGAAGATAAAATGTTCTTGGAGCAAACTGGGGAACATGAAGCCACAGATTCCAATCTTTTCACTGGAGAAGCTGAATCATTAGAAGGATTTGCTTCCAGAAATTTTCAAGTATTTTACAAAAAATGTAAGATGCCAAGGAGAGGGGTGTGTCATGACATCCTGTGGATGTTAACATAATATAGACAAAAAGGTGCTCTAATCTCTGAGGGAAAGTGTCTTTCATTTATTCCAGGTAAATATTCAAAAACAACTCAGCAATATCAAATGAATATTACATCCTAGTACCACTGGGCTGAAAGATACAGATGTGTTTATTTACCTTGACAACAACATAACCCTAACATTCTTAGACAATATGTTGGAAGTATCTTTCCTATCCCAGGGGAATAGTTCAAATGCCAACTGGGCATGCTCAAGAACTTGATGTTAATGGTTTTATTCATTGTAGTTCTCCATTGCAAATTAAGAAATAATGGGTCTGAGTGCTAAAGATGCATTCAAGTATTCACTTATTGACACATATTTTAAGTGTCTAGAAATTTACTTGAATTATAAAAATTAGATCTGTAGAAACTATAACTTCATATAAAACCCAATTATGACATTAGCAGAAGTGGAGGTATCATAACTTTTGAAATTTTGGCATTTGTTTTTCAATATAAAATATGATTATATGATTCATTTTTTAAAATCAAAAGTGACAAAAAGAGTCAAATATAGTTCCTTTCCAATTTTCTACCTACAATCCTAAAGGAAATTTTTTATAACAATGCTTCAGTTTGGGGTTTTCAGATACTTCTCTGCCTCTTTTAATTAGTTTGCTCTTCTGCGCTTAGTATGTATTGTTCCTTTTCATGTACATCTATTTTACTCAAAAAGTATTATTTAAAACCTTGTAGGAGCCACAGTTGAACTACATAGTTTACACAATTTTTTCAGGTTCCAAGACTTACATTTTAAAACGCATAATAATTTCATTGTTGGGACCATATAAATGCATCCAATCATATCATTATAAGAGTAAAATGTGGAGTCTAGAGAAATAGCTCAGAGATTGAGAGGACTTCCTGCTCTTTCAAGGGACCTGGGTTTAATTCTTAATGCACACATGGTGGCTCCAAATCCAGAGAATCCAACTCGCTCTTCTGGCTTCTGTGAGCAAAAGTATGGACACGGTGTGGGTATATTCATGTGGGCAAAACACTCATACACAAAAATAAAAATAAATAAATGTTTAAAAGATAGAAAATCAAGGTCCGTGAAAATAACTCAGTGGATAGGAGTATTTGCTGCATAAGCACACAGACCCAAGTGCAGATTGGTCTTCAGTATACATATGAAAATTGAGCATGGCTCATCATCCTGGGCAAGGTGGAGGCAGTCAGCTCTGTGGGGTTTACTAACTAAGCAGCCCAGGTAAGAAAAAAAAAAAACCCTGCAAGTTTCATGTTCATTCAGATATTCTTTCTCAAAGGGATAAGGAGGAAAGTGATAAAGCAGGACACACAATGTTCTCCTCCTCTGGCTTCTGTGTGCATGTACACACACACACACACACACACACACACACACACACACACACACACACACGAGGGTGAAGAGAGAGAGAGAGAGAGAGAGAGAGAGAGAGAGAGAGAGAGAGAACCCATAATAACTATGCACATGAGGCTATTATCTATCCATTCTGATTCCTACAGTCAACTGCTCATATTTATAGCTTGCTTGTAGCTAGAGTTTTTCTGCCTGGCCCACAGTCAGGACAAATCTGTCACTTGCCAGTCCCACAGCCGCTCAGACCCAACCAAGTAAACACAGAGACTTATATTGCTTACAAACAGTATGGCTGTGGCAGGCTTCTTACTAACTGTTCTTATATCTTAAATTAATTCATTTCCATAAATCTATACCTTGCCATGTGGCTCGTGGCTTACCGGCGTCTTCACATGCTGCTTGTCATGGTGGCGGCTGGCAGTGTCTCCCTCCGCCTTCCTGTTCTTTCTTTTCTCCTCTCTGTTAGTCCTGCCTATACTTCCTGCCTAGCCACTGGCCAATCAATGTTTTATTTATTGACCAATCAGAGCAATTTGACATACAGACCATCCCACAGCACTTGCCTGAATGAAGTTTTAAATTCTAATAAAATTGTTCCATGAGGCTTCATCGCTATCCAACAAACTGCAGCACCTGGGGAGAGCTGGGGAGTTGGAGAGGTGGTCTTGCTCAGGAACAAGCACACTGATTGGTCATCTGGTACCCATAGGTCAGCATTGAAAACATATATAAAAGTAGCATTATATGGACTAAGTATATATAAATATATAAAAATTATATACATATATTAGTAGTATATATAAGTTATACTTAGGAATGAATGTGTATATATTAATTAAATTTTAATTTTTTTGGTCCTTTGTGATTTTATTTTAAGCACTGTGGACTGAACTCAGGGCTTTTGTATTAGTGAAAAAAAGAAGTTATGAATTTGAAGGAGAGCAGGGAGTGGTATATATGAAGATTTGGTATGCCTTTTCTTAAAAAAAAAAAAAAAACAGCATAAAGAAGTCAGGCTAATAAGCTATGGTTGCTAAAATTTTTTAAACAGTAGTTAATAACTTTGTCAACAACTATACCAAAATAATCTCTGTAGGAACTTCAGAGACCAACTAAGTGTACAGTGTTTTTGCCATTGTGAAAGCAGGAAGGGAGTCTTGAGGCAAGAGTGGAAAATTTTATGAAGTTGATCATGCCATATTCCCCTGTAGAGCAACAGGGGGAAAACCCTTCACACAGTGCATGCCCATGGGATAAGAACAAAGGAGTGAACTGTGTGTCCAGTGCTTTGGCTTGCCTTTGGCTACCCAAGGGTCCTATTGATGCTTAACCTGTCTTGGAGTCAAAAGAACAAATAACAAAGCTTAGACATGGGGAAAGGGCAAGTAACACTACACACTAAATCGACAGTTCTGAAAGATGGTGCTACTGAGCAACACATAAAAATACTTGAGAAGTCTTAAACCCTGTAGCTAGGATGGTTGTAAAACTCTTCTTCTACATAAATACAGCTAAGAAAAGGCTGGGAGAGATGGCTGTTTCTCCAAAGTTCCTGAATACAGGCTAATAATGATGATGATGTTGATAGATGCCATACAAAGCAATTGGAAAGCATCGCTAAATTAAAAAACTAAAGTAAACTTTCAGGTACCAAGAAAATAAATGCAGGTTTATCTAAAATGCCTGACAATATACCTAAAATAGTTACCACAAAAATATTTAGAATAGCTGCCCGAAAAATATTCAATTAGCTAAACAAAATTAAAAACTAACATATTATTAATATCAGATTATCAGAAAGTGAAAATGCAGAATACTATAATAAAGTGAAAAACTGTAAAACAAAAATTCAACCAAAGACATAATCATACTGAAGAAAGAATAATCAAATTTGAGGACAATGTAAATCAGTGAATTAAAGGAGCAAAGATGGGACAAAGAAGAGCACTCAAAAGCAGAAAGAACGTAAAAGAATTTTCAAGTCTCAATGAGAATAGAATAAGGGGACTAGGGATGTAGCTCAATGGTGCAGCAGTTGCGTGGCAAGCACAAGCTTCAGTTCACAGTGCTGAACATAAAATCACACACACACACAAAATGCCTAGAGAATACAGGGAGAAAGAGCAAAGCTTGTATGAAGAAATAATGGCGAAAAATTTACCAAATTTGAAGGGGGAAAAAAATAAATATGAAAGTGAAAGTCCACGAACTAAAAGTTGAATCAGTTCAAACCGAGAGATAGGTTATCATGAAACTGTCTGATCCACAGACAAAGATAATCATGAAAGCAGAGAAAGACATCATCTTTCATCAGCTAGAAGGGAGTATTTGAAGGACACCTGCAGCTTCTCAGCTGAGGCTACAGAGGTGGACAGGGCAGGGCGAGGCTCTCAACATGCCAGCTGACTGCAGCAAAGCTGCTGTTCAGAAATCAAGAAGACTTTCCTAGACGAACAAAAGCTTTGTGAATATTTACAACCATCCACATTTAACAAAAGCATGCTAGTGGGAGTCCTCTGATTTGAAGTGAAGGGATGTTACTCGGCCATGCAGAAATACACAAAAATGTAAGTTTTGCATGCAAAAGTAAACATAAGAGAACAAATTTTGTTATTGTAGTTCTGGTGTGCAGAATGTGAAGCACAAAACCATTTTTAAAGCTATGAATTTGCTTATATTAATGGTGATATTCAATATGTTAAAAGGCAATGTTTCTTACACTAATAAAAAATGGAGGGATCATAAGACAGTGTGATTTTTTTGTACAATTGAAATTGAGCAATAATCAGTTTAATTGATAATGAACAAATTATTTGGAGGAAGAGGAGAAAACTCATGATACAGATTGGTATAAAACAGACAGAAGAAGCAAGAATGAGCATACCTTGCTTGGGGCAGCTAGTTCTTAGGGGATAACAGTGGGCTATTTTTCACTGTCTGGGAGAAACATGGGGGAAGAGTGGGAGAATATAGAAAGAAGAGTATAAATTTGAAAATGGCTGTCACTGTGCTCCATAAAGTTTTGGGAACATCATTATAGATTCCAAACTCTACATACTTACCTGTGAAGTGAAAAATTAGTGAAAACATCAGAAGAGTAGTTCATCACCTAGCCTTAAAAGTAAGTTTTTCCAGATCCTGGTTTCATTATATTCAAGGAGAAACAAATGCATAAACAAGCTTAAGCCACAGTTCTTTCATTAGGCAAACTGGGAATTAAAGGGACTTCTTACCAAAAAAAGAGAGAGGCACATGCTCCTGTTACAGCCATCTTTTGATTCTCAGTATTGTTAAGAAGCTCCTTAGATTACAGTAGGGTACTACCAGTTTATTAAATACTCACCATTCTAGGGCTTATTACACCAAACTTAAGCGTGTTTTATTTATTTTTTTTTTTTCATTGTCTTTCACATGGGTGGATCTGTGAAAAAAATGAATGCCTGAATGAGATATGCCATATGAGGAGATAAGAGAGACTGAAGGGAAAGATTTCAAGTAGGAGGTAGGTCTACTTACACGTGGAGATATGTAGAGCTTGGAAGCTGTAACAGACTAAGTGGAAATCATGAGTATGCCTTGCCAAAAAAAATTTTTTAAAGCAGAGTTTATACGAACATAGAACAATTCATAAATTTTGTACCACTCAAAACTGAAGAGGTTCAGAACTCCACCTGGTAATGTGAGCAAACAGTGTTTACTACAGGACGAGGAAGCAAATCAAGGTCCAGAAGCAGCATGACTCATCCCAGCTCTGTATTTACCTTATTTCGGGTAGGATTATGAGGCATACTTGGCTCTGGTTCTCTCTCTCTCTCTCTCTCTCTCTCTCTCTCTCTCTCTCTCTCTCTCTCTCTCTCTCTCTCTCTCTCTCTCTCTCTCTCTGCTTTAGTGCTGGGAATTAAACCCAGGACATTTTATATACTATGAAAGTACTCAACACTGAGCTACACACCAGCCCTTAAATCTATTGTGAATTCATGTTTTGTTAATTGTGAGGTATATATATAGGATTTATCTTTCAACTGTTTGTTAAAAATATTGTCAGATTTCTTTTCAATGATCTTTAAACCACATAAAAATATCACTGGCCTGCCTAGTGTAGGACTGGTTTTAGGCTCTTAGGCTTGTTCCACTGATATTTGCCTACTTTGCATTATAATCTTGCTGCCTTCATCAAGGTAGTCTTAAATCACATAGGGTGATGTGAATCCTCCACATTTGTTCTTAATTACTAGAATTGCAATTTCTTTGCCATTCCACATAATTTTTGGAAATAGTTTGTTAATATCATAAGAAGTTGTCTGAAAGTCTTTGTTTTCAAGACAGGGTCTCATGTAGAACAGGCTTGCCTGAAATTTGCTATGTAGCCAAAGATGACCTTGAACTTCTGACCTACTTCCCTTGTAGGAGTATTACAGGTGTGTAATTATCATGCCTGGTGTATATAACACTGGGATTCAAACCCTGCCCCTCATGTGTGATATACAAACATACAGTTGGAGTAAATTGATTCCTTTCATAGATATAGGGCTATTTAGGAAGTTGGTTTCCTCCTGAATGAGTCTAGTAACTTAGAGCTGTCAAAGAGTTATACTTCATATGCCATTGAATATATGGGAATTGAGCTGTTTGTTTCAAGTCTTTATTATTACATTTTTAACAAACATCAAGTTGGTACTGATGATGTATGATCTTTCTTTTCAAATGTTGAGGCAGAGGACCAGCCTTTGACTCCATTTCTCTGTTCATTGATTTCTGCTCCATTTTTTACCCGCTTCTGCTTGTGTTGGATTGGATTTGGTTTTTGTGTTGTAGCTTCCAAAATGGAAGAGTAGGTTGATGGTTTTATAGCTCTCAGCAAGCGCATGCTTTTGCCACTGTGAAACCTCCAAGCACTTCTTTAGTTGTGACCCACAAAATCCCATAACTTACCCTGTCATGTTACTTAATTAAATAGATTTTAAATTTTCTGTTGATAATTCCTCTTTTACCCATTGATTTATAAAAGTGACCTTTAAATTTTGTGGTTTGTTATATTCTAAAACTCTTTTCATCATTGATCTCCAGTTTAATGTATTGTAGACTGGGGGCCTGTGTGTATGATTTATATTCTTTTCAGTTAGTTAAGAAGTGTTTTATGGTCGAGAATGTTCAAGAAGAATGCGAAGTCTGCTTTTGTTGGATGGGATATTCCATAAATGTCAATTACATAGAATTGATTGATAGTACTGTCCCAGACACCTATATTCTTAAGGATTTTCTGTCTTTGTTGTCTATCAATGACCTATAATATACTAATATTGAAGCCTCTATAATAATGGCTTTGTCTATTTGTTTTGAACACTATCATTTTGTCCCTTTTAATTTAATTCCTTGTTATATGTATACATATTCAAGACTGCAGTATCTTTTATTGTTGACCCCTTTAATAAAGTAACACTCCTTTTATTTCTGAAACTTTTCTAGAGACTCCTTTGTATGAAATTAATTTGGTTATTTTAGATTTATTTAAAGAGTGTCATGATATCATATTTCACAATGCACTTAGTTTTAAACTATATGAGTACTTACATTTAACATTGCATGATTGTAGAAAAATGTGTAGTGGAAAGTTTTGTTTTTATCCACTCCTATTTTCTCTTTCTTTTTATTTTTATTTATTCATTTAATATTTGTATTTTATAATTAACTTAATTTCACATATCAGGCATGAATTCCCCTGTCCTCCCTCCTCCCACCCACCCCCAGCCCTCCTTCCCAATCTACCCCCGACTCCCACCTCCTCCAAGGCAAGGTCTCCCCTGGGGAGTCAGCCCAGCCTGGTAGACTCAGTGGAGGCAGGTCCAGTACCCTCCTCCCTACACCAAGGCTGAACAAAGTGTCCCAGCATAGGCCCTAGATTTCAAAGAGCCAGCCCATGCACCAAGGACAGGTCCTGGCTCCACTGCCTGGGGGCCTCTCAAACAGTTCAAGCTAATCAACTGTCTCACTTATCTAGAGGGCCTGCTCCAGTTCCATGGGGGCTACTCAGCCATTGGTTCACAGTTCATGCATTTCCACTAGTTTGGCTATTTGTCCCTGTGCTTTTTCCAATCATGGTCTCAATATCTCTCACTCATACAATCCCTCCTCTCTCTCGCCAATTGGACTCCTGGAGCTCCACCTGGGGTTCGGCTGTGGATCTCTGCATCTGTTTCCATTAGACACTGGATGAGAGTTCTATGATGACAGCCAGGGTGTTGAGCCATCCAATCACCAGAGCAGGTCAGCTCAGGCACTCTTTTGACTATTGACAGTAGTCTACAGTGGAGGTATCTTTGTGGATTTCTGGGGACCTCTAACACTCTGCTTCTTCCTATTCCCCTGGGGTCTACATTCATCATAGTATCTCCCTCCCCATACTCTCACTCTGCTCCTGATCCAACTGCGCCCTCCCGCTCCCCTAAGCTCTCTTTCCCCTGACCTTGCCCTTCATTAGCCCCCACCCCCAGTTTGCTCATGTAGATCTCATCCATTTCTCTGTCATTGGGCAATCCCTGTGTATTTCTTAGGGTCCTCTTTACTAGGTAGCCTCCCTGAAATTGTGCTATACTTTCAGGGATCATTTCTATAGTTTGTTATTTTCTCTCTCAGTAGGCATATTTAAACCATACTTAAGGCAGTCAATATTTATATGGATTTATGGCTCAGGTATTCAGCAATTCTATTTGAGGCATCTGTTTCTTTTCTCTCCTCTGTTTTTTTCTTTCTGGTTTTAACTGAATATTTTATATCATCCAATTTTCTGTCCTGTGTTATCATATCAGTTAGATAATTTAAAGCCTTTTTAGGTGTGATGTATATTTTCTGCTATTTATTTAATTGATCTAGGTCTAACTTCAGATGACATAATACTGCATTGCACAATGTAATCCTTACATGCAACAGAATCCATTTGGCCTTCAGTGTTCATATCCCACATCTGTTTCCTCAACAACAGTCTTTCAACCGTGACAAAAACGTCAATATTCATTTATATAGAGCATGAAGATTTTCCCCACATTGTCATGCCCTAAAAAGGCAGTGTAGCAGCTGTTTAAGTAACATTTACTTAGTAATATTTCTATCAATAATTTAAGATATTTAAAAGTGCACAGGAGCAAGCTGGTAATTTATAGGCAAACACTATGCCACTTATATAATTTGAGCATCTTTGGACCTCCTGAGTAATACTGGAATCAACCTCCATGAATGCTGAGGCACAATTGTATTCTCAGTTTCTACCTTCCATTTCTAATGGTAAAGCTGTCATTCAGTTCCATTATCCACACATTTTAATGACCTAATAGTTTGTTACTGATACATTAATAGAGAGAAACTATATCATTTCTACTTATTCTCAATCTTCTTTGTAATTTTATCACCTAAATATTTTTTCTTCTGCCTAAAATGCTTCTTTTGCACTTCTTTCAATACTGTTCTGTTGTCAATAAATTTCTCAATTTTATTGGTGAAGAACGTTTCTGCTTCTCTTTCACTCTTTAAGGACACTTCAGGTGAATAGAGAATTCTAAGTCCACAAATGCTTTGCTCCTCCCACTGATTCAGTTTTCTCAGCTCTGTTTTTACTTGGGTAAATTATAACTCATTATAGTCATAATTATTTCTACTTAAAATTTTAATTGTTCTTCATTGAGAAAATTCTTGGTTCTGTATCTCTGTGGATATGATTGACTTCAGATTTGGGGGATGTAACTTGCCAAAGGATATCTGCCCACTGATATTTTTAAAAATACCAATTAACTTGTACTTTGCCATTTCTCTCATTGTTGGTGAAGGACCAGTGTTTATATGTGGAGCCAAAACCAGAAATCTCTTTGGCTTTACATTGTAACAGCCTGGCAGAAATGCTTCTCATTGTTTGTTCCCAGGATAAGACCAAACATACTCTGGAGAAGTACAATAGTCTTCTGAGGTCCAGACAAGGACAGATTATAGAATTAATGGGTCACATGAGATGCCCAGAGAACCTGAAGGACATTGAAGTGTGCCAGTTTATATCTATTAAAGGCTTTGTATTATGTATATTGGGCACTCATAGGAATGAAGACACTCATATATTCTCGGAGGAATCTTTGTGTGCATCTCCCTAGAAGTTTACCTCTTTATCATATATGTAGGTATACCCATGGGAGGAGAGAGAGAGAGAGAGAGAGAGAGAGAGAGAGAGAGAGAGAGAGAGAAGAGAGAGAGATTTCTGAACTCAGTCTTGGCTTGCCTGCTTTTAAGCAAACTAGTTCTAACACTCGCTACTATGTCCACTATTACAGAATTTATTCTAAACCCACGATTGCCTTTACATATACTTACCCACCAGAATTAATTTATTTAAAATTACATGTAACATTAAACCAATTTTGATGATTTTCAAGTACCATGGAATAGCGATAATGTTAGCTCATTATCCTTATACCAGTCCCAGTTTCATTGCCTTTCACATTAAGATAACATGAATATTGATTGATGGAAGAGATCTCTCAGAAAGCTCGAGTTCTTTGGGAAGGTCACATATTTAGGATGTTGACCCTCAGTCAATAGACCTCACAATGAATGAATTCCCATGGAATGGCCTGAGCCTATTGATACATTCTCCAGGAATAGGTAAATGTGAGTAGTACTGAACACTCTGAGGTGACAGTCTTCCATAATCACTGGGCAAATCCAATGTCAGTTCACTCGTTCTGAAGATAAAGAAACCTGTGATTCATAGAAGATAAAATTGTATTCACAGAATTTTAACCTCACTTATAAATTGCTTTTTCAACCCATTAATGTGATGATTCCCCATTTCTACCATTAAAAAATTCTGTAATATTTCCCAGCCCTCTACCCCAATCTACCTGCAAACTTGGTCTTTAAAGCCAACTCCTCCACTCCCCATGTTGACCAGATGTTCAATTTCAGATGTACTCTCAAGTGTCATACCTTAGTGAACAATTATAACTGTGATACTGCCCACTAATTACTTCAGGTACAGGAAACATGTTTAATGAAACAATGTTTCTACAGAGATATTGATGTTGTTTAAATGGCCAATGATGTGAAGATGTTTCTTCCTTCAGAAGATATCTGTTAAAGGTCCAGTATTGTTATTTATGTGGCAGCCTACTACCCTGTGTGAATTCATCCACACCACTGTGATCAGCCTTGATCTAAGTACCCAGTAGAGAGGAATGATAGCTCTCAGTCTGCATGCATCTGTTATTCAAGAGGAGTAGTTCCCATCCTGAACCTTGTTAGAGAAAGAGGCAAGCTGCAAAAGGACCTTGGATATGAATCATGGCATTTCCCTCAGTTTATTAAAGCCATGCTTGTGCTTGTCTGGCCTCTGCAGCTACTTTTTGCTGTCAGAGAGCTTTCTGAGTGGTGAATGAACAGTCAGATACTTTGCAGTTCAATGCTGCATATGGACATGGGCCATTTGTCAGAGTGCCAACCATAACCACCTCAAACACTGCTCTCTCTTAGAAGACTAAGCAGAATTATTGATATGGGCATTTTTAGACATGGAAGGAAAGTATATTTATGTTTTTGCTCTGAATTTACTAAAGCACCACGATACTATTTTGAAATAAGTATTTAAAAGGACTTAAAGGTTTGTAATTATTTCTGCATGTTCTTGTCTAATAAAACATTGCAATATTAAGTAAGATCTATCCATACCCTCTTAACATTTAGTGTGCCACTTAGTACAAGTACTATTTATTAAATGGATAAATTCCCCATGAGTTTTTTCAGTTATAGAAATAGAGCTTAGGATCTCATGGGTTATAGGCAAAAACTCAGCCTTCAAACAATTTTTTTAACTTTGTGCAATATTTGGAAGTGCACATGTTGTCTTAATCATATATTTATAGTTAAATATGAATAGATTACAGATTGTTAAACAAAAGAGCTATGAAATCTGATGACAAATAGTAAATTTAACAGGATAAAAATAAACTTTGTTCAAGTCCTTCAATTTGAAAATTTAGTTAATTATATCTCAAATTTCTTTTATGTTAATTCAAAGCAACTACCTGGTATCTTTATTATATAAAATAGTTTAGTAATGACATTTTCATACATGTATATAATATGCTTTGACGAGATTCACACACACACACACACACACACACACACACACACACACACACACACACACAAACTCCTTGTATTGCCGCCCTCTTTTGTCAACAACATTGCCCATTACATTTTTCAGTATAATTTCTGCTCATGCATTTCTTCAGGATCATAAATTATGTAGGGTTATCCTACTGAATATAAAAATAGCACATGTCTACACCACAGTTATTAAATGAGGAAGGCTTACAGCTGGTGTGCTAGTCAAGCAATTCCACTGAACCTGAGACTGGCATCCTTATTTGTGTCACCTAGCTCCCTACATCCCAAAGAAAAGGGGCACTATTGTTAGGATAATGAATAAGGACAGAAACAGCCACCTACATGCATACCATTAGTAAACATATTGACTGTGACACTTGTGTAGCTTAATCTCTCTAAAGAAGTACTATCTGCACCAATGACCTTGTTATTGACCTTGCCTGTGAGTATGGAAAGATAGGATGGTGTAGATTAAAAGCCAACATCAGCTTGGGCTGTACATATATAATTTGGTCTGAGTTCCATAATATGTAGAGAATAAATAGAATTAGTGAGTCCTCTCACTATCTCTTTCCCTTCTGGGGTATTTCTACTCTCTTAGGAGTAACTATTGGTGACCCAAGCCAAAGATGGGGGTATTTCCAATGACCTGTTTGTCATTTCCCATACCATGTTAAATGCTCTTGTCCAAACTAAAAGCGGTGACAATGGGGAATCAATTTGTAAAACCTCCCTCCACACAGTGTGGGCATCCAACTAGAATCTGTCTAATTCTCTTTACTTTTAAGTGCCTTCTGTTTTCTGCTGTTTGACTATGTTCAAAGTTCATAATTATTTTCTGCATGGAAGTTCAATACCACAGGAACTAATTGCATTTTAATTAAAAAAATGTTTCTTCAATATTTTACTTTTAGAGCTACAAACAAGAAGTGTATATTAAGTTTGAATGTTACTGCTTTATCAAAAACCTAACCTAATACCACATGGATAGATACACACATATATATGCATATTTCTATATTCATTTTGTCTAATAATAGTAATACTACAAATATTCCCATATTTTTGGGTTATAAATTAATTTTACCATAATCTTCTAATTGTGTCATATTAACTTAGCTTACATCTAATGGACTTTAAAAATTTATTTAGTGAAGTAAAAGTTAACCAAACTGGAGAGTTAGGAATAAGTAGCAATAAATAATACATTTTTTAAATTGTATTTTTAGTGTGTGTGTGTGTGTGTGTGTGTGTGTGTGTGTGTGCATGCACTCTTGTGCTGCATGAGTGCACACACATTCCCTGGTACATATGCTAGAAGACAACTTGAAGTTGGTTCTCCAATTCTATCATGTGGGTCCCAGGTCTTAACCTCTGGTTCTCAAGTGTCTTTCCTGACTTAGTTGTCTTATCAATCCATAGAGTGACACAATTTTTGTTGAATTTTAGGAAAGTATTTATGTTTTAAAATGGTGGATTTAGGTGGTTGGATATTTAGGTAGTGTTTCAGAAAAAAATATGTTAACTTTCAAAAGAAGTGTAAATAACATCAAAACTATATATATATATATATATATATATATATATATATGTATGTATATATATATATATATGTATGTATATATATATATATATATGCTCAAATATAATCTAGTTAGGCGAGCTAAGCATATGCTTTCAAATACTAACTCCATGTTAAGCTAAGAGATGAAGGTTCTTTTCCATTTGTGATTTGGCAGTGATAGAGAATCAGAATACTACTCTCTGCGGTGATTCTGATTATAAAATGTCATGGCAGCAAGATGAAATATTTTATTAAAAATTTTTAAGCTGTTGAAAATATAACAATAGAAACTATAAAATTTGCCAACTAGTTTTTCATCATTAATGGAAATGCTAACAATTATAACTTTTTCTATCATAACAATGGTAACAACTCAAAAAACTAGTAGGTCTAATATTTTGATTTCAAGACCAATTTATTTCTAACATCAACTCAGTTTCATATAAACATTAGATTATAACCATTCACATTTCTGATCAATTTTGAAAAATATGTTCAAGAATAATATCACTTAAAATTTTAGATATATCTTATCCATTCAAATGTTAAACAGTATTTGTATAAACTGTCTAAAGCAAATCTTAAGGAAAGACAACATGATAAAGTAAGATATTGGTTCACACTGAATGTGTGGCTCTATTCAAAATATACTCATACATCATACATTACCAACAATGAGCGCTAAGCCTTTGACTAGAAGAAAGGTATAAAACTATAGATTCATTAATGCATGTGTGTACAAATCTATTTATCTTCTCTTTCTTTATTTTTAATTTTCCATACATTATCTCTCATTTGAAGGTTAATTAAGGTACAATTGAAGAAAATATCTCTATTGTATATCTGTTATCACAGCCCCTGGGTCCAAGTTTCTTTTCTATTGCTTTTATTAAGTGTCTGAACAAAAAAAAAAATTTAAATGGTACAATGTTTATTCTGCTTACAATTCAGTTTACAGTTCATCATTGCAGGGAAGTCAAATTAAGAACTTGAAACAGATTGTCCATACTCATAATCAAAGAAAGAATGGATGCATATAGGTCTTATCCAATGCCCATGCTCCTCTCTATAAGCATATATAGTTCAGGATCCTCATGCTAGGAAATGGTGCTGGCTATAGTGAGCTGAGCCCTCCCACATCAATTAACATAATCAAACCACTCCCCCACATATACTGATTTACTCAATCACTCTTTGAGACTCCCTTCTCAAGTAATTCTACATTGTATTAAGTTGACAATTAAAACTAATGATCCCACCATGTTATCATTATTTTGTGTCCATGTAGAATAATAACTGTTTATAGGAAGGATAAGAAAATAGCTTATTATGTGCCTATGTAAATAGTCATGTCCCAGAAACATGGCTTTAAATTATCCTAAAAATATAATCTGCTATGAAATGGTTATGCAATCATTCACAGAGAAAAAACACTTTAACACACACACACACACACACACACACACACACACACACACACACACACACATTGGAGAATGCATTAGGGAGATGGTCTATAACAAATTGAGAAATCTTTTCTCATGATATCAGACACTCTTTTACAGCTTTCTTAGCTTTAGGTTTGGAGGAAGCTAGAGTTCTGCCTAGCTCAGTAGTGTTTACCCAGAAGTTTACCTAATAGTCAAAAGACTTTTAGGTAAGATACAGAGGTTGAAATTAAATGGCAAGTGATGGACTATGACAACCCAAGGTAGCGTTGGTTCTTAATCTACACCATCCTATTTCTCCATAATCACAATGCTTCCATCAGACAAGGTCAATAACAAGGTATTGGTGCAGATAATACTTCTTTAGATGGCTTAATCTACACAAGTGTCACAGTCAATATGTTCACTAATAGCATGCATGTAGGTGGTTGTTTCTTTCCTCATTCCTTTATCCTAGCAATAGTGTCCCTTTTGGGGGGATGTAGAGAGCTAGGTGACACAAATAAGGATGCCATTCTTAGGGTTACATAGATTTGCATGACTAGCACACCAGCTGTACGCCTTCCTCATTTGACAACTGTCATTTGGCATCTGTTACCAAAAAATTCCATCCATCACAAGTGTTTTCCAGTTTTATAGCTTCTAAGATAGAGGTAAATTGAACCTCCTGGGAGACAGCAGGAATTATAGTTTTTCTTAGGCATACATGGACTGCTTTTTATTTATTTATTTTAAAGCTAGCTATACTTATTAAACTAAGTTTTTCCTTCTATGGTTTGATATTATATAAAGCACATTAAAGACACAGTAGAGTTAAAAGAAGAGTTTTACAAGGCTGTTGAGATGGTTCCATTGAAGGGTAGGCTCACAACCAAAAATGCAATACCCCTGTCTCCATGTATTTTAATTGCCATTAAATTTGTTAAAAATTATATATTAAATGAATCTTTGGAACTCTAAACTTTCTACAATCTCAATACCACAAGATACATGTACCATACTGTACAGGTTAAAAATCTAGTTAGTATATAGCACTTTGCTCACCATTAACAGTTTATCATTTGAAATGCCCATACTGGTGTAGGAATCCTAGATTTTGAGCTTCAAATAACCTCTAAAATTATTGTATTGCAGCAAATAAAAATTTCAGCATATAATTGCAATTTTGTTTGAAAGTCTAAGATGCTTGGAAATTTTGGATAAAAGAAATGTGTGACAAAGATTGGATCATGTACAAAATAAAGACCTCCTATCAGTAACAGTGCCTTTCTGCAGAGACAACAGACCTGTAATATATCAACACCATTGCTTATTTATTTATTTTATTATTATTTATTTATATTATCAGAGCTATTTAAATAGCAATGTCTTTAAGTGTTGATGATACATGCATATTCATATACCTACTGGCTTCTTGGACCAAACCTTGTTTACAGTAATAAATGAAGAAGGAGATACATCCCAAATAAATTAAACTAAATTCAGTTTAGTAAAGCTATCTAATAAATAAGTTCATTCCATTGGTGAAATCACAGAAAAAGTAGAAAGGGCTGGCTCTTGTCAAGTTTTTTTTTTCTTTCTTTTTGAATGCCGAATGTCGAATGCCGTTTATTGAAGGAGGGAGGAGGTCTTAATTACAGGCTTACAGCACAATGGGAGAACCCTGGAGGGCAGAAGTTTGCTACTGATGTTTTACAATCTTGCATCTAAGCTGTTAATGCCCAATATGCAGGATACACAGACAAGGAACTTCCCTTAAGCATTCAGGAGGGTAAAACCCAGCAGGGAATTAGCATAGGCAGGACATCACTGTCAAGGTCAGCAATTGCTTGCCCAAAGGCAACAGTTGCCCAAAATGGGGGCCAGGGACCTACAGGTCCCCCCTTTTACTAAAAAATGAGCTTCTGACTTGGGTTGCATGTGACATCAGCAGGTCACCTTACCCATCATGGAGACACCTGCCTAAGCCACACAGGCATTCTGTCTTAGGTTGGTGAATGCCCTCCAGACATTACCCATCTCTGAATACTCATCATACAGATTCAATTGTGTGTGAGCTGCAGAGTTAACTGCTGCCAAAGATCTCAAAGTGGCGCTGGGCTTGCAATCTGTGTGTTCAACACAGAAAAAACCAACAGAGGTCCTATTCCACCCATAGCCAGTAGGCTAAAGGCAAATGAGCCATTCCCTTCCTTAATGAGCCTTACTGCAAATTGGAGTCCTTGTAAGATGGTATCCCAAAAGCATATGGAATTTATAAACTTGAGTTTATAAATTTATAACTTTCATAGCCAATCAAAATGTATATATCTATTGAATTAAATTTATCATGCCCTTCAGTAAAGTGGCAGGATACAAGATCAACTCAAAAAAATCAGTAGCCCTCCTATACACAAATGATAAAAGGGCTGAGAAAGGAGTCAGAGAAACATCACCCTTTACAATAGCCACAAATAATATAAAATACTTTGGGATAACACTAACTAAACAAGTGAAGGACCTTTTTGATAAGAACTTTAAATCTCTAAAGAAAGAAATTAAAGGAGATATCAGAAAATGGAAGGATCTCCCATGCTCATGGATAGGTAGGATTAACATAGTGAAAATGGCAATCTTACCAAAAGCAATCTACAGATTCAATGCAATCCCCATCAAAATCCCAACACAATTCTTTTTTTGTTTTTGTTTTTGTTTTTGTTTTTCGAGACAGGGTTTCTCTGTGTAGCTTTGCGCCTTTTCCTGGAACTCACTTGATAGCCCAGGCTGGCCTCGAACTCACAGAGATCCGCCTGCCTCTGCCTCCCAAGTGCTGGGATTAAAGGCGTTCGCCGCCGCTGCTGCTGCTGCTGCTGCTGCTGCTGCTGCTGCTGCTGCTGCCGCCGCCGCCGCCTCCGCCGCCTCCGCTGCCTCCGCCGCCGCCGCTGCCGCCGCCACCACTACCACCCGGCTCCCAACATAATTCTTCACAGACTTGGAAAGAAAATACTCAACTTCATATGGAAAAACAAAAGACCCAGGATAGCTAAAAGAATCCTGTATGATAAAGCAACCTCTGGAGGCATCACCATCTCTGACTTCAAGCTTTACTATAGAGCTATAGTAATAAAAACAGCTTGGTACTGGTATAAAAACCGACATGTGGACCAATGGAATCGAATTGAAGACCCTGACATTAATCCACGCACATATGAACACCTGGTTTTTTTTTTTTTAAGTCTGGTAGTTCTTTATAAGGTAGTCAGCCTTGTGACTGGAATGCGTAGAAACACCCATTGATTGTTCCAGGTTGTCACAACAAATGACTTCATATTGTCATTTAGAAATTATTTACAAAAGTAAACACAGCGATTCAATCCCACCTCCTGGCAAATAATGGTCTTGATGAGAAATACCTGCAGATTTAAACACTGTCAGGACCAAAGAAACATTTGAAATGATTCTTTTGATAAGATTTATACAGAGAGGAGTATAGCCCATACACCAGGATGGGAAATCACTGAGCTAGCAAGAAAAACATATTTATATTAGGCTTTAGGTGCCCATGTATGAGGGAAAGAAAGATAAAACAAAGAATGAACATTCATTAAGACATACACTTATCTAGTATCTATATTGTATGTTCGATACTTCAGTTTCATCTCTTTAAAATGATAAGAAAATGGGATTATCCCATTTTGTAGAGAAGAACACAAAAGTTAGGAAAAGGAACAATTTTCCCAAGTATGTATACTACTCCTCAAGGGAGCTGAGAGAGCCAGAGCTGGGCAGGTTCCTTGGCATCTACCATTCTTTTCCATCAACCACATCCAACTTAACAACCTGCAGTTCTACCTGAGCATTATTAAAGTAAGAAGGGAGCCCCAAACCCAAAAAACTGACCGGGTCATGTTTTCTTTATGATGTGAACAAACTGGAAGTGGACTTGTTTCTACAATGGGAGTGTTTTAGAAGCATGTGAATGATTTGTATCTCCACAGGAAATCTCCTTATCAGGAATGGGTCTTTGTACTTCTGTTTCCATGATCTTTTTTGTTCTCCTTTTCTGTGAGTTCATTCATATTGGTCTACACTGAAAACTAAGAGAAGCCATTCCCATTTCTGCCAATCCCATAAACACAGTTACTGAAGAATTAGAAATGATTAGCTTCACAGCCATTTGAAAATGTACTGTTAAATAGTAAGAACTAATTCGGAAATCTGGAAACTCTTACGAACAGCCCATTACTGTAATTGGCTTTTGTGCAACAAATGGAATATGTTCCTCAGGGCTTTGTAGGGAAATGAAATAAATTGAATATAAACTAGATTGCTATTCCTTAAAGTACTTTTAAGTACTTTGTATAGTTTAATACTTCAGATATTTGCCAACATTATGCCTCCTTCTCTGCCTCATTCTTTTGTTGCTTTTCTTGTTTGAATCTGGTAAACAGATCACTGAAGTATTGTAACATAGTTTTTGCTCTTTTGGAGGGCCCGCCACCCAGCTTCCAAACAAATTACACATGGAGGCTTATTCTTACTTATGAATGCCCAGCCTTAGCTTGGCTTAGTTTCTAGCCAGCTTTCCTTATCTTAAATTATCCCATCTACCTTTTGCCTCTGGGCTTTTCGCATTCTCTTACTTCAATAAATCTTACTCTTACTTGGTTGCTAGCTGTGTAGCTGGGTGGCTGGCCCTTGGAGTCATCCTCCTTCTCTGAATCCTACATCTTAGATCTCCTCTGATTTCTCCTTCCATGTATTCCCTCTGTCTGCCAGCCCTGCCTATCTTTTTTACTGCTTTGCTACTGGCCACTTCTTTATTTGACCATCAGGTGTTTTGCACAGGCACAGTAACACAGCTTCACAGAGTTAAATAAATCCAACATAAACAAAAGTAACACATCTTAAAATAGTATTCTACTACACTGAAGAAGACCAGAGCTGTCCAAGTTAAACAACCACGTTGTTACAGAGTCTCTTGAATGCTAAATATCACATTATGTTTGCTTCTTTAGTTGAATGAATGCAGGCTATTAATGTGCATTAATATGGCCATTAAAATGACCAAGTCTTGCAGTTCCAAAGCAATCTGCATCACTCACACCCTTAACATATGTTCCTGTGTCTATCATCCTTTTACTACCAACATTTATTTCATGGCTGCACAGTCTGATGGCTACACAGCAACACTCATTTAAATATCTTAGAAATTAAAAGTCCCAACCTGCAATTTAGAAATGCAGGAAGAATCTTTTTTGTCAGAGTTTTCTAAAAAGAAATGAAACCTTATGTTGACTGAGATAAAATCAGCCTGGTGACAAACAAAGGAAATTAATATTCACTTGAGGATTATTGGAGATGAAATATGGGGGATGCCAAAATAAGGCAGCCTTGAAATTGTGCTCTGAAGTTTCATAAGGTGGTGGCTGGTTTTACAGCTTACACTGCAAAGTAGGTTGTTGGTTACATCTCTTGTAGGTTGAGAATTATGATGGGTGAAGCAAAGACTAAACTACCTTGTAGGACAGGTATTAGGTTCAGACTCATGAAACCAGGTTTGGAAGTTTTCATAAACTGTTACAAAGACTAGTGGACTTCATTACATGTTTCATTTTTGTCCAAGGTCACATCTGGATGGGTCCCTTAAACTCTGTGGCTGGCCTCAGTGCTGGGATAACAAGCATATGCTCCCTATACACATCCTCTTTTTCTTCTTGATAATGGAAAATTTAAAATGATGATAATGATCATTGTAACTGACAGTATTGGCAAAAATTATATAAATAAAGGAGAGTGAAAACTACATTGTGGAGTTGCTTTGCAGCATATATCCAAAATTAAAAGTTAGATTTCGGGGGTGGAGAGACGATGCAGTGGGTAAAGTACTCACATCACAAGAATGAGAGCCAGAGTTTGGATCTTCAGCACCCAAATAATCTATGACCCCAAAGGCTGGGAGTGGAAGATGGTGGAGACGGGACTATTCCTGAAGCTCATTGACTGGTCAGCCTACACAAATCCATGAGCTTCACATTCATGAGACACCCTGTTTCAAAAAGTCTGGAAAAGAGCAATTTGAGGAATGACCCCCTACATCAATTTCTGTCCATTACATGTAGACTCACACAAGTGCACATACAGCCCCCCCACACACTCCAATTATCAAGTTTGTATATCAGATACATTCATCAAACACACACACACACACACACACACACACACACACTAAAAATTAATACATATAAAATGTAAATGATATTTTAGCTTGGATGCACACAGAAATAGCCTTGATATTGAAACTGACACTCATAGCAACAGCTACTTAAATGTTCACATGATGTAGAATGCAGTTGCTAAGATAATAAGTGTATCTATGTCTCGTACAAAAGTGATCTTAATGTTACTTTTCACTAGTAAACACTTCTTAGTGAAACAAGACTCTGCACAGTTTATGCTCTTAAATATAAATTTGAAGTTTTGTTTAAAAGATATTTCACAATTATTTTAAAAGGTATAAGTTTGGGAAATGTTTTTCAAAAGTGAATAATCCATACATTTTCTCATTCTTATTCACTCTCCCTTTCAGTGAAAAGGTGAAAGGTGATGATAGTCATTGGTAACTGGACAAGGAAAATCATGGCTGAAATAACCGTTGCTATATGTCTTCTATTATTGAAATGCTTTTCCAATAAGTTGTAAGTAAATACAAATGAGAACACTGAAATTATTGTATTGGAGCAGATAATTTAAAATGCTACTGTTAAATTTCTTTCTTCTTCTGAGACAAATCTTAATATATCATGAAATAAAGACATAGTTTTCCTTAAGGGAAGTCTCCTCCCTAATCAGACATGGGAAGTGTTAGCACTTTTATATCTGCACTTGAGTTTTCATTAACTTCTTTTACTAAATACCTTAAAATTATTTTTTGATTTATTTATTTTATCTTATGTATATGAATGTTTTGCCTGTATGTATATACATGCAGCACACACATGCCTGGTGCCCATGTAGTCAGAAAGGGGGTCAGATCCCCTGGAACTGGAGTTACATATTGTTATGAGCTCACTGCCATGTGGGTGCTGGGAACCAACCTCAGGTCCTCTGCAACAGCAAGAGATCTTAACCATGGAGCCATCTCTGTAGCCCAGTTTTGTGAAATATTTTAAAATGAGGATAGATGACATAATGCTAGCTATTTTAAGTATAAATTATCATAAATTTAAAGCCTATTTAGTATGTTTTCCTAGGTTTCCTTAATCTTAAACTGTTTTAAATGTTGGAGGGATTTTAACATGCACATGATAGAATCCATCCACACACTGAGACCAGAATTGTCAGAGCACAACAGTAAGTTCTAGGTGGTTACACAGATAACCTGCACTGTGAGCTAATGCCACAAGTCTTAAAGTTACTGTTGGAGAGTAAGAAGTTATTGAGTGCTCAGTTAACATCAAAAGTTAGACTGACTGCAAGTTCTGAGCCAATTTACAGGCAGAATTGTCTTCCCGTTGATTTTAGAGTGTTAATGTTGAATTCTACCAGTTCTGCTTGGAAAGTGAGATACCTTTGTTTCCAATCTGACAATAGGCTGGGAACTCTAGCATCTTCCTCTTCGTTGCTCTATAAAATCTTTGTCTCCTCATGTGTAGTCATTCTTAGTTTTTCTTGTTTTTTCTAGGAGGCTGTTGATTCTTGGTGTATGCATTTGTCACTGAGGCACTATTCATAAACCAATTTTGTATTGAATGATAAGTGGTATTTGGCACTGGGCAGTTTCTATCTTGAACCTTCCTGAATTTCTAAACTACATTCCTCTACTACATAAGATTTGCGTGCAGACAGTTAAGATGAACTCTATTGTTTTAAGTCCCATCATGAATGCTGTAGCTCTTCTCTTTCCAGCAGTGGTTTGTGACATGAGAATTGGGTTTTTCCTCTTTCCTTTTCCTTTTGAGTCCTTGACACTTCAGATATTAACTTTCTAGAACACTAAATACCCTCCTCTGAGCCTCAGAGGAGCTCTCTCCTGAATCTATTACTCCCTCGCTTTTCATTCAGTTCAACTGTTGCTTAGCCCACAGCCATTTGCTTGCTGTATGGTTCCCTATGTGGCAACTGGTATGGGAAGCTATTAAGAATCCAAGTACTTTACAAAGTTATCTTTTATCACTTTTTTTTATTAACTTCACCAGTCAGAGACACAACTCTTTTTTTTTATATATAAAAATACTTGTGGTATCGTAGCTATCATACAGTAAAGCTGCCATCTTCATATTTCTGGAATACTGTTGTTCATGGTAGTAACAGGACATGGGAAGGCAAGTAGACCAAGCAAAGCAAAAGGCAACAGTGACAACAGAGGAGTACAAAGACCCGGGGTCCTTACATAGCATCGGCACCTGGAGAACATTTTCCCTGCACTGACTTCTTGAGGAGAAGATGATGGTGAGGGTTCTACAGGAGAAGGAACAGTGCTGGATTCAAGAATATAAAACTAATGGCAAGAGGAGGCCACCAACTATGAAATTCTCTGCATTGTCCATCCATCTGGCTAAGAATTTTGAGAAAAATCCATGAAAAACTCTCTTATTTGATTTCCATTAAAATACTCATTTTCCTAAGAGTAGCAAACAATTTATCTGATACCAGTATTGAAGATGAGCCTGGGTCTGGCTATGACAGGTGAAGAGTCAGGAGCTAACTTCCCATGAGGCATTTGGCATCTACTCCCTCTGTTCAGATGTAGCACGGTGAGCAAAGCTGACCAGTGACAACTTCCTAAATTATGTTTATCCTAGATTTAGCAGAACCATGAATCCCTAAGGTCTCAACTTTGCTGTCTTTCAACATGCAAACATATTTCCTAGGAGAAAGGATTGAAGGCCACTGCACACTGGCTCTAATGTTCTGTTATTTGAAGGTACCTAAGCAGATACTCAGTCTTCAAGAAGCTGGAAGAAAGGAAAGGGCATACTTGCATCCTTGAGCAGAGTCTCTCAAGTCCATGCTGGTGGAGATACACATTTTCTAACTGCTTTATTTTTTTATGAAGAGCTATTGTTTATACCTTGCCAAAATTAAGTAAATAAAATTAAATTGAGGGATCTCCCTATGTTTGTCCATTGTGATATGTTGTCTTCAACAACATTATCTGTACATTTTACTATTGTACAATTATAAAACCTGTATGTTGACATATATAACGATTGTGGTGATATATCGTGTAGCCTAATAAAATATGACCGAGGATCAGAGGACAGAACAAGCCACTAGATTAAACATAGAGGCCAGACAGTGGTGGTACACACCTTTAATCCTAGCACTTGGGAGGCAGAGATCTGTCTGGATCGCTGTGAGTTCAAAGCCACCCTAGACTACATGAGATTTACTCAGTCTAGAAGAGAAACAGAGCCAGGTAGTGGTGACACACATCTTTAATCCCAGCATGTGAGATCTCACACCTTTAATTCCAGTATGTGGTAAATCACATGTGTGGTGATATTTTATTTGTACTGAAATGTTATTTTAATTTTATGTTAATAAATAAAGTTGCCCTGGGGTCAGAGCTATTAGAGCCATAGCAAGAGCATGGTGGTTAGAAGAGCTAGGTAGATTTCTGTGTGTTCAGGGATACAGCCAGTATTGGAGACATACGCCTTTAAGACCTGGAGGGCGGTACTTACAGGCAGTGATGAGGCAGTCATGTGGTTGGGTTTAAAACCAATGAGAAGGCAGAACAGAAAGATTATTTAAACAGGGACACAGGAAGTACCTCCCTCTCTCGGGGAAGCTAGGAGCACTGCAGGAGGTAAGATTTTATCTCTGAGCTCTGACCTCTCGGCTTTCTCTTTTACATTGGCTCTGTGTTTCTTATTTTAAAAAGACGATTGGTTACATCTACATCTGGCGCCCAACGTTCTTTTAATGGGTTTTGGGTCTGGGATAATTTTCATTATTTAGGGGGGTAGGTTACAAGTTGTCAAGGGTTAGGAAAAAGGCTAAGCAAAGGAGATTAGATTTAAGGTTCTTGTTTAAAAAAAAAAAAAGAAAGAAAGAAAGAAAAGAAAAGAAAAAGACAATTACTAGTTTTAAATACTTTACATTATTACCAACTATTAGGATATAAAGAAATGAAAGTTAGTAGTTAGACATTACAATAGAAATTGTAGTCATATTAGATATGTTTTAAAAATTGAGCAGATGTATTTTAGACAGGTCATCTTCAAACCCTTCAGAGATCTACAGAATATGGCATTTAAAATGTTTTAATAACTTAGAAATTTTTCTTTTTTGAGACATGTCGGCTCCTGGCAGTACCAATCTACTTCAGAGAAAATATGGGCATTGAAGAAACTGCATATGGAGTTAATTTTCATTGTGGCAAAAGTTAGCCACTGGACAACAAAGTATCCTCAAATCAACAGGACAAAATGGACAGACAGAACACGAAACAAAGGACTACTGATTCCTGCCAAAACAAGTGTGGTTATGGCTTTATCAAAAGGCATCTTCTGAGGCCAGGACAATATGGCACCATCCCTGAAGTGGCCTTCACAATCTGGAAAAGGTACAGTACCCTTTTCTTAGAAGGCAGCTGAACAGGCAGTGGGCCGATGGCTTCTGTTGTGCAATGGAACAGCAACTAAAGCTCACGCCTCTCAATAGTAGACTGGCATTTAATAGAGGGATGTGGAGAAGAAGGGGATGCTGAAATGAAGCCATATATACACAGCCAAGAAGAATGGGCAGCTGAATTCAAAAACCATCAACAATTTCCAGAATTTAAAATCCTGAATCATGACATGACACTAGTGGAATTCAGGTGTTTCTGGTACATGGACTGCTCTCACCCAATGTGAGGTTGAACTGTTGACCTTGTGTACAACCTACTTCACAAATGAGTCTGTCAGATACCATAAGCCTATAGGCTGAAGATGATGCCCCAACACTGTGGAGAAACCTCAGGTGACTGTCCAGGCAGCTGGTTGTTTCTGTCAACTCACAAAATTTTTGGAAGCTGCTTTTGTGCACTTCTTGTTTTTATTTTTGTTAGCTAATATTATTTCCTTCTTGGGTCTCTGAGGGAGTTGAAGATTAGTTAGTTATAGTTGAAGATTAATTAGGATAGAAAGTGAATTAGATACATTTTGGACTTACTAAAATAGGATAGATAAGGGAATTATTTTCTCTGATTTGTCAAATACAAATGGACTAGACATCGTTTAGGTATTTGTTACTTGTATATATTGTATATAGTTATTGTACTTTTGTATATAGTTTTTCTTTTGTTAGTTATAACCTTTTGCCTTTTTTTATTAAAATAGAAAAGGGGAAATGTGGTGATATTTTATTTGTACTGAAATGTTATTTTAATTTTATGTTAATAAATAAAGTTGCCCTGGGGTCAGAGCTATTAGAGCCATAGCAAGAGCATGGTGGTTAGAAGAGCTAGGTAGATTTCTGTGTGTTCAGGGATACAGCCAGTATTGGAGACATACGCCTTTAAGACCTGGAGGGCGGTACTTACAGGCAGTGATGAGGCAGTCATGTGGTTGGGTTTACAACCAATGAGAAGGCAGAACAGAAAGATTATTTAAACAGGGACACAGGAAGTACCTCCCTCTCTCGGGGAAGCTAGGAGCACTGCAGGAGGTAAGATTTTATCTCTGAGCTCTGACCTCTCGGCTTTCTCTTTTACATTGGCTCTGTGTTTCTTATTTTAAAAAGACGATTGGTTACATCTACACACATGCTTTCAATCCCAGGAACTAAAGCTTTTCAGCTGAGGAACCTCTTTCGGCTACAGGCCTATCAGCTGAGGCTTTTTCAGGCTGAGGAGTTGGTGAGGTAAGATATGGCTGTGGCTTGCTCTGCTTCTCTCATCTTTCAGCATTTACCCCAATATCAGGTTCTGGGTTTTTTATTAAAAGACCATTAAAAATAATTCAGGTACCAATACATTTCTGTATTGGTGAATATAACTTATAAATGCTAAAGAAAGGCCTTTAGAAATAGGCAGAGACATAATTAGGTTCAAAATATGTTAATTTAAAATCTTACTTTTGAACCAATTAGATCTTTTATCTTGGGTATAAAAGGTAATCTGTACAATTCCAATATCTTTATCTATAAACTGAAAAAAAATGTATTTCCTTAGAAGGTCACTTCTATTGAATCACATTAATTTTTACTAGAATTCGGGTAGCAGGTACCATTGAATACTATCTTGGCTCTTTGAACTGATTCCAAGTTACGAAGGAAACAAAAGTGCAAATTTTACAGGTGTTGATTGCCGTTCCACTTTTATTCAATCATTTTGAAGCAGGTGTCATTGATTATCAATTTAGCCTATGAAGACAGAATAGAGAGATGATAAAATTCCTCCAAATTCACCATTTAAAAGAAACCCACATTATCACCCAAGGTCCACTGTTGTTTTTTCAATTTGTTAACATTGCCTCGTGTTCTTTTCTCAATAGTAATAAAATTCATATGTCCTTGGTTTTACAATTTTGGCAACTATAACTTTGTAGTATTTAATATACACATAGAGTTAGGCAACCCTCACAGGTATTTCACTTCAGAAGATTTTCATCAACCCAGGAGTAATTTCTCTTTCTATTAAGAGTCTCTTTCACCCCTTGTTAGTTTAGTGGTCAGTTAGTGATCAGAAGCCATTTCCTTACATCTCTATAGTTACTGATTGTTGTCTTGGCTGAGAGGTTCTGTGTATATGCTAGGACATGCCTCCAACATTCAATCTTACATGTGGAAATTTCCTCCCAGCCCTCACTTCCTGCTTCTGCAAAGCATCAGTGTTAATAAGAATGAGCGGTTAGAGTCTTCATCATTTTCAAGCATATTGCAGGGTTGAGTGGAGGATGTGATCAGATAAAGGCAAAGTTTGCAAAGCTCACTGTTCTTACAGACACGTATCTATTTTTCTTTTACCCTTTTTTACTGAAAGTAGATTCTTTTTCATACTATATATCTTGATTAAAGTTTCTCTTTCCTGTGTTCAGCCCAGTTCCTCCCTACCTCCCCTCCCATCCAAATACACCCTCTTTTGTCTCTCATAGGAAAGAACAGGCTTCTAAGAGGTAACAATAAAACTTAACAAAATAAAATGTAATAAGACAAAAAAATCCCATCATATTGAAGTTGAACAACACAAACTACAGAAGAAAAAGAGCAAAAGAAAAGGCAGAAGAATCAGAGAACCTCTTGTTCACATGTTCAAGAGTCCCATAAAAATATTAAACTGAAAGTGCAAATATATACACAGAGGACCTGATACAAACTCCTGTGGGTCCTGTCCTCGCTGCTTCATTCTCTGTGAGTTCATATGAGCTTTGCTCAGATGATTTAGAGGGCCTTGTTTTCCTGATGTCCTCCTATTCCTCTGTCTCTGACACTCTTTATTCTTCCTCTTCTATGGGGTTCCCTGAGCTCTAAGGAGAGGGATTTGATGGAGATATCCCACTTAAAGCTGTGCATACTGAGGTCTCTGTCTGCATAATGTCTGACTGTGGGTCTTTGTTCCAATCTGCTGCAAAAGAAAGCTTCTCTGATGATGAATGAATGAGGCACTGATCTATGAGTATAACAGAATATCACTGAGTCATTTTATTGTTACTTTTTAAAAAGACCAGTAGTATTTGATTTTACTCTTAGCCTCTGGGCTGTCTAGTCTCTGGTTCTTGGTTACTTAAGCAGTGTTGGGTATGAATTCTGTCTCATGGAGTAGACCTTAAGTCAAATCAGACTTTGGTTGGTTACCCACACAACTTTCTGCCACCATTGTTTTAGCATATTTTGTAGAAAGGACAACACTGTAGATCAAAGGTTTAATGACTGGGTTGGTGTTTATATTTCTCTTTTGGTAGCCTGCAGAGTACCTTCCAGTACCAAAGATACTAAAAGGTAGAGGTAAAGATTCTATGTAGGCACCAGCTTGACCTCTCCATATTCAGTGAGTTGTGTGGGTGTTTTCTTCAGCTGATGACCATGGCAGAGGAATAGCAGATGGCAATTGACTTCAGTGGATTAGCCCACCAGGAAACAAAACCCTGTTGAATAAATCTTGGATAGGCAAGACCCTGAGACCACAGACTCCAGAGTGTCTTTTGCTCTGCTGTGCCTTTACATATTTGCCACTGTTATCTTTCTCTTGTGTCTGGCATGGTGTGAATGGGTGTAGGGAGATCCCCACTGCCTGGAATGTAGTGTGTTTATCTCATGGAAATACCCCATTCTTCTAAACATTTTTACCTGTGGATTATTATGAAGATAATTTCTTCTTAAGCTGCACTAACTGATAATAACAATGTTAGTTTAAATAGCATTTTGATGATAAAAAATAAAACAAGGAAGTGTCACACAGCTAGAACCCATGAGGAGCCATATAGACTGTGGCTTAGATTAATGATTAAGAAAAACAACTGAGTCCCACTAGGCCAGCTAGTTTAAATTCTTTTAATCTTAATGTTGGGAGGTGTGATCACAGGCTTTGGAGTGCATCATAGCTGAAACAAAGCTTTGAAAATTACTTAAAGTTAGACTAAAATGTTTTTGTCAAAGAGCTTTGAGGTAAAAAACCAAAGAAGACAATATAAAGTTTTAGAAAGCCACATAGTTGAATGAAGAACTCTTTAAGGTCAGAGAACAAGAACAAAGCAGCCCAATTATTAGATGATGTGCCTTTTTTGCTAGGATTGGTTGATGACCAGAGATGATGATTAATTCCTTATACCCATTTCTGCCCTCAATCTCCTGATAAATTATTGATGAGTAGGTATGTACATTAAAGATTTAAAGCAGAGCTGGCTGACTCTTTTTCATATATAAAAGTTTAGATTTGTGATTCCTTATAAGATCACCTTTCAAGTTAAGTAATAAAGTGACCAGTCCTTTCTTTGTAACTGCAAAACACAGACTGCCAGTAAAAGAATATCTTGCCTGCTTACACACTGTTAATCCAAAACAGATTGCTTGGGTATGAATATGTGTGGGTTCTTGGGATAATTTGTTTTTCACCTGTAGTACATAAAATGTTTAATCATAAAAGGGATATGGAAAACATGCAGTTTTTTATTAATAAATTTTTCATTCATTTTACATACCAACTACAGATCCTCCTCTCTTTCCTCCTCCCACCCCTCCAGCCTTCCTCCCCCAATGCACCCCCCATTCCATCCTCCAATAAGGTATGAACTCCCATGGGGTGTCAGTGGAACTTGGTACATTCAGTAGAGGCAGGTCCAAGTCCCTCCCCTGCATCAAGGCTGTGTAAGGTTTCCTGCCATAGATAACAGACTCCAAAAAGCTAGCTCATGCACCAGGTATGGACCCTGATCTTACTGCCAGGGAGCCCCTTAGCAGATCATTACCTATATTCATTGTAATCATTCACTTGAAAAACAGAATGTAACTACACTGTAATTTTTATGTTGCCTAGAAGATTTTGCTGTGGTATATAAGCTGCAAGGGAAAGAATAAAGATAGAGTTAAAATGAGTTAGAAGGAAAACATCAAGAATGAGAGAGTTAGAAGGAGTTAAAAGAAAAACATGGAGAATAAAGATAGACTGAGAAGGAAAACATGAAAAATGAGAGAATAAGAGAGTTAGAAGGGAAACATCAGGAATGGGAGAACAGGGAAGAATAAGTAAAGAGTTAGAAGGACAACATCAAGAGAGACAGAAAGAAATTTTTAGATAGAAATAAGAAAAGAGAATACAAAATACAGAATCAAAATAGAAAAGAAGAATAAAGAAAAGGTCTGAAGGAAAGCATCAAGCAAGTATTTGAGTGTCTTTTCCCTTTATCCCCTCAGATAAAAAAGTCATAGTATGCTCTGACTCCGTGGGTTCCCTTTGAGCCTTGTGCTGCATGAGGCTGGCCCCCAGGCTGCAAAATACAACTCTGTTAGTTTGTGGAGAGCAACAAACTGTCTTGGCATCAGCCTGGGTTGTTTGTAGTTTTTCCTGGAACATCCTCGGCCAACAACCTGATTGGACGTAAACCTGTCCTGGTACTGCAAACTTAGTTTGGTGACAAGAAATGGCCAGTTGGGACTCTGTCTCCTGGAGACTTCAGTAGAATGACCTTCACATATTCCAGAAAGTTCCCACTGTATTAGGTTTCCATATAACCCCTCAAATGTCGCTCCATTCTAGCTATCTTTTCCCTCATTCCCTCTCTCAACCTAATCCCTCCTCCTCTCCCCACTTTATCCTTCTGTTCCCATCCCCTCTGTCCCTGACCACTCATAAAACTATACTTTTTGCACCTTCCAAGGAGATAGAGGATCATTCCCAGTCCTTTCTTTTATCCTAACCTCTCTAGGTATACAGATTGTAGCTTGCTTATAATTCATTCAATGGCTAATATCCACATATAAGTGACTACATACTTATCTTTCTGGGTCTGGGTTACCTCACTCAGAATGATTTTTTTTTCTAGTCCCATCTGTTTGCCTACAAATTTCATAATGCCATTTTTTAACAGCTGGGTAATACTCTGTTGTGTAAACATACCACCTTTTTTTGTCCATTCTTCTGTTGTGGGAGATCTAGTTTGTTTCTAATTTCTGCCTATTATGAATAGAGCACTAGTGGACACGGATGAGCAAGTGTCCTCATGGTAGGATGGAGCATCCTTTGGGTATATGCCCAAGAATGATATAGCTGGATCTTGAGCAAAATTGAATTCCCTCTTTTCAAGTAACTGCCACACACTAATTTCCATAGTGGCTGTACCAGTTTGTACTCCCACAGACAATAGATGGGTGTTCACCATTTTCCACACTCTCACTAGCATGAGATGACACTTGTGTCATTGATCATAGCCAATTTGACAGATATAACATGGAGTCTCAAAGCAGCTTTGATTTGCATTTCCCTGATGTTAAGGATGTTGAATACTTCTTTAAGAGTTTCATGGCCATTGGAGTTTCCTTTATGAGAATTCTTTTTTCAGATTTGTTCCCCAGTTTTTAATTGGACTATTTGACTTTTTTTTCATATCAAGTTTCTTGGTTTCTTTATATATTTTGGATAATAGTACTCTATTGGACGTGGAGTTGGTAAAAATATTTTCCCTTTCTGTAGGCTACTGCTTTATCTAAATGACAGTATACTTTTCCTTCCAAAAGCTTTTCAGTTTCATATGGTCCTGTTTATTAACTGTTGACCTTAGTGCCTGTGGTAACGAGTGTTCTTTTTAGAAAGTTTTCTCCTGTGCCAATGAGTTCAGTGTTATTCCCTACTTTCTCTTCTATGAGGTTCAGTGTTACCTGGTTTTATTTTTAAGTCTTTGATCCATTTGAAATTGAGTTTTGTGCAGGGTAATAACTATAGACCTATTAGTTTTCTACATACAGACATCCATTTGACTAAAAAACTTGATGAAGACACTGCATTTTTTCCAGTGTGTACTTCTGGCTTCTTCATCAAAAATCGGCTGAACATAAGTGTGTGGATTTATGTCTGGGTTTCCAACTTGATTCCATTGATCACCATGTCTGTTTTTATGCCAATATCATGCCGTTTTTATTACTATTACTTTGTAGTACAACTTGAAATCAGGGATGGTGAGACCTCAAGAAGTTCTTTCATTGTTCAGGATTGTTTTAGTTCTCCTGAGTTTTTTGTTTGCTTGCTTGCTTGCTTTTGTTTTTCTATATGAAGCAGAGAATGTACATTTCTGAAAAATTGTGTTGGAGTTTTGATGGGGATTGCTTTAAATATGTAGATAGTTTTTTATTAGGACAGCCATTTTTGCTATGCTAATCCTATTTATCTATGAGCGTGGAAGGTCTTTCCATCTTCTTAAATTTCTTCAAAGACTTGGTGATTTTATCCTATGTCTTCACTTGCTTGGTTAGAGTCACCCTAAGATATTTATATTTTTGAGGCTGTTGTGAAAGGTGTTGTCTCCTTGATTTCCTTCTCAGTCTATTTGTCATTTGATTATAGGAAGGCTACTACCTTCTTTAGATAATTTGTATCGAGATATTTTGCTAAAGTGTTTATCAGTTGTAAGAGCTCCCAGGTGGAATTTTTAGGGTCACTTATGTATATTATCATAACACCTGCAAACAATGATACTTTGATTTCTTACTTGCCAGTTTGTATTCAGTTGATCTGTTCTGGTGCCTCATTGCTCTAACTAAGACTTCAAGTACTATATTGAATAGGTACAGAGTGAGTGGAAAACCTTGTTTTGCTCTTGATTTTAGGTGAATTGTTTGAGTTTCTCTCCATTTAAGTTGATATTGGATATTGCCTTTCTGTATCCCATTTATTAGGTTGAGGTATATCCCTTGTATCACTACTCTCTCCAAGACTTTTATTATGATGGGATGTTATGCTTTGTCAAAGGCCTTTTCTAGTGAGATGATCACATAGCTGTTTTACTGTCAGTTTGTTTATATGGCAGATTATATGCTGTGGGATGTTCTGTATGTCCTGTGGGAGCCCTTCTTGGGTTCTTTGTGGCATTACCCAGCAGGTCCGCATAGAGGATGATTAGGACCATGGGCCTGAGTGCAGGTGTCTGAGATGGTCTGCACTTGGCTGTGCTGGGGATGGTCTGTATGTCAAGTTGTTCTGATTGATCAATAAATAAAACCTTATCGGCTGTGGCTAGGCAGGAAGGATAGGCGGGACTAACAGAGAGGAGAAATAAAAGGACAGGAAGGCAGAAGGACTGACTGCCAGATGCCGCCATGACCAGCAGCATGTGAAGATGCCGGTGGGCCACCAGCCACGTGGCAAGGTATAGATTTATGGAAATGGATTAATTTAAGATAAAAGAACAGTTAGCAAGAAGCCTGCCACGGCCATACAGTTTGTAAGCAATATAAGTCTCTGTGTTTACTTGGTTGGGTCTGAGCAGCTGTGGGACTGGCGGGTGACAAAGATTTGTCCTGACTGTGGGCAAGGCGGAAAACTCTAGCAACAATTATATTTATTGGTATTTTGAATATTGAGTCATTCTTGCATCTCTGGGTTAAAGCCTGCTTGATCATGCTGGATGATCTTTTAATATGTTTTTAGAATCAGTTTCTACCTTCATAAGAAAAATTGGTCTGTAATTATCTTTTTTTTTCTTGTTATGTCTTTGTGTGGTTTAGGTATTATGGTAACTGTGGCCTCACTTATTTCTATTTTGTGTAATAATTTGAAGTCTATTGGCTACTTCTATATTGGAACATGGAATTTGTAGTAACCTAAATTTGTGTTCCCCAGCCATGGTCATTCATATCTGACTCCAGAATAAGCTATCTATTATTTCCTTTAAGGTGAGGCCTGTGTTTTTGCATTGACATGAGTTATTGGTAGAAGCTTGGGTGAGCTAACTGGGAAAAAGAGCCCCACTCCACATGATATGGGCTTTCCTGGTTTCTACCAGGTCTCTTGGGAGAAAGGGTTTCAAAAGGCTATTGTGGGGCTGGAGAGATGGCTCAGAGGTTAAGAGCATTGACTGCTCTTCCAAAGGTCCTGAGTTCAATTCCCAGCACCCACATGGTGGCTCACAACCATCTATAATGAGATCTGGCACCCTCTTCTGTATACATAATAAATAAATCTTAAAAAAAAAGGCTATTGTGATAAATTATCTTTACCTATAAGGTATTGGTGCAATCCTGGCAGCTGCTAGAATAGATATCTATCCTAGGATCCCCTTCAATGTCCTCAGTACTGACTACCTATAGTGCATTTTAATGAATTAGTAAAAGAAAATGACTTTATTTTTTCTCTCATTTTATTTGTGAAACATACTCTATTTGTCTGTTTTATGATATGTGAAGCTGCTGGTACATTTTTGTAACCCAGACCTTGTTTTTTTTTTTTCTTTTTTCTGTGTTCTTTGTACTAAATTGTAAAGAAGTCTTGAAAACCCAGCTACATTTGAAGTGCTGTGAGCTTGAAGTCTTAGTTGAGCTATTTGCTGAATAATAATAACCTGTTCAATAGGTGTCAGCAAAGTTCAGGAAGATTTCCTTGATGGAGCTTCACTTCATTGGCCATTTCTTGTAGACTGAGTTGTCATTTTCGTGTTCAGATTATTCTTTAATATTTTCTTCATGTTTGAAGCACATATATACATTGTCAAAAATAAAACACATCTTTTAAAATGTTTTATTTTAATTAATGTCTATTATTTTGATTATGTCTGGAAAACTCAATATAAAAATGTCAAAACACAACAGTTTTGTGGAACTTTCTTAGTATGTGGAGGCTGTCAAGCAAGATTGTACTAAGATATAAATAAAAATCTTAGTGCATAGAGTAATAATTTCAAAATATCTCCATTGATGTGCGTCAAAGTTATTCTTATTAAAGTATTCCTATAGTTTTTATGAAAATAGTTTTATGCATGCTCTAGTGCATATACACAATCATAGAGGTATATGTTTATTGAATACTTTCTATTAATTTTTCTTTTCATGATAGGAATGAAGAAGATGCTAGCTCCTCCCAACAGTAGCACTGGGCATCTGGATAAGCTTTTATATTACTCTCTATGTAAGACACAGACAAAAGGTCTATGTTGTTAGATATTTCCAAGAAAAGAGATAACTAATGTCTTTTATTTAAAAAGCAAATAATTTGTTAAAAGATGATGTTGTTAAATTCTTGGGAAAAAAATTGATTCTCCATATTTGCTAGGGAAATGAAAAAATATAAGAGTAAAAATTATTTTTAAAATTAAAGGACTGGTCTTCATGTGGAGTCATTGCATTGTTTTTCTTCATATAAAATGTATCTTGTCAATAATTAGGTTAGCTATTATTTTTATTGGAATGATAAGCTTTTACCAAAAATTAGTCATTTGCCAATAGATATAATGATTTTTCTATGAAGCATATTATAATATGATGTACTTTAATATCTAATTTGGTTTATGTACACATGATTAAATTATTGAGATAAAACCATTTCTGTTCACTAAAGGGCGATATTAAATTTGCAACCTATGTTAATTGAACTGCTACATTAAATTTCCATGAAATAATGCATATTGAACAGTGTTTGTGTAATTTCTGGGATGCCTGAAAGTCAGCTCTTTTTATAAAGTGTATGAAAGCTAGATTAGTATTCCATGCATCTGTTAAAAATGCAATACAATACAATACAATGCTGTGTGAATACTATGTAAATGAGAATCTGGCAGCTGCAGTATGATAGAAACATCACCAGACATTAAGTTCATTTTTCATGGTTTTTCTAAAATGTTTATATAGAAAGTCACATATTTTTAAACAAAAATTTCCATGTTGCCTGATAGCACTAAGTAAAAACATTTGGAGTCAAAAGTCCTTAGAATTTTTACTTTAACTATGGCATGCTTTTAAGGAATATATAATGCTTATCTCTATCAATGACATCTAGACATACTATAAATATGAGTCAGTATAAATATTAATTGACCAACCAATAGTGTAAAAGTAAAAAATGAGGCTGCATAATGAGTTTAGTCATAAATTAAAGTCCTAAAGAATTTTGAAATTATTTTGTGAAGCACAGTATTTCTTAAAGTAGAAAGTTAAATTTAATTTTGTATTTATTTTCCTTGTCCAAAGCCAGAATTATAATAGGGAAAACAACTTACTTCAGAGGTATTGATATCTTCTACACATTTTCTGATTTCTGAGATTAATACCTCAAGACACAATGAAAATTTTAGATGAGTCACAAAAGATTTATACAATTGCAAGAGATTTAAAGAGTAAATGACATAAGAAAATACTCATAAATAATTAGGTTGTCTATAATAAAATGCTGCTTAGAAGACTTTCTCATTTTTTTTACGGTTCCACAGCTGTAGGTCTAAAGTTCATGAGTTACTTTGAGCTTAGTTCAGTTATCTCTGTAGATTTCTCCATCATGTTCTTGACCACCACCTCCACTTACTCTTTTATCCCTTTTCCCTCTCTTCAACTGGACTCCTGGATCTCAGCCTGGTGCTTGGTTGTGGATCTCAGAAAGACAAACATGGTATGTACTCACTCATAAGTGGATAATAGATATAAAGCAAAGGATTATCAGATTACAACCCACAGCTCTAGAGAAGCTAGAAAACAAGGAGGACCCTAAGAGGGATGTATAGATCACCTTGGGAAGGGAAAACAGAGGAGATCTCATTGAGTAAACTGCGGATGAGGAGGCAATAGAGAGTAGGGGCTGAGGGGGGCAATAGAGGGTAGGGGATGAGGGATGAGAACATGAGGGAATGGGATGGTCAAGCTTGGGGAAGGACTGAGTGGGAGAGCAATGAAATAGATATCTTGATAGAGGGAGACGTTATGGTGTAAGAGAGAAGCCTGGTGGTAGGGAATTTTCCAGGAATCCACAAGGACAACCCCAGACTTTCTAATTCTTTATGTTCAAAACAACTGCACTTTTCTAGAATATTAAACTATTTTCAATACAAGTTGCAAAATATTCTGACTTTAAAAGATCTTTTATGTTTCCCATTGATTTTGTCAGTCTCTTAACTGAGTAAGAGCACATTTAAGTTTCTGTTTGGGCAGAAACAATTTTAATAATCACTTTCTGTCTCTGGTTAAATAGTGCTATCATACATGTGAGGTGCAGTGCATATCAAGCAATAAGTCTATTGATGGGTATTAACAATGCAAAAGCATATATCTCACCATAAAGCAGAAAAAAGATCACTTGTTCTGGAGCCAAATATGAGTGGCCATGGCCAGGGAACACAGGTTCAGGTTAGCCAGAGGCTCTGTGTTCTAACATGGTAACCATTTGATGAAATTTTTATAATAAAGCAAAGAAAGACATAAATGAAGACAACTTTTAGATGCGTTGGTGAAGACATCAGAAACCAGGGTTACAGCAAGACAAGAAATCTCAGCTATGGTCTTCAGATGCTATCACAATATAGTTTAACCTTTTAGTTGGTTGAAACTAGAATTCTGTTAGGTTTATATATTCCTGAAGGTTTTAACAGTTAGCCATGAGGATGCTAGGTCAGACATACAGGTAAGAAAGGGATGTCTGCTAAGAGGGCTGAAGATAGCTCAGGATAAATGGTAACCAAGTTTTAGACCTGATATTCCTACTCTTCCCAAGGACTGAAGACTCTAGTCAGTTACTCATCCTTGCAGAAGGCTCAGTGTATAGTGTGGTTATATCCAGGTACTTTCTTTACATTAGTGATGGTTATTTTCAAAAACTGAAACAGATCTATAAACTTCAGTATGTAAATCTAGACTTTAAAGCTTAAAAATGACCCAGCCTGCTGTTTTCATACAAAATGACTAATAATTATAACTTTTTTGACAAATGCATGTTCCTAATTATATTGTGATCATTTCTGAAGACAAACAATGAGATATGCTAAGTGCTTTGCATTCCAGGTAGCACCACTCTTAAAAAGCCTACATGCTGAATGACTAGAAAGTTCTGAAATGCTACAAGCAATGGAAATAACCAACCTACTTTTTCAGTTGCTACTTCTGTGAAATTTTGAAGATGGCTCTTCTCGTTCTTTTGCCATCCAGATTTCTGAGTCTTCTTTAAAACAGTATAACCAATGTCATGAGTACTCTAAGAAATTATTTTTCAAGAATGTTACTTTTTTCTTTAAATTTGCTCTCTTGTTGGTTGTGCTTCTTACTGTAGCTGCTATCTCTTGTTACACAGCTACAAAAAGGGGGAACAAAGAGTTCACCATTTCAATTACCAAATTAGTGTATCAACTGGCACCATAGGAAGCCAAACTTAAAGCTGTAAAGAGAAAGTTATAGAAAACCTTTTAGCCTATATTTCAAGGTAAAGAACTCAGATAAGTTCAGAAAGAAAAGAAGGTATTTCACGTGAAACTCAATATTCTTAAGAGCTTAAGAATAGACTTCAGATAAACTCAACTTAACAGCCCTTCCTTCTAGACCAATCAATTACTTAAATTTGTCCAATGAAAAGGGCTTTTGGGATTGAATCCTGACCTCTCTGCCATTCCCATCTCTAGGTATGGAAAACTGTTCCATCAGAAAATTCTCATCCCAGTGACTAGGAACAATTACAACCAAATTGTAGGATGTTTACTTAGCAATGAATATATATATATATATATATATATATATATATATATATATATATATATATATATATATATAACCATTTCTGGATATTTTCCTGAAGAGTAACACACCAATGTGTCACACAGATATTTGCTAAAGCAGTCTCCATAAAAATTCCAAGGACATTCATGACAAAGTTAGAAAAAAAATCTGCAAAAATTCACATAGAGAAGTACAAAAGACCCCAGGTAGTCAAAGCCACCCTAAGTAGAAAGAGCTCTCCTGGGGTATCACAATAAAAATTGTAGTATAGAGCCATACTAACCCCACCAGCATGTTAGTGGCATAGAAACAGACATGTAGATCAAATTAATAGAATCCATAATCCAAAAGTAAATCCACCCAGCTACAGCCACTATTTTTTTTTTTTGAGAAAGATATCCAAACTACACATTGAGAAAAGTGTTTTTTAATAAATGGTGCTAAGAAAACTGGATATCAGCATTTGGAACAATGAAATTAGATCTATGTAACCCACCCTGTACAAAAATGAGTTCAAAATGAATCAAAGACCTTAATATAAGACATGAGACATGGAAACATAAAGAGGAAAGCATTTCAAGCTCTATGATTAGCCAAAGACCTTCTGAAAAGGACTCTGATGGTATAACTAAAAATATCTCAAACATTTACAAAAGTGATTAAATAAAAAGCAAAATCATTAAGACAACAAAGGAGAAAATCCCCATAGTGTAAAGACAAAGTATTAATGGCCAAAACAAAAAAATCAAACTGAATAAATAAATAAACAAACTTAGAAATACAAAATCATGCAAGAGGTAAATATCTAGAATATTTAAAGAACTAAAGAAACAAAAAAACCAAAAAACAAGAAAGGTCAAGATCCTTGACTCTGCAAATGGGTAATCAATTCAAGAGACAATTCTTAAAAGAAAAATACAAATAGCCAATAAATATTTGGAAAACAAAATTTAAAATTATTAGCTTTCAGGAATGTAAATTAAAACTGCTTTAGTATTCCATTCCACCCCAGTCAAAATTGCTACTATCAAAAACCAAAGTAAATCATCAACAACAAAACAATGATAATAAATGCTGGCAAGAATGTGATAAAATAAAAATATTAGTACACTGTGATGAGAGTACCAACTGGTGTAGCCACTGTGGACATTAGTATAGAAATTCCTTAAAAAACTATCACAAGAATTTCCATGTCACTCAGCTCTAATCCTCCTAGGTATATACAGGAAGGACTCCAAGTCAGCATATCATAGAGACCCTTGTACATTCATATTGATTGCTTCACTATTCACAGTACCTAAGAAATGCAGCAACCTTAAATGTCCACAAGAGGTGAATGGATAAAGATATGTGGTACACTTTCCTTAACATTCTTTATTTCTCTGATTTGCAGGAAAATGGATGGAACTGGAGAATATTATATTAAATGAAATAAACCTGACTCAGACAAACACCGTATGATTTCTCTCATATATGGAGTCTTCGTTTGCTCCCCCACCCCTCTCTCTTTCTCTCAGTGTGTGTGTGTGTGTGTGTGTGTGTGTGTGTGTGTGTGTGTGTGTGTGTGTGTTAAAAAACATAATTAACTATCCTATTTCCATTTACTTCCAGAGAGAATTAAGTTTTGTTATTATGTTTAAAATCATTTTACTATGTGTCTGCATATGAATATTTACATGATCATACTTTTCTGTTGTATTGTATAGTATACATACATACTTAGAATAATTTTCTCTCTTGTAAATATATACTTTATAATTATCTTGGTAGGACTGTATGCTGATTCCTTATTTGTAATGATTACAACACTGTCACTGCATAGAATTATTTTACCTATAAAAACTTATTTAGGTAATTTCAGTTTATTCGTTCTTACAAAAGTGTAATGTTGGGCATTCTTGGGAATGGATCTCTAGGTACTTTAAAATAGGTTCTAGAAATAGAATTACTTGGTAAAGCTCTGATAAGTCAATGATCTGAACTTTCAAATTTAGTGCAGTCTAATAATTACCTCCTGAAATTGTCTTAACATTTTAAAACACATAACAAGAACATTTTAGAGGGCCCAAATATACTCTTGTTAATAATAATGAATGCAGTCAATTCTTTAACATTCTCCAAATGTGCTAGACAATTCAGCATTGTTTCCCTTTGTATTTGCGTTTGTGCATTGATGACAGTGACTATTTCACTTTTATTTTTCACTGCTGGGTATAGAACTTTGGTATCTGAACAAATTAGTTGAGCACTCTACCTCATTCTAGAAACTATCTGAGCCCTCATATTTATTACTTGTATGTTATATTCCTAATATTAAAATTTTATTACTAAAAACTATAAATTGTTACCAAAACGTCCCAGTTCACAAATATGAGGTACTTCACACTGGGTGAACATCCTGGTACTGGAGAGCTGCATCCTTTTTTTTGAAGTACTTTACATTGGGGGGACATCCTGGTTCTGGGGGCTGCATTTCTTCTGTGAGTTTCAAGGGATAGGTTACTGTCTTGTCTGTACTTGATTAATGGTTCTCTCTTATATGTTCAAAGCTGGGTAAGGTACGTTGTGTCTTCACTTGAATCATTCTGACCTGTTTCCTCCATCATATCTCAGACTCTGCCCTTTCTTATACAAGCATTTGTAATTGCAATCACCAAGTCACAGAATTCAGCATAAATTTTCCATTCAGCTATTCAGTTTTTGAAAGACTCATTGATTTAAGATAGGGCCTCACCATTATCAAAGTTGAATTAATTACAAAATGTACTACCAAAAGTGTTACAAATGCCACTGAAACACCTTTATATGTTCACACATTTTTATGTTATAATCGAATTTAAAAACAAAATCATTGATTGATGTATTTCTTTTCATTAATTTTTTTTGTGAAAATGTTCAAGTTGCTCTAAGTAATATGTTGTTTTCCTTAGTTTTCAATTGGTATGCAGAGACATCATGACCAAGGCAACTTATAAAAGACAGAGTTTACTGGGGGTCACAGTTCCAAAGAGTTCGAGTCCATGTCCCACACAGCAGGATGCATGGCAGCAAGCAGACAGGCATAGCCTAGAGCAGCAGCTGAGAGCTCACATCCTGATACACACACACACACACACACACACACACACACACACACACACACAGAGAGAGAGAGAGAGAGAGAGAGAGAGAGACAGACAGACAGACAGACAGACAGACAGACAGAGACAGAGTGAGAGAGAGAGAACATACTGGGAATGGCAGAGATTCTGAAAACTCAAAGCTAGGGACACCTCCAACCAAATCACACCTCCCTCAACAAGGCCATACCTTCTCATCACTCCCAAACAGTTTCCCAAATTGCAGAAGCAACATTTAAATCTATTAGCCTATGGGGGGTCATTCTAAGTCAAACCACAGCATTAGTCATTTATTTGTTTTTGTTATTACATAACATTCTACTGCATGGAACACAATTGCTTTCAACATGGTGATGATTAGGCTGATTCCAGTCTGGAGTTTATATTAACAATGCTACAGTGAAGTTTCTGAACTCATATTTATCAGAACTGTGTATGTGTTTCTTGCTGTTATATAGACATGGGGATAATTTGTCATGCGTGCATTTATTTTAAGTACAGGATAACAAATAATTTCCCATTGCTACTTAATCCACTTATACTCTAATATTGTCCTGGAGTAAGTATTTTATTTTACACATCTTTTGTTTGACATGAGGTGTTACTCTCAGTGGTTATATGATATTTAGAATTTTCACCAGGTCATCTCACTTTAAAGCATTTCTTTAAATGTATGCAAAGTATATGCCACCCATGTTGGTATGGAATTCTGTAAGTTTTGACATGTGCATGTAAATTCTGCTATAATCAGAATACAAACCAGAACACACTCCCAAAATGTCCTTTATTCCTTATGATTTGTGAAAAGTTTCTGCACTCCCATAAGCCTCTCTGCTGATACAGCAATCCAAATCAGACCAAATCAAACCAAATTAAGAAAAAGCCCAGGCTTTGTGGGTAAAAACACCCCCAGGTGATTTTCCAGGCCTCAGAGAGGAGACAGGGAAGAGAGACTGAAAAACCATGTGTCTGTTTTCTGGAGTGGACTTTAAATATCCCGTGGGAATAGTCTTGAGCATCTCTGGGGAGAAGTGGTGTTTGGCATGCTTGATACAGGGCAGGATTTGGGGAGAGAGAGAGATGGGGGAGGGGAGTTGAGGTGGAGCTTCCACTAGAACATTCCAGACTCTTTGAGAATATGGGTGCCAGAGGCTGAGGTGGAGCTCCCACCAGAACAGTTTGTTGCTTTACTCTTAGTAATCCATGGCAACAATGTATCCCTTCTTCCTAAAATGTTGCCTTTCCTAGAATACCAAAGAGTGTTTCTATGTAACACTTGATCTAGGTCTTCTATTGAGCTTAATTCATTTGAGGCCCCCCCCCCCCCGTGATGGGTTTGTACATTAATAAATTATTCTTTTATTCTGAACACTTTTACTGTATGGACACAGTTTAACTGCATTTTTACTGAAGATATTTTCAATTATTGATGATTATGAAGAATGCTGATTTACAAAATTTCATGCAGAATTTTGAAAATGGTTTTCATTTTTCTAATGTCGAGTAGCAATAGAGAATAGGAGCTATTGCTTGAAAGTTGAGCACATGTATCTACACTTCTTGTGCTGCTTTTCATTCTCAGTGATATAGGAAGAGCTAGGTGTCCTGCATCCTCACTAGCAGCTCCTATTTTTTTGTTTTTATGACAATAATTATCTAATAAGACACTGCCCTGTGACTGCTATCATTATTGTTGTTGTGATCATACTCATCCTTGCATCAGGACATATTGTCATGGGTCACATTTGCATTTGCCTAATGATTATAAATAGATTTTTATGTGCTAAGTTTTATCCATGATTCTTGTCTTCTCAATTATTTGCTTAATATGTATGTATTTTAACTTGCTAGACCTTGCAGATATAACTGATGTAGGCTTTGAGGTAGCAGATTTAGCTTGATGTATCCTAGAGGGTCCAGGAAAAAAGCCTTTCAAATTCAGGTGCCATTTTCATAGCTGTGCTGTCTAGAAGCCATGGTGACTGTGGGAGGATAATCAGAGAATAATGATGCTGTAGGTTTTGTAGATGAAGGAAAAATCATAAGGAATGGGTTGCAGACAGCCTCAGATACTAAAATAGTCAAGGAACAAGAATCACAATGATTAACACTGCCTTCAGCTAAGCCTAATGAGACCCATGACGGAGAATTGAAGAACTCAATATGTGAGCTACACGAATACCTGCTAACAAATATATGATGCTTAAAACCACCAGCTTTGTGACAATTTGATATGGCATAAGTAGAAAGTTTATATACCTATTAAGTCATTATGATTTTTTTCATATCATATTGCATATTCAACATAGATCATTGTGACAAGGCAATATTTAACTTATTACAGAGCTAATAAATACTAACTATTCGGGAAAATTACTAATATTATGGGATTTAGTTATAAAACATAAGAATTATGCTGTCTAATACCATTTCAAAAATTGAGTCATTCATAAACATACATGAAAATTACCTGCAATGCTGTCTGATACAAGAGGATAACTTTTAAAAGTTATTTACTTTTGCACACATTTTCTGTTCTTCCATTCACTATTTTACAATATGACTAAACATGTAATGAGCTTCTGTACTCTGAAATCTTTAAAAATCATTCATTGTTGAGATGTGAGAAGACCCTCAATGTTCAAATCTGGTTTTGTAGCTAAGGAAACTGTTGCAATGATGAGCTGAGCATCTTGTAGCTTTTAAGTAGCAGATTCGGGATATGAAATTATTCTTTTTGAGAGCATGTTCATTTGGTTTGCACAGAAAATTATTCTTTTTATGGCTTGCATTTAGGAAGATTGGTGAAGCAAATTGGCTTCCTCGTTACATGTACTTTTGGCACAGTGATATATGACATTTATCGCACATTTATAATGTTCTATGAAGCACTCTACTTCTCTCAAGTACCAATGAAATAATTCACAGAATGTTCTTGTGAGAAAAATATTATCATCCCTATTTTACAAATGGAGAGAAAATAAGTAATTTTCACATTTTAGAAACCAAGTGGTAAATCTCAGATTTGCAATGAAAAAGAAAATGGTTACAAAGTCCTTAACTATTATTCTATAATACATTTCATTAGAGGGGTAAGTAGATTTTAATGGGAAGGAATGCTATCAACTTAACAGAGGATAGAGAATGAAGAGGGTATGAGGAAACTCTCTGAGGTCACAGACAGACATGATCTCTGTCAAACTTAACAGAGGGGATATTTCAAATTTTTATTTCTACCCTGGAAGGCCCAAGTGCTCTTTCATCCAATCTAATGCTTTTCAATTTCTGTATAAAGGAATATATTAACAACAGAAGTTTGGAAAGCTTGCTTTCTGAACAGAAATCTCCAGAGAGTAAAGGAGGGAATGTAGAAAGTTAAGAAGTTACATTGAGGGATTGGGAGCAAGTACTGCTCTTGCAGGGGACTCAAGAACAGTTCCCAGCATCCATATCAGGGGACGTCCAACTGCCTATAACTCTAGCTCTAGGGGATCTGACACCTCTTCTGGACTCTGTGGGCAACTGTACTCACATGTATATACCCATACACAGACAAACAAATAATTAGAGTTTTAAAAATAAAATCTTAAAAAAAATACACACAAGCATTCACATTGAATACTATCCAAGTCACAATTTATACTTTATATATCTTCACATCAATAACAATAAAGCACTGACTTATATAACTGATTCAGGCTACCTAAATACCATGTACTTTTTAGTCCTTAATTCATGTATGGAGAAGTCACATATGTTTCTATGGAATTAAAGTATTTATATCTTTCAGGGGCAATAACTATACACAGGCAGTCCAGGACAAACACAAATGAAAGAATAGAAGGTTCCCACAATTACATGAGTGGATATCATTAAACGATTCCCATTAGCTCCCATCTGGACCAGAGGTGAGTGACTGGGTTCATACCCAGGGAGGCCTGCCACTAGGTCCCATCCCTGGGCCCTAGTCATTCCAGAGAAGACCCACCCAACTTGGCCCCAGTTGCCAGCCTGTGGGCAGGGCTCCCTCAGGAAGGTTCCCTTTCTCCAAGACACCCTAGCAGACACTGAAATCTACACTTCCTTCCCCCACACCCATCTACCCGAGACCCCCGCCACTTCCTGAGACTTAGAGACCAGCCCCCAGCTCCCATCAGGCCCATGAGCCCTCATCTGGCCCAGAAAAGGAGAGAGCTCTCATTGGACAAAGAGCCATCATTGGACCAAGAGTAAAGTCAGCAGACAGTGAATCTGCCAGCCCTCATTAGACCAAGAGTGACTTTCTGAGAAGTAGAATCTGCCACCTCTCATTGGACCAAGAGAGGCTTCCTGAAATGCTGAATCTGTCAGCTCTGACTGGACCAAGAACCCTGATAAGACCAAGAACAAGTCCATGAGTCACAGAATCAACTAGCTAGGGTTGACCCAAGAGCAGCTCGCTGAGACACAGAAGCTGCCTGCTCCAATCAGACCAAGAGCTAAGATTAGACCCAGAAGGGCCCTGAGACACAGACACAACAAACACAGAGTGGACCAACAGCAACTGGCTCAGACACAGGCACTTCTTATACCTATAAAAAAAGATGATGGGCAGACATCAAGGCAGAAGTATATACAAAAACATAAAGAGCAATACAGCATCACCCAAGCTTAGCCCTCCTCCAACAGCAAGATCTGAACATCACAAGGTGGAAGAAGCAGAAGAAAGCCACCTTAAGAATGGCATAATGATGATGCTAGAGACCTTTCAAGAAAAAATGAAATTGAGGAAAAGATAAACAACAAAGTGGAGGAAATCAGTAAAGAAAATGAGAAAAAGTAAAAAAAAAAATGGGAAGAAATCTATATAAAAAAAAAAAACTAGAGGACAAGACAAATAAAGCAGAAGAAAACAACAAATCCCTTAAAGAAAACCATGAAAAAGCAATGAAACAGGTTAGGGAAACAGTTCAAGACCTGAAAAGAGAAATAGAAACAATGAAGAAGACACAAACAGAAGGGATGCTAGAAATAGAAAATCTGAGTAAATGAACAGGAATCACTGATGCAAGCATAACCAACAGAATACAAGAAATGGAAGAGGGGATCTCTGGTGTAGAGGATACAATAGAGGAAATGGATTCATCAGTCAAAGAAAATAACAATACCAAAAATATTATAACACAAAAATGTCCAAGAACTCTGGGACACCATGAAAAGACCAAACCTAAGAATAATGGGGATAGAAGAAGAAGAAGAAGAAGAAGAAGAAGAAGAAGAAGAAGAAGAAGAAGAAGAAGAACTCAAAGGCACAGAAAGTATATTCAACAAGATCATAGAAGAAAACTTTCCCAACTTAAAAAAGGAACTGCCTATGAAGATACAGAAGCCTATAGAACACAAACAGAATAGAACCCCAAAAAAAGTCCCCTCACCACAAAATAATTAAACAACTAAACCTAAAGAATAAAGAAAGAATACTAAGGGCAGCAAAGGAAAAAGGCCAAGTGACTTATAAAGGCAAGCCCATCAGAATAACACCTGATATCTCAATGGAGACTTTGAAAGCCAGAAGGACCTGGACAGATGTAATGCAGACACTAAGAGACCATGGATGCCAGCCTAGACTAATATACCTAGTAAAACTTTCAATCATCATAGATGGAGTGAACAAAACATTCCAAGACAAAGCCAGATTTATACAATACTTATCCACAAACCCAGCCCTACAGAAAGTACTAGAAGGAAAATTTCACCTATAGAAGTCAGATACACCCACAAAAACACAGGCAATAGATAACACCAGAGCAGTTTACCCCAAAGAAGAGAAGTATACATACTACCAATGAAAAATAACAAGAATGAACAATCACTGGTCATTAATATCCCTTAACATCAATGGACTTAATTCACAAATAAAAAGACACAGGCTAACAGAATGAAAACAAAAGCAGGACCCATCTTTCTGCTGCATACAAGAAACACACCTCAAATTCAAAGATAAACACTACCAAAGAATAAAAGGCTGGGGAAAGTCTTTCCAATCATATGGTCTTAAGAAGCAAGCTGGTGTTGCCATCCTAATATCCAGCAAAATAGATTTCAAACTAAAATCAATAAAAAGAAATCAAGAAGGACATTCCATACTCAACACAGGAAAGATCTACCAAGATGAAGTTTCAATTCTGAACATTTATGCCCTAAACACATGGGCACCCACATATGTAAAAGAAAAATTATTAAAGCTAAAATCACATATAAAACCCCACACATTAATAGTGGGAGACTTCAACACTCCACTCTCACCACTGGACAGATCTCCCAAATCGAAACTTAACAGAGAAATAAGGGACATAACTGATGTTATGACTCAAATGGACTTAATTGATATCTACAGAACATTCCATTCTAACAAAAAAAGAATAAACCTTCTTCTCAGCACCCCATGGAACCTTCTCTAAAATTGACCACATACTTGGCCACAAAGTAAATCTCAACGGATACAAAATAATTGGAATAACCTCCTGTGTTCTATCAGATCACCATGGTTTAAAGTTAGATTTCGACAACAACAAAAACTATAGAAAGCCTACAATCTCATTGTATCAACTGAATCACCAACAGAAAGAAATTAAAGACCTCCTAGAGATCACTGAAAATGAATATACCACATACCCAAGCTTATGGGACACTATGAAAGCAGTGCTAAGAGGGAAATTTGTAGCACTAAATGCCCACATAAAGAAGTTGGAGAAATCTCACACTAGTGTCTTAACAGCACACCTGAAAGCTCTAGAACAAGAAGAAGCAAAGTCATCCAGGAGGAATAGATGCCAGGAAATAATCAAATTGAGAACTGAAATCAATAAAGTAGAAACAATACAAAGGATCAATGAAACAAAGAGTTAGTTCTTTGAGAAAATCAACAAGATAGACAAGCCCTTATCCAAACTAACCAAGAGGTAGAGAGAGGGAGCATCCAAATTAGCCAAATCAGAAATGAAAAGGGGACATAACAACTAACACTGAAGAAATCCAGAAAATCATCAGGTCATACTTCAAAAGCCTCTACTCCAAAAAACTAGAAAATCTAAAAGAAATGGATAATTTTTTGGATAGGTACCAAATACCTAAGTTAAATCAAGACCAGATAAACTATTTAAATAGCCCAATAACCCCCAAGGAAATAGAATCAGTCATTAAAAGTCTCCCAACCAAAAAAAGCCCAGGACCAGATAGTTTCAGCACAGAATTCTACCAGATCTTCAAAGAAGAATTAATACCAATACTATTTAAATTGTTCCGCACAACAGAAACAGAAGGAACATTACCAAACTCCTTGTATGAGGCTACAGTTACCCTGATATCCAAGTCAAACAAAGAAAGAGAACTACAGACCAATCTCCCTCATGAACATTGATGCAAAAATACTCAATAAAATATTGGCAAACAGACTCCAAGAACACATCAGAACAATTATCCACCATGAACAAGTATGCTTCTTCCCAGCGATGCAAGGGTGGTTCAACATACAGAAAGTCTGTCAATCTAATATACAATATAAACAAACTGAAAGAAAAAAAACACATAATCATCTCACTAGATGCTGAAAAGGCATTTGACAAAATCCAATACAATACCCCTTCATGATAAAGGTCTGGGAGAGATCAGGAATACAGGGAACATACCTAAACATAATAAAGGCAATTTATAGCAAGCCAACATACAACATCAAATTAAATGGAGAGAAACTCAAAGCAATTCCACTAAAATCAGAAACAAGACAAGGCTGTCTGCTCTCCCCATATTTATTTAATATAGTACTTGAAGTTCTAGCCAGAGCAATAAGACAACATAAGGAGATTAAGGGGATACAAATTGGAAAGAAAGAAGTCAAGCTTTCACTATTTGCAGATGACATGATAATATACTTGAGTGACCCCAAAGATTCCACCCAGGAACTGATAAAGCTTATAAACACCTTCAGCAACATAGCAGGATACAAGATTAACTCAAAAACTCAGTATCCCTCCTATATACAATTGACAAACAGGCTGAGAAGAAAATCAGAGATACATCAACATTTACAATAGCCACAACTGATATAAAATACCTTGGGGAAACTCTAACTAAGCAAGTGAAGGACCTGTATGATAAGAACTTTAAATCTCTAAAAAACAAATTTGAAGAAGGTGTCAGAAAATGGAAAGATCTCCCATGCTCATAGATAGGCAGGATTAACATAGTAAAAATGTCAATCTTACCTAAAGGAAATTACAGATTCAATGAAATCCCCATCAAAAAACCAACACAATTCTTCACAAACCTGGAAAGAACAATACTCAACTTCATATGGAAAAACAAAAAACCCAGGATAGCCAAAAGAATTCTGTACAATAAAACAACCTCTAGAGGTATCACGATCCCTGACTTCAAGCTCTACTATGGAGCTACAGTAATAAAAACAGCTTGGTCCTGGCATAAAATCTGACATGTAGACCAACGGAATCAAATTGAAGACCCTGACATTGATCCACACACCTATGAACATATCATTTTTGACAAAGAAGCCAAAACTGTACAATGGAAAAGAGAAAGCATCTACAACAAATGGTACTGACATAACTGGATGTCAACATGTAGAAGGCTGCAAATAGATCCATATCTGTCACCGTGAACAAAACTTAAGTCCAAGTGGATCAAAGACCTCAACATAAATGCTGTTACTCTGAACCTGATAAAAGAGAAATTAGGAAGTAGTCTTAAATGCATTAGCACTGGAGATCACTTCCTAAATATTACACCAGTAGCACAGACACTGAGAGAAACAATTAATCAATGGGACCTCTTGAAACTGAGAAGCTTTTGTAGAGCAAAGGGCATGGTCAACAAAACAAAGTGAGAGCCTACAAAATGGGAAAAGATCTTCACCAACCCCACATCTAACAAAGGGCTGATATCCAGAATATATAAAGAACTCAATAAATTAGACATCAAATTGCCCACAGTCCAATTAAGAATTGTGCTATAGAGCTAAACAGAGAAGAAGCTCAAATGGCTGAAAGACATTTAAGGAATTGCTCAATATCCCTAATCATCAGGGAAATGCAAATCAAAACGACTCTGAGATACCACCTTATACCATCAGAATGACTAAGATCAAAAACACTGAAGACTGCTTATGCTGGAGAGGATATGGAGCAAGGGGAACACTTCTCTACTGTTGGTGGGAATGCAAGTTTGTACAGCCACTTTGGAAATCAATATGGTGCTTTCTTAGAAAATTGGGAATCAATCTCCCCCAAGACCCAGCTATGCCACTCTTGGGCATATACCCAAGTAATGCTCAATCATACCACAAGGGCACATGCTCAACTATGTTCATAGCAGCATTATTTGTGATAGCCAGAAGCTAGAAACAACCTAGATGCCCCTCAACTGAAGAATGGATAAATAAAATGTGGTACATATACACAATGGAACACTTCTCAGCAGAGAAGAACAATGACATCATGAAGTTTGCAGGCAAATTGATGGATCTAGAAAAAAATCATCCTGAGTGAGGTAACTCAGACTCAGAAAGACAAGCATGGTATGTACTCACTCATAGGAGGATACTAGATGTAAAACAAAGGATAAATAGATTGTTACTCACAACTCCAGGGAGGCTACCTGGAAACCAGGACCCTAGGAAAGACACAGGGATCGCACAATGACAGAGAAATGGATGAGATCTACATGAGCAAACTGGACATGAGGGGGGTAATGAAGGGCAAGGGTCAAGGGAAAGAGAGCTGAGGAAAGTGGGAGATCCCAGATGGATCAAGAACAGAGAGGGAGAGCAAGGAAAGAGAGACCATGATAAATGAAGACCCCACGGGAATAGGAAGAAGCATAGTGCTAAAGTGGTCCCTAGAAATCCACAAAGATACCTCCACAATAGACTATGTATAATGGTCAAGAGACAGTGCGAACTGACCTATTCTGGTGATCAGATGCCAGAACACCCTAACTGTTGTGATAGAAATCTCATCCAATGACTGACAGAAGTGGATGAAGAAATCCACGGCCAGGCCCCAGGTGAAGCTCTGTGAGTCCAATTGGCAAGAGAAAGGAGGGATTGTTTGAGTGAGAGATGTTGGGACCATGATTGAAAAAAGCACAGGGACAAATAACCAAACTAGTGGAAACACATAACTATGAACCAATAGCTGAGGAGCCCCCATGGAACTGGATCAGTCCCTCTGGATAAGTGAGACAGTCGATTAGCTTGAACTGTTTGGGAGGCCCCCAGGCATGCACTAAGGGACCTGTCCTTAGTGCATGAGTTGGCTTTTTGGAGCCTGGGGCCTATGCTGGGACACTTTGCTCAGCCTGGGTGAAGGGAGGAGGGGACTGGACTTGCCTCGACTGAATCTACCAGGCTGAGCAGAATCCCCAGGGGATTCCTTGCCCTGGAGGAGATGGGAAGGGGGGTGGATTGGGGGAGGGTGGGAGGGGACAGGAGGAGGGAGGACAGGGGAATCTGTGGCTGATATGTAAAATTAAATTAATTGTTAAATTAAAAAAATATTACACACCAATAAAAACATTTTCTAGTATAAAAAATAAATATTCCCATTAAAAGGCTTTTACTATAGGAAATCCAAATAGAATAAAACATATAGATGTGTAGAAAAGTATCTCTCACAGATTTAGTTTCAACCTTTTTTTTTTTTTTTGTAAAGCATCACATTCCTCTGCTGAGTAGAATGTATATTATGTTGGTTTGTCTCTAACCAACTGCAGAATGAAGGTGTTGTATTTGTGTGAATCTTCCTCAATGTATCAAACTCCATAACCACCTCATCAAAACTATTTTTGCCAGTGTGTTTGCAGTATTTTTTCCTTCTCTTCCACATAAGTCCCAGATCCTTTATGGGAGGTGTTTGGTGAAGAAATTCAATTTAGGACTGAGTGCTGTGGATATCATTCTGTATGCTGTGAATGTGTCTTGCTCTGATTTGGTTGATAAATAAAATGCTGATTGGCCAGTAGCCAGGCAGGGAGTATAGTAGAGGCAGGATAAGCAGAGAGGAGAATTCTGGGAACAGGAAGGCTGAGTCAGGGGTCTCCAGTCAGACACAGAGGAAGCAAGATGGCAAGGCAGAACTGAGTAAAGGTACTAAGCCACATGACTAAACATAAATAAAATTATGGGTTAATTTAAGTGTAAGAGCTAGTCAATAGTTAGCCTGAGCTAATGGCCAAGCAGTTTTAATTAATATAATCCTCTGTGTGTTTACTTGGATCCAAGCGGCTGCAGGGCTTGGGAGCCAGGCTGGACCAGGAAAACTTCAGCTACAACTGAGTTTTCCAAAGTCTCTCACTCTCCAAACATTGTTCAGTTATGGGTCTTTATGTTAATTCCCATTCACTATAAAAGAAAAGCTACTCTGATGAGGGTTAAATGGAGACACTGACCTACAGGTATAGCTATGCCATTAGAAGTCATTTTGTTGGTATGGCTGTTTAGCAGAATAATAGCATTGGGTTTTACCCTAGTCCAATGACCTATTTATTTTTCAGATTTTTGTCACATTAATAGTGCCAGGTCTGAGTTCCATCTAGTGGCGTAGGCCTTGAATCTAACCAGAGGGTGGTTGGTTACTCCAATAACAATTGTGTCAGTATTGCTGCAGTATATCTTGCATATAAGTCATGTTTGTTAGCAGCAGGGGTTGTAGTTGGGAGATATTGATGCTTACATTTCCCCTCTGGTAGCATACAGAGTACCTTCCAGTACCATGAACACTAGTCAGTAAGAGTGAATCTTCTAGCTGTACATCAACTCAATTTCTCCATTTTGATGATATAAGCAAGTATTTAGCGAATGGCTTTACTATTATTTGGGTAGAGCACCCAATAACCTTGACAATAGTCTGTGATGTTCTGGGGAGGGGTGTCTAGGACTTCTGTAGTTAATGACCCAACCAGATGTATACCATCTCTGGCAGTGTAAATTTTACTTGGTATGTCTGGTTGGGGCATTCTCTCCCCAATTATATAGTGAATCCATATAAATTTCTGCTTGTATGTATATATTTTATGAAGATTCTGCAGCTGTAGATTTCTGCATGTTTTTCAAAAGGTCTTTAGTATTAATTGTCACTCCCCACACTTCCTTTTCTACTTTGTTCTCCTATCCCCACCTCCATTTGATCCTCCTAATCCAGTTTCCCCTTTATGTTGCCATAACACTATATTCTATTTCACCTCCCTTGGGTGATCCTTTCCTCTTCTCTGATCTCTTACAAGCTACCTAACTTCTGTGGTTATTCAGATTGTAGTGCCCATTGAAATTTTATATATATATATATGAAAAATATGTACTATATTTTGACAAATAAAAATTAATCCAGTACATAACTAAACAGAGCATTAAAAAGTGAAGCACAAATGGCTAAGAAACATTTAAGGAAATGTTCAACCACCTTAACCATCAGAGAAATGTAAATTAAAACTACTTTGATATTTCATCTTACCTCTGTCAGAATGGCCAAGTTTAATAAAAAAAAAAAAAAAGAAAAAAGAAAAAAAAAGAGACAGCACATGATGGCAAGGAAACAGGAAAACTTGTTCATTGCTGATGAGAGTGTAAACTTATACAACTGCTATGGAAATCAGTGTGGTGGTTCCCCAGGGAAGCTGAGAGTCATTATACCTCAAGATCCAGGTATATGAGTCTTGGGCATATCCGAAAAGAAGTCTACATATAATTACAGAGATACTTGCTCATCTGACTGAGTTCATTGCTGCTCTATTCATAATAGAAATACCAGAAATTGGAAACAGTCTAGGTGTCCATCAACTGATGAAAACATAATGAAACTGTTACATTTGTACAATGGAATATTTTCTGCTGTTAATAAAAATGAAATTTGCTTGTAAAACAATGGAGCTAGTAACAATGAGTATGAGTGATGTAACATAGGACTCAAAACACAAATATTGCTACCTTTCCTTTTAAGTTTTCTGTCAGTTTGGAAAAATCATTTATTTCAATATTAAATTATGATAAAATATGTCATTGGCATATTTATTTGGGCCACCAACCAGCTCCCAAGTAAAGATACAGAGACTTATTATTAATTACATATTATTAATTACAAATGCTCAGCCTTAACTTAGGCTTATCCCACTAAGCTCTTTTAACTTAACATAATTCAATTCATCTACATTTTGCATTGGGGCCCTTTACCTTTCTTTCATTCTGTATTTCCTAGTCTCCTCCTTCCTCTGTGTCTGGATGGATGGCCCCTGGTGTCCCATGGCGTCTCTTTTTCTTTCTTTCCCTGAGTCTAAATTCCTCCTCCTACTTACTCACCCTGCCTGGATGTCCTGCCTATACCTCCTTCTTTTCTATTGGCCTTTTGACTTTTATTAGATCAATCAGGTGCCTTAGGCAGGCAAGGTAAAACAGCAACACATCTTTACACAGTTAAACAAATGCAATAAATCTTTACATAGTCAAACAAATATTCCACAATATAAACAAATGCAACGCATCTTTACATAGTTAAACAAATGCAACACATCTTTGCATAGTTAAACAAATATTCTGCAACAATGGTATGATCACTATCATAATTCACCTATATATATATATGTGTGTGTGTGTGTGTGTATGTATATATATATATATGTATATATATATATATATATATATTTGTATGCACACACACATACATATCCTATTTTCAAATTGGAATGGCTTCTGGAAAAAAAATGATGTTTAGCCAGCTGATGACAGGTGATCATTGTACTTCAATATTGATGATGCATCAGAGGCAGAAAATCAACCCCTAAACTTAAGAGATAAATGCTTGCCTAAGTCTGGAAAGAATATTGACTCTACAAGCTATGAGATTGCAATCCATGCCTTAACTTATCCTTAGATGGCAAAAATACCACCTGGAGAAATACGACAAAATGATTTTATCCCTCATTTCTTCCTACACAAGTCACTTCATCCTCAGTGATGAAGGGCTTATACTAACTAGAAAATGGAATCATCATCCTTTCCTGCATGACTGAGTACTTTAGAAGTTTTCAAAGTCTCAGCCTGCATGCTTATCTCAAGTGAATGGTTTTGATATGAAAAACTGAATGCATGGTTAGTGACACGCACTGAGTCATGAAATGTTACAGGATAGTGATTTAGAGGGAGAGGAGGAGAAAAGCAGACAGAGGAAATTCATCTTGGGTATGTTGGTTTTCAAGATGCTTTATGTGGAATCCCAATGTGACATACAGTAAGATGTGTATACTGTGTACACTAGGTATACTTATTTCTGGATTACTGGAAAGATTACAAAGAAATCTAATTTCTGTAACATACTTGTACTTATATCATTCCATTAGACTCTCAGTTGTGTTTACTGTTCTATCTAAGTTTCTCTTACCATTATCAACTACTTCTTATTGATTAAACCTAATATTTATTTAAATTATCCTCATTTTTATACAGTGTGAGATATCCTTCTCTATAAAACACTTCAGCTTTAGCACATTTCAATTTCACTTATATTACCACTTACACTGTGTGCTTATGGTGTTTATGGCGTGTATATTTTTATATGCATTCATGTGCATTGAGTGTATACTATGTACACCCACACATGTGTGCACGCACATGTGCACACACACACACACACACACACACACACACACACACACACACAGTCATCCTGATTTTTCCATAGGCTCCCTATCCACAGATTTAATCAACTATGGACTGAAAATGTTTGAAAACAATCGCACCTGTATTGTACATGCATAGATAGTCTCCCTTGCTAAGGGACCCAATATAATGTCTATGTTTATAGCACTTATATCATCTTAAGGGTTATGAGCTACCTAGAGATTATTTAATGACATGGGAGGATGTGTTCCAGCTATAAGTGAGTACTCTGTGATGTGTGATTTTATACAAAGACTTGATGTCTGCTTGGGGTCTTGGATGTAATCTCCCACAGATACAGTGATGTCTGTGTACAATCCATCCCCAGTCACTGATGCCACTCTCCTTACCATCTAAAAGTAGAATTTCTGACTTTTTAACACATTTTCCCCTCTGATACTATGGATGATTTTTTCCACAGTAATTTTACTCATCCTTGTGGCTCCGCATATGTTTTATAATCTGACAACCCATCAATTTTTATCCCAATACTTCTTTTAAATTAAGAGGTATTTCCTCAGAGCCAATGACATTTCTTAAATATTCACATTCTATGGAGAGCTAATGATTTTGGTTTTTCCCCCTGGGGGACAGATACAAATTTAGTTATATATACGAATGAGTTCCCTTTTAGATCCAAGTAATAAAACAAAGAAAAAGTTTTCTGTCATTTCATTCCCACTGAATTTCTTTTCCAAAAATGTGGAAGGTGAGACATCATGTCTATGCCGTTTTTCCCAATCACATAAAACACTTTATAAGATTTAGAATGCTTTTAATACATAAATATTTTCACCATAAAGTAAAAAGTGTCTGTGATCAAAATCAAGATGGTAGAGAAAGCTAAAACAGGATAGGAAAGGGGGACTGCAACTCAGGCATAGGATTGCCTGCCCCATGACCATGGTGCTGGGACTCTCATTGATCATATGCATAGTGGGGAATTTCTGCCAAGCAGTGTTAGAACTGGATTTGACTCAGGTGTTACTAGGAAGTTGTGGAGAAGGCAGCTTGTTTGTGGTGGAAGTCATAAGGGAAACCTTATTCATGGTGCCCTTGCAGTTCTCAGCTCGGTATCTTGTGTATTTCTCTGTACTAGAGGCAAAATTGTTTGTAGCATGTACATAAGATGCATGTACTGAGAAGTACTCATGAATTATTATGTCTGCAGCAGTTATGACATTGTTCTGAGAAAGACAGTACTAATATTTTTATTTGCATATGATGAATGTGAGGCACAAAATGGTTAAGTCACTAACCCAGCACTGTACGGGTAAGAAATAAGGCCAGGAGTCAAGCTGAGGTGGCATAATAGCTTTCATTTTCATTATTATAGCCAGGTTCAAAGATCCAGCAGATGAAAGAGTAATCAACAATGAACAACCGTATACCTACCCCTTATGGTCTACTGTAATAACATGTGCTTTGCTTGCTTATTTGTTTGTGCAGATTTTGTGCTTTCTGTGTGTCCCATTGTTTTGTGTTTTATCAAGTTGTTTGTGTATTCCTCCAGGGTAATTTAAGAATACATTTCCGATGCAGTGATAAATTTAAATACTGGACATTAACAATAGTGGTTATTAACAATACTGCTTCCAAATTAAGAATGAGTAAAAATGAATTCATATCCCAATTTTTCAGAAGTATTCTCAAAAGCGTATTTTATGTATCTTTTGGATTAAGATTCAAAGTTCCGATATTACATTAGAGCTCTATGTCTCCCTAATGTCTTTTGAAATGGAACCATTTCCACCCCTTCCACACTTTCCCCTATGTCTCACGATAGTGACTTTTTGAAGCGTCTGGGTCTGTTTTCTTGTTGAATTTCCTACCTTCTGGATTGGTCTCATTTTCTCCTGGTGTTGTGTAAATGGTGCTGTCTGTTTATCTGAAAATGTTAGGTTTTATCTATTTTGTTATTTTCCCCCTTTTCTAAGGCTCCAAGAATTGATTCATTTGCCAATGAACATTCATTTTTAAAAGATGATGTTGTCTCCTTCTTTTCAAATAGAATGGATACTATCTTAAAATCTAAGATTGATTTTGGCATCTGTCAGTTACTGATACCAAGGACTTTTTTTTTTAACTTGGTTGGGAACTTTTAGAGGAAAAATAGGTCATTAGCCAAAAATGCACTGGCAGCAGATATTTCTGCCTGTATGCATAGCTACAAAGAAATCACATCTGAGTGTGTCCCATAATAATTGCCTGTGAACCTGATTATACAAGCTGACAACTGTGCATCTGTACATGTACATACACATACTCCTAGATTCTTATAACAGTTTTGTGCTGTGGATATTTCCATCCCATTTAGAAGTAAGAAGCATTGAACTCTATTATTAGAGCAGATTAGTCTTATCCCATAACTTGTAGTATTTTCATTACCTGAAATGATAATAATAAAAGCGCCATTACTTCAGACTGCTAGGCTATTAGTAGCTAAATAGAGCATGGTACTGAGGCTACTGTGAGGAGTTGCTCTGCTCAGTGAGAAAGGTCTTGTGTAAGATCCTCAGCATCCACCTGCCAGAACATGTTAAATATGTTGTTATCTACCTGCTGGAATAGGCAAAGTTGTACATGCAAATTCTACCATTTTTTGGTCAGGTACCATCACTTCTTTTGTCTTCCAAAGGCAGTTAAAGTCTCTCTGACTTTTATTTACATGGGGTGTTGTGGTATTAGCTTTCTGAACACTATACACACTGAAGAACTGGGGTGGTTCTGGGGGCTGTGGTAGGAGACTAACGTGAAGTCTATATTAGTTCTTTAAACTAATGAGAGGTATTTACACCTGTGATGCAAGCGATTCCACAATGTTTCCTCTGATGAAGATTCTACACCAAAGAACATTTAGTGTAAAAACAGCTTCATGGACCATTTGGATGAAATCCACATTTTTATCACTGTGAAATGCTGAATGGATGCTTTCTATTTAATTCTTCTTAGAAAGACCCAGATGCATGGGAAATATGGTTTAAAGTAACTTTGTAATGCATCTTCTCCAGGCTTCATTTATCCACTGGACTGAAGGCATTGTGACACTGCAGAAACAAATGGTGATTGGGAGGAGAGGCAGATGATTTGATTTTGTTATTAAGTCTGATGTAATTAGACACAGAATTTGATTCCCTTTAATATGGCTATTAAGTAAAAACATAATCAACAAAACTCTGGATGCTAGCATGGAAGGATAGAGAAAGCTCTGTGAAACGCCATATCCCTTTTCTAGTTCCTAATACTGTGTACTCTTCCCGAGCCCAAAGAATCACTTTCACAGTGATAATATCCTGGCACATCATTTTATACTTCTCAGTATGACATTTTACCATTTACTTAAGCTGGATGAACAGCAGACTAAACCAAGGAGGAAGAAAAGCTTAGCATGTACCAATTTTATATTTGAAGAAATAGACATTTAGGGGTTTCAAATGATTTGACTGTTACTACTTAATTTTAAAGAGCACAGCAATATTTAAAAGCACACATCTCTACATTATGATGCACTTAGAGTTCATACAGAAAATTCATAAAGACATAATCTTGTATAACCCAGTAGAACACATTATTTCATGTTACCATAGCAATTAATGTTGCATTCATATGCTACTTGCTACTATGTTATGATTTCTTATAGAGCTACAAAACCTTTTGCCCAGATTTCCTCAACTTACATATATCCTCATTCATCTCAATGGAATATTCCCTTTCACTGTAGCAGGTCCTGGGACCAAGACTTTGACCTCTCAATAATTCTATCATCCAGTGTAGTCTTGTGCATCCAGGTCATACTTTTGTCAGTAAACAGATAAATGTATGCAATCTTTTTAAGCTGGTTAGTTTTTTTTTCAGGCAAAGAAAGAAATCATAACCTTTTAAGCAATAATCACATAAGAAATTTGTTAAGATTGTGGATTGTTAGAAATTGCCCACAGAGAATAAGGTGCTTTGTTCTTTATTTAGGATCCAAGAACTTGCATTATGAACAAGCAAAACAGAAAATTTTAAACCAAGTTATTTTTATGCTAGAGAAACACTGTAACAGAAACAGCATAATCAGAAAAAGTACAATGTTCCTTAATCTTTAAAACTTGGTAGCATGTCCTTTATCATTGCTGTTTTTTAATGATGTTCTTTCCTCCTAATTATGTCCCTTTAAGATCTTTCTAAATTGTGCATGATGTCATTTTATGGACAGCCATGAAGATGTTTCTGAAAGCTACTGTATAGGACAGAACAGCTCCAGTGTCTAGTGACACACTTGTCCATTTACCACTGGGCTTATCAATTACTAGGTGAACCTGTCTGAAACCTAATACTTTAGTGTGTCAGAAGTTCACTGCTTTCTTCTATTACTGACTAATAGTTGAACTTCAGTTCTGCCATCTGTAATGTGATAGAATAAACCTTCTTGCCAGAGGTTTTCAGAGGATAGTTTGAAAAAAGACACTGTCTTTTTAGAATGGATTTTATTTGTAGAGCAATTGCAGATTGAAAGAAAAATTAAGCAGAAAGCAGAGTTACCATGCATTTCAACCCACTTTTTATCTGCATTGGATGCCCTTATTTTTCACATCATCCATGGCTGTGGTAGATTTGTGACAACTGATGAACTATTAGTGAAGCATTATTATTGACAAAAATAGGTGCTTTACATTTAAGGTCACTTTTTCTGCTATAAAATTTTATTGGTCTTGACAAATATTTAATGCCATGTACCCACAGATAATAGTATCAGATAAAATAATTTCACCATTCCAAAGATCCCCATACATCACTGTTAATTCATCATTTGTCCCATCCCCACTGAAGTCTTAACAACCACTCATTTTTCTTTTTATGGTAACAGTTTCCTAAATTTATACAATGAATTTCAGTTGTTTTCACCCCTCTTTGGTCTTTTTTTTAATCTCCTGCTCCTTTACCTAAAACCCTTCTTTAATCAAATCTTCCCACTATTTTCTTATCTTCTTTTTTGTGTGTGACCAAGAGCATGGACAAGGTATAAATGGCTATACCATGGAAGAACGTGGTCGTCCCACTTCCCCCAGCAACTATTAACCACCAATAGTACTTCAGAGAAGAGCTGGGGACTCATGAAACCTCCCCTAGCCATGATGAAATGCTGATGCAGTCTTATTCGGGTCTTCTGTAAATAGCTGCAGCTAAAGTGAGTTCATAAGTGTGACGTCCGTGCCATGTCCGGGAAATAACTTTTGGCAAAACACCTCCCTATCCTGGCCTTTGCATTCTCTCTGCCCCATCTTCTGTAGTGTTCCCTGTACCTTAGATAAGGTGGTATTAATGTCCCATTTAGGGAGGAGCACTCCCATCACTTATTCTTTGCACTTTGACCAGTTATGAGTCAGCGTGAACCATTGCCTACTGCAATAAGATGTTTCTCTGCTAATGTCCGAGTGCAGCACTGATCTGTGGATACAAACATGAGTATTTAAAAGGAAATTTGTCAACAAATCTATTAAAACAATCATAGTAGGTTCTACCAGGGCCTATTCTTCTAATAATTTTGCCTGTTTTAAGATTTCATGTAGATATAAATGTACCATACACAAAGGCTAGAAATTTGCTAAAAGACACAGGACAGCAAGAAATATGGCTCTCAGCCGGGTGGTGGTGGCACACGCCTTTAATCCCAGCACTCAGGAGGCAGAGGCAGGCAGATATTTGTGAGTTCGAGGCCAGCCTGGTCTACAGCGCGAGATCCAGGAAAGGCACAATGCTACACAGAGAAACCCTGTCTGGAAAAATCAATATATATACATATATACATATGTATATATATATATACACACACACACACACACATATATATATATATATATATATATATATATATATATATATATATATATATATATATATATGGCTCTGGGGCCATACTCATATCTGCCTTGCTGCTTTTTGTGATTATAGGATTTTCCCTTAGACAAATGCCTCATGACATCTTGGTTGTGAAAGCTATCTCATAAAGAAATTCCTATACTCAATGGAAATCAGATTGCATTTATAACCATGTCTGTCTCATTTACTTCATTCCTCTAAATATAAAATTATGTTTCATTAACAACAAAATAATATTAACTTGTAGAAGTTACTATAATAGAAACAGTATGAATTTGGTTTGACAAATTTCTGAGAATATCCTTTCCATGGAACATTTAATAAAAAACATTTGAGGAGAAAAGAGCCTCCAAATTTATTTTGAACATATGTATATGTATATTATTCCCAGAACATTATCTATATCCCCTTCAAATATTCTAATTTTTTTATTGTGAAGATTTTGCAATACAAGACATTCTCCTCAAACCTTGTATTGCCTCTCTGTCCCTCTTTCAAAGATCTATAGAGTGGAATGCAAAGCCATCTCCTTCACATTTGCTTGAGGACAGAAATCTTGATACTGCTGGAAGTATCCTCTTTATTTCATTCACTTCAAAGAATTCACATGCTTTAGCGTGGTATGTGTAAAATATAGTAGCAGCTGATTGAATTGTGGATTTGTGGTGCCAATTTTATGAAGGGTTTACTATTGCTGTAAGGAGACACCATGACCATAGCAGCTCTTATAAAGAAAACATCTAATTGAGGGGGCTCCTTTACAGTTCAGAGGTTCAGTACATTATGGCAGGGAGCATGGTAGCATGCAAGCAATCATGGTGCTGGAGAAATAGCCAAGTGTCCTACATCTTGCAGGTGACAGAAAGTTGACTGACTATCACAATGAGGAAAGCTTGATAAAAAGACCTCAAAGCCTACCCCCACAGTGTCATACTTCTAACAGAAGGTGTGGTCCGTATTAAAGGTGTGCCCTGCAGCCTCAGGGGCTGAATTAAAGGCGTGTGTCATCCAGCCTTCTCCAACAAGACCACACTTCCTCCAATAAGACCACATTTCCTAATAGTGCCACTGCCTTTGTTACCATTTTCTTTCAAACCACCTCACCAGAGTTACCACCAACAGATCGACCCCAGTACACTTATGGATGAGGAGTACCATGGATATTAAACAGAGCAACTTGCTTGTGGAATCCCTTATTTATGATCACATTCAGGAAGCTATGAACCTTTCCCACTTGCTATCATATTTTAATTCACTGCCACACTTGTAAGCACATGTATAAATCAGTGTGCATCTTTACTAGATAAATCTCATTCCAAATACACAGCAAATTCCTGCATCTTGCTTTATGGGATCTATGTGACCTGACTGCAAAGCAGAGTTTTGATTAATCAGAACTATGATTTTAATAAAGAAACAGCAGGTGGGCTTTACAAAATTAAAACTCCCAAATGTCTCAGAGTAATAAAGCCATAAATATAAAAATGCTCAATATACCTCATTGGCATCTTTGAATAATGTCCCTGTTTAACAAGGACAAGCCAATGGGCTGACCAGCAGAGGGCAGTTTCCTGGAGATGATGTTATTTCCTAGTGTAGTCTTGTAGCAGGATCATTTTCAATCTTCACTGAGTAATGGAGCGGGAACTGTCTGGTAATTAATTGCCATCTGCAGTATGTTTTTACCAGTGATTTTACAGCCAATTGTTCAAAAGCGCAATATTACATCAGCTGCATTTTGACACAGCCTAGAGAACAAGAATGTGCCTTTGATTTCCTAATCACGTTTCGACAATAGGACTTTTCCCACCAAACCTGTGTCAGCTCAGCTCCCTTTCAGCAGTTACAATCCTACAACTTTTTGAACAAGATGGAACAAGGTTTTAAATCAGAGCTGCTGAGTAGTGGTTGCCTGACCCTACATCAGCTTTCAACATTACCTGGCTCACCTCACCTGGACTTTGAGATTTCTTATAGAAAAATACTAATAACAACACCCTCTGCTGAAGCTGTGTAAAGATCTTACAACTCATAGAATACATATCTGAAAATTTCCTACCCAGACCCACCAGTGGCATGTGTACTCAGAACATAGCATCCTGATACATTTGCCTCAAAATCTCTGAGCACGGTGGCTGTACTTGCTGCCTCTCTGCAAGAAACTGCACATTGCGAATGCAGCACAAGAATGATATCAAGAGTATGTTATAGGTCATGACATGCTTTGCAGTATGCTCTACTGTTCATGCTTCAGTTACCTAGCTAGGCTGGGCAGAGATTAGGGCTGTCCTTTTACCATGATGAAATTGAGCCTTACAAGGCAAAGCAATTTGCTCAGGATAACCTGGTAAGTAAATGGTGGGTGGCTGTAGTTGGGCCATATTTTACTTGGATGCCCAGTAGAAGGCTATTTCCAATACTTCCTTTGATGTCTCTAAAGAATAGTTGTACTTCCCTTTTTTTAGTCTCATCCTTCGTGTTTATGACTAACAAAATTAGACCCATGTCAAGTGGTCTCCATATTTTCTTTATCTCTGACATTCCAGAAGACCTTAGGTTGATTTTTCACAAAAAGGGTAGTACTGATGTGGAAAAGAATTGCCATGAAGCTTATGGTCTTTGCATCATTCTTAGAGAATCAGGCTCCAAGGCTTAGAAATACCAAAGAAGCTTCTTAAAGGACACTGGGAAATATGATGAAGTGTTGTCTATGGTCCTGGGATAAATGAATCAGTAGACGAAAAATAAGGAAGCTGTTTCATTCTCCTCTTTCCCAACATTCATTAAACTTTATGTATGTCATTCTAAGTACCATCCCTACAGCAATGCCATAATACAGTTTGTAAAACTCATTTCAAACCCAGCCAATTGCAACTAAGCAAATGAGCCTAGTCTCCCTCAGTGACATGCAAACACCTTTCCAAATCCAATGTAAATTACTCCAAGCAACTGTAGTAGTCATAACATTAATGCAGATAATAATGGGGATTGTTACACTCATTCTGTTTACTGGAACTATATTTAAAATATGCTTTAAGGTACAACTTCATGCATATTTTGACCTCTTGGGGCCATCATATTGATGTAATTTATTAGGACTGAGTAATTTATAAGGACATTGTCATGTCTTCTTTAACAAATCTTGCCCAGGCTACCCATTATGTATTATGTTGTGTGTGTGTGTGTGTGTATGTGTGTGTGTGTGTGTGTGTGTGTGTGTGTATGTGTGTGTAAGTGTTCCCAGGTCTTTTTCTATTCTTTCTAGCCAGCATAATTGTCTACAGAACATCTGGGCAGATATTTTAGAGTGTAAATTCCATTATGTTTAAATCTTCTGTGGTATTTCCATTATGCCTGAAAAGGAGTTAAACTCTTTCCAAGAAACATAGGCACTTCCAGACACAATACACCTTTATAACTTTACAGAATTTCATAGCTCTTCCTTCTGCAGTCATGGTATGCCAAGAACATTCAAATTCCCTACAGTTTGAATGGGCCCAGCATATTCTTTGCCCCATATTTTTTTTCTTAGGGTTTCCTGCTTTTCTTGCTTACCCCCCCTCCCGCCCATGGTATTATAACAAGTACCCCAGAATTTCTTTTTCAGGGTGGGTTTCCTGGATGGTCTTATTCTAGACCAGAACACACTCAATTCTTTGCCTCAAAGTCTTTCTCTTTTATACTTAACTGGTAGTCATACTCATACATGCATGTGTATTATTTTGCCTTTAGTAGAAAGAATGGGTCTATGTCTGTCTGTTTACCATCATATTCCCAAACACACAATAGTTCTTTGCAGAGATTCCAATGAGCTAATAACCATGCAAAGTTCATTCTTTTAACCTTATTTTAACCCCCTTACTCCTTTGTCCTCAAATTCTTACTTCCAAAAATGACACAACCTATCAATAAACTACTTATTAGACCTAAAAAGTAAAATGAAAACATGCAGAAAATGAACAAAACCTGCACAATGATCAAGAATAGGCAGGGATTAAATGGATCCACCTTAGGACATCACTCTGAGGCTATGCTAAGGCTGATCTAGAAATCAGTATGGTCCTGATTTTAGAGTTATCTCCCTGTGTCAGTATCCTAGATGCTGGGGGAGGGGTAGGGACATGAGTCATTACACCCAACCTAATCTTTAATACCTAAGAGTCTATTCTACATGTTAACAATGATCTTATTTTGTCTATGTTGTTAGTTTATCTGATGCTAGCATTCCAGGATTTATGGATAAAGAAATTGTATAACATTTATTAGGGGATCTTTAATACCTAAGATTCTAATCTACATTTTAACAATCTTATTTTGTCTATGCTGTTAGTTTATCTCATGCTAGTATTCCATGACTTATTGATAAAGAAATTATATAACATATATGAGGGGAAGGATCTAGCAATCATCCAAAACTTAGGAAGGTATTTGGGGATGAAATTGAGGAACTGCTGAGCCTAACATTTAATTGGGAGGGACATATGATATAAGTTATAACAGCATAATTATGATGGTGAAGTGAAAGTGGCTAATTTACCCAGTTCTAAAATAAGAGAGCTAGTGGGGTTCTTAGCACCTCCAGCTGTGGAACTTGAAAGAATTATATATTACACTGAAAGATAATAAAATACCAAAATTAAAATTGAACTCCATTTTAAAGATTTTATATGAACTTATAGATGTATTATAATCATTCATTAAGGAAAAAGGTCAATAGGGAGGTGCCATTTAACTTTTTTTTCCATTTTCTTTTTTTTAAAACATTATTTTATTTTATTTTACAATACAACTCAGTTCTACATATCAGCCACGGATTCCCTTGTTCTGCCCCCTCCTGCTCCCCTCCCCTTCCCCCCAGCCCAGCCTCCATTTCCACCTCCTCCAGGGCAAAGCCTTCCCCAAGGACTGAGATCAACCTGGTAGACTCAGTCCAGGCAGGTCCAGTCCCCTCCTCCCAGGCCGAGCCAAGCGACCCTGCATAAGCCCCAGGTTTCAAACAGCCAACTCATGCAATGAGCCCAGGACCCGGTCCCACTGCCTGGATGCCTCCCAAACAGATCAAGCCAATCGACTGTCTCACCCATTTGGAGGGCCTGATCCAGTTAGGGGCCCCTCAGCCATTGGTTCATAGTTCACCTGTTTCCATTCATTTGGCTATTTGTCTCTGTGCTTTATCCAACCTTGGTCTCAACAATTCTTGCTCATATAAACCCTCCTCTTTCTCGCTAATTGGACTCCCAGAGCTCCACCTGGGGCCTAGCCATGGATCTCTGCATCCAGTTCCCTCAGTCACTGGATGGGGTTTTTAGCATGACAATTAAGATGTTTGGCCATCCTATCACCAGAATAGGTCAGTTCGGGCTGTCTCTCGACCATTGCCAGCAGTCTATTGTGGAGGTATCTTTGTGGATTTCTGTGGGCCTCTCTAGCACTTTGCTTCTTCCTATTCTCATGTGGTCTTCATTTACCATGGTCTCCATTTAACTTTTTATCAGGTTCCCTGGAGAGAAACAAATTTATCTTCCAATGCAGTCTCAACATAGACTCAACACACATTTGGGTACACTACTATTTATTTACAACTTATATGTAATTTGATGTCTCTTACCCTTTTCTTATATTATTGAAATCACAAGAGCCCTTCCATGGAAGTGAGACTGAGTAACTATTGATTTGATAACTACAGGACTAAGTGACTTTTTGTATCCTGTCATTACCTCCTTGTTGCTGGAGGGCTTCTCTCCAGGTTCCGCCAAGCCCCGCAGTCCCACAATCCATGTATAAAATAATCACTCAGACACTTATATTATTTATAAACTGTATGGCAATGGCAGGGTTCTTGCTAACTGTTCTTATATCTTAAGTTAACCCATTTCTATAAATCTATACCTTGCCACATGGCTGGTGGCTTACCGGTGTCTTTACATGCTGCTTGTCCTGGCCGTGGCTGCAGTGTCTCTCCCCCTTCTTCCTGTTTCCCCATTTCTCCTCTCTCCTTGTCCCGCCTATACTTCCTGTCTGGTCACTGGCCATCAGTGTTTTATTTATAATAGAGCGATATCCACAGCACCTACTAACTCTGCTCCTTGGCCATTCAGAACTATTATCCAGAAATTTTGCTCCCTCCCATCTGTCCCATGGCACCCATTGAACTTGTTAGAGAATAGAATGGACTCTATTCTCACCATTTATTCACTTGTTTATGTACATGTATTAGCTGAACACCTGATACAGACATGCTAGGTGCCAGAAAAGAAAAGGAAACAGAAAAGGAAACCGTGAGTGATTCTACCTCTAGCATCTAATGGAAGTAATAACTAAGAAGAGATCACAGTACAGTGTCAAGAGAGAGATAAAAGAGGATGCATAGGAAACAGGGAAACTGAAGGTAGAAGGTGTCACAGAGAAAGTGGCATTTGAGTTAAACCGTAACTGGATAATCACAGGGGAACACATGCGAGGTGGAATGCAAGCATTCACAGAGAAGGGAGGTGTGTTAGCATGAAGTATGGCTAGAGGAATGGAATGTACTTATGGGGAGTATGGGGAGAGAAATTGAATTTCACATGACATAAAACCGAAATGCTTGAAACTGGGCAGCAATATGGTAATACTGAGGTCCCTGAGGAAAGAGTATTGAACTTTGAGAGGAGAAGGTTGTGGTAACTTACACTTGGTGGTGGAAAGCAGCAGAAGGTGTGTGTGTGTGTGTGTGTGTGTGTGTGTGTGTGTGTGTGTATGTGTGTGTGTACTTGACCCTTTGGCATGCAAAAAAGGAGATATCTTTTCTTCCTTTAGATGGAAATGTATAGTGAACAAAGTGATTCACCTTCTTGAAGTTTTAGTTGAATAAAATGACTTAGAATCACACCACTAGACATGCTATGGTTGTAAAAGTGCAGAAAGTACACACAGAATGGTCAAAGTGGGGCTGCTTCATCTGAATTTATTCAATTTCATAACTTTCTTAGAAGTTGTCAAATTCTACTAGGAAGTCCTTCATTTATCAAGTAGGAAGATGTGAGAACCATATCAAATAATCAGTCAACAAATAACCACTAACCACTTGCCAGACACCAAGAAGTGAATGGCGATATTTATACTATCATATGTATAAATACTATCATATCATATCATAACAATATAATTTAAATATCTTATATTTAGTTTTCCTTTACAGGACAATCATTCATCCCTGTAAAACAGAATAAGTATTCCGATCGATGGGAAAAAAGAAGTTTTATACACAGAGAAAGGTAAACAAAGAAACAATGAACTAAAAAGCATATTACTTCCCTTCTAAAATAGGAACAGAAGAACAGAAAAATAAGCCACTGGTCATTGCTGATGCTAGGTTACTTTGGTATAAGTATAAATAGAAGGAACTCAATTATCAAGTTAGATAAATGAATCTGCTTAGTGAACTTGGTTCTTCTGGCTCCATTCTGATTCTCAGATCTGATAAGAGTTTAGTTGTGGTGATGTGCAACTTTATTGATGGTGACTCTATTTTTATATGTAGTCTAGTCTGATGGGTCCCTGTGCAGAAGTTTAGCTTAAAATAGGGTATCTAGTGAACCTTCCTCTACTGGAAATACTGTTGACTTCTAACTGCACTGTACTATCATCTAAAGCAATGTTTCTCAATCTTCCTAATGCTGTGACCGTTTAATACAGTTCCTCATGTTGTGGTAACCCCCAACTATAAAACTATTTTCATTGCTATGTCATAACCGTAATTTTGATACTATTATGAATCCTAATGTAAATATCTGTGTTTTCCAGTGGTGCTAGGCTACCCCTGTGAAAGAGTCATTCTTCCCTCAATGGGGTCCTGACCCACACATTGAGAACTACTGATTTAGGAGAAGGCACTCCTAGTCCCAGCAACAAAACCAGCAGGACATGAGTTAGCAAATAGGGTGCTACTTGAAAAAGACTAGGGATCATGGCCAGTTTAACTTCCAAAATGGAGTAGAGCAAGATAGGTATGAGAAAATATAGGGTAAGGTTTGCTCAAATGGTAGGATTTATGCAGCCAGTGCACTTGAAAGATACATTAGTATCTATGTCAACTGCTTGATTTGTGAAATCTACAAAACATGTGAAATCAACACAAAGATGAAGCAGCGTGCTTCAGCCAAATGGTAGTATAAAAGTAGCTCTCATGTTGCAGTCACTCCACAGGCTGGTGCCAGGCATCATTCTTCCTTTGGAATGCCCTTGGATGTTCTTCCTTGGGACCATGTGTGGACATGTATCACAGACCAAGAGACCAGTTCCTAATCTGCTCCAGGGTAGCAAAAAGCAGACCTCAGAGTATCGAGAGCTTAGGAAAAATTCTTAGGAAAAGGACAGGTCTACACATTCTGAAGGTAACTTTATTACTGCATCTTGTAAAAATCTCTCTCTACAGCATTCTAATTAGCACTTCATCCCTTCTCATTCTCTACTCAGCAGCTTCTCTAATTCACTTTCACTGCCTCCACATCTCTCTCTATATATCTTTCTTCCTCTCTCTCTCTGTCTCTCTCTCTCTCTGCACCGTTGCTACCCTGCACTTCTTTGCTGTTCCTCATCAACTCCTCTCTGTACATCACTCCTGCCTCTCACAGCCCAAATCTGGACAATTATAAGTTACATTTTCAGGGACCTACAGGTTCTCATGACACAAGACAAATTACGTAGTTTCTGTTAGGCTAGTAATGTCACATTGACCCATGCATGTAGCTCTAAGTTAGTGAGAGGTCCCAGACATCAAACAATTGGCTAAACGTTTCTGCACATCAGGGTGCACACAGAAAGGGAGCTACTGCAAGGACTATGTCTTGATGTAAACAGCCTGGCCTTGATTCATCAATAAACAACTGTAGATGAAATTCTAAATGGTCTTATTAAATAAGAAACACAGAGCCAAATACAGTGTTAAAGCCTAAGAGATCAGAGCAAGGGCTACGCCTCCCTTTAGCTTACCACTCTGCCGTCGCTTCCCCTGAGAGAGACCTTCTTCCTGTGTCCTGTCATTTTATTGCCTTTTCGTTCTGCCTTCTCAGTGGCTCTAAACCCAACCACATCATTTCCTCATCACTGCCTGCTTATACAGACCTCCAGATCTCTATGGTTGGTACTGGGATTAAAGGTGTGTGTCATCATGCATGGCTGTGTCCTTGAACACATAAAGACTCTGCCTGCCATGTGATTGGATTAAGGGAATGTGCTACCACTGCCGGACTTCTGCTTAATGGCTATGACCTATGATCTCCAGGCAACTTTATTAACATACAAATCAAATCACATTTCCCCACAAATAAAATACCATCATAAACAACATCTGGAAATTCGTCTTTGTGTATATTCTGTAAGGGCAGCCTAGTCTATTTTGGACTTGTTTTAAGATCTTGGCAAAATGTCTTTGGTAATATTTCTATACATCAGAATTATACAGGTTAAACAGAAATCATAAACTGACTATCCACAACTGTAAGTATGCCCAAAGATATAAAACACACTATGAAAGGGTTGTGGAAAGCACCCCACAGCTGTTCATATTAGGGAGGCATAACAATGGCACCCGAGAAAGTTACAGACAGAAAACAATCGGTTTCCACAGCCAGTGACCCCATGGCTTTGCCAGGTGGGGCTCCCTATCAGGGAGTTATAAGTCTGGTGGGTCGACTTGTCAAACACTAGTTGTCACCTGCTGTATACTCCCATGACCCTCAACAGACATGAGTCAGGGAAATTAGTCATTTCCCCTTCTCCAGTGATGACTTATTAGACAGTGTTACAGTACCTAAACCAAGTTGACAGATGACAGATATCCAGGTGATTGAACATAGCCAGGTGTATAAGGTCATTGTGCAAGAATCCAAGATCAAGGACCAAAGGGGACCTTATCTTCCTCATCCAGCTCTTAATCATCCTCAACCTGCCTCCAAGGATTTAGTATTTTAATCCTTATGTCTAAGTGTGTTCAAAACTATTCAAGTTTTTCTTTGACATTGATGACTTCATCTTAATGTTTCCTAAAACCAACTTGAGTAAAGATAATCTTGAGCAAGTGTGGTGATATTTTATTTGTGCTGAAATGTGGTATTTTATTTGTATGTTAATAAATAAAGTTTGCCTGAAGAGTGAGTTATCTGCCCCAAGAGTCATTAGGCATAATTGTATGCTCATCAAAACAGCAATGGGAGCTCTAGATTTCTAAATATTTTTGATTTATTATTATTTGTATGCATATGCCATGTGTCATAGTGCTGGTGTGCCATAGCATGAGTGTAGAGGTCAGAGGACAACTATGGTGAGTTGGTTCTCTCTCTTTACATACTGTTCTGTATCAAGCTTGCCTTGCAAGCACTTTAGCTTGAACTTTCTGAACTGTCTAACTAACTAGCCCTTGCACCTGATTTTTAAAAGTTTGAGCACAGTGTGGAATTAATGACTAGGGATTTAACCAAAGACTTTGGATTCCAATTACTTGAAAATTAATTAAAATCGATTGCTTTATAAATATTTTATTGTTCTGGGACTTTAGTCATATTTGTTGATTTCCTCTTAAGCATTTTCTCAATTAAGGCACTACTGTAGTAGAGCTCTGAGCTTATTTCATCAAGAAATACCAAAGCCCTTGCATGTCCTTAATTTCTTATTAACTCTGTTAACGTGAAACTGTAAAGAACACTGTGCTAGATGACTATAATTTTAAAGTGTAGGCATGATTTAGAAAATAAAATAAAACACTAACTTAGAACTTGGAAAAACTAGAGAAATTTTCCTTTGTTGATGGCAACATCACTGTCATTGCATCATTTAGAAAGGAGCACACTGCAACACCTACTCAGGTCCTTAGGTAGGTCTTAGAAAGTTCTCTGTGATCTTGCTAATAATGCCCTCTTTGTTCCCCATCTTCTTGTCTATCAAATGAGATGCTAAAACCCATTCCTTCAATTCTAATACTGAATGAGTCAACACTGGGCAGGAGAGAGTATTGTCATCCAAAGCTCAGGCAGATGCTATCTGGTCAATGCAAAGGATGTTGAGACATGTATTCAGCAAGTTTCCTGTGTTTGGATGTGGAGACAGCAGCCTAGTAGTTTCAGTCTCAGCGACTTGGAGCTGGAAATGCTTTCTGATGCAAGTAAAGTTTCACAAAATGCAGATGCTCATCTACCACCACTATTACCCCAACACTGAAACTGAAGTAGATGTAAAGGCTTCAGTCACACACACATGAGCTCCTGGTGACAACTGTTCCTAACACTTCAGTCAAGATGGAAGCAGAAAGTCGGGAATGAATAGTTATCACAGCAACTAGACTATGCTCAAAATAAACATTACACAGTCAGTGATACAAGCTTGTCCAGGTCACTCCGGCCCTTTCCCAGCACCTGAAAGTCTGTACTACTAGGAGATTGTGGAAAGCTTTGTCACACACCATTTCACATACCTGTTTTTGTCTCTATAGATACAATTAAGAAAATGCAATTATTCCTACACTGATTAGTGTGTTCTTTCTCCTTCAGCTGCTGCTTTAGAGAATTCTAATGTGAATCAGTCCAGATGCCAGAACAGGTCAAATCTTTAGCTTTTAACCTGCCCAGTGAGCTTAGTTTAATTTTTAAAAGGTGTCTTTAAGCTTCAATGTGTGATGCTCTCTCCTAGTTTCTGAGCAATAAACCAGGGGCATAAATAATGATCATAGGAGAAAATTCACAAAGCTATACTAAATATTTACAGGTGGGGAGAGAGAAGGGTCCAATGTTTGGCCTAAAGGGACCACAGGCACTTCAGAAAGCATCTGAGAGCTAGCTTAAACATTTCATTTTAATTTCATAACGTTTCTTTGTTATTGTTTGTCATTAACCACATCTTATAGATTGTTTAGAAAGACTAATTCAGTTGTATGAATCCCCAAATCTATAAGAAAATGAGTCTCAATTAAAATGAAGATATGCTGGTATTTTGTATTTTATTCCCTAGTTTAATAAAGAGAAAAAGGAGATCTCAAACAGTGTAGACCAATATAAAGAATGGTTTGGGGACCAGTTTCTTCTGGGGACAAAAGTTATAATCTAGCCTGAGGTCACATAGTTGTAGGCTACTATATTGCAAAGGGGCAAGGAGAGAACTCAACGAACCTCAGGTACGGAGGCAGACTTTGAAAGAAAGCAAAGCAAGGTCCAACTTTTTAGAGAAGTAGCCTGAATCTAAAGCATCTTCATACAAAAGTTTCAATTGAAACTTCTTTTCCTAGTGTCTTAGTTAGGGTTACTATTGCTATGAAGAGACATCATGACCACTGCAAGTCTAATAAGGACAACATTTAATGGAGGAGGCTTGCTTAGAGTGCAAAGGTTTGGTTCCTTATCTTCATGGCAGGGAGCATGGTGGCATGTAGGCAGAGGTGGTACTGAAGGAATAGCTGAGAGTCTTACATCTTGCAGGAACAGGAAGTTGACTGACTACCTGGGTGGTATCCTGAGCATAGGAAATCTCAAAGCCTGCACTCACAGTGACACACTTCCTCCAACAAGGGCATATCCTCTTCAATAAAGCCACACCTCCTCCTGATAGTGCCATTCCCTATGAGATTATGGGGGCCAATTATATTCAAACTATTACAACTAATAAACTAGGCCCAAAAATCTGGCACAGCAAGGTTCTAACCCTTAATAATAACCATTTTCTAATTATGTCTTGCTGTGCATTATAGTCAAACAGTAAGACACGATTGCCTGTTTCCTGAATGAGAAGGACCTTTCATAGTCTCTTTGATGTTTCAGATCTGCCTTCCCAAATCATCACCCATATCAAATGTCTGTAAATGCTGAGTCCCCAAGGTGAAAACAGAGTGCTCTCTCACTGGCCATCCTTAACATGTTCATCAGTCATAGTCATGTAGCAGTTTCTCTATAAACATTGTAATCCCTGCTAGATTCTGAAGTCATTAGAAATTGGGGCAAGAATAGCATGTATAGGGTAGCAATTTTCTCCAATTTCCAACTTTCCATTCTGGAAGAAAGCTCCTTAAGACTGAAGAAGTAAACAACTCACAAGTCTCAGGAAGTCTCTGAAACTTGAATGATTTGCTAGATTTCCTCCTTCTTCAAGGCCATATAACCAGTAAGAACTACTGACTGAAGGAGACACTGTGGCCTGTAATGAAGAGCGCATCTGTGAGTCATCACCTGCTCTAGAGCGAGCATTCAGTTATCTAGCTGCTTTTGAGCTGTCCTTTTCCTGTGAGTAACCCTTCATCCACATAACTTAAGCAAGCCCAATAAACTCACTGGTTCATTAAGATGCGCTGTGGCAATGGAATTATTTTGGTCTTTCATCAGCTTCATATCTGGGGTGAGTAGACATTTGCTCCCATCTCCCAAGAATGGTGTCACACAACAGCATACAGTTTGAAAATTTTTGTTCTGCTATCTCCTGTATACAGATACTCAGGAAATGTGTGTGAATGAAGAGAATTTACTCCCTGCCCAGGGATTGGGTTTTCTTTTCATTTTCCCTGGCTACAAACCACTGGTAATTCACTGAGTCTTATTTACTGGGGACCAACTCTGTGGATAGTTCAGGTTACTCTAAGTGTTTTCTGACATGTTAAGAGGCTGGGGGTAGAGAATAAGGAAATAAAATGATCAGACTTATTTTTCAGAAAGATGTCTCCTGCTGCAGAGTTAAGGACTAAATGGAGGGAGGTAAGCTAGGCAGCAGGAAGAAGAGAAAGGTATTGGCAGTACTCCAGGCATGAGATGATAATAGCATCAATTGATCTTTACAATGGAGAGTAGAAAGACACATAGAATAATAGAACTGTGGGTTTTCACAGCCCCTTTACAGTGCAAGTTTAATAGTCTGTAATCATTTACAGCTAATAATTTATAGTTCCTAAAAGAACTGACCATTCCCTCATTTCTATTTTATGGAATTTGATTTTTTTCTTGTAGATTTATCAAACATAATAGAAAAAAATGTTACTAAAAGTAAAGAACACATGCTATTTTTAAATAAGAGATCATTTAGAAAACCTAACAGAAGAAGTGAGTTTCCTGATGTCATGGCCTCAATATGCTGCCATAGAATTGTCTTTTTTTTAAACTCTATTTTAATATTTACTGTCTGTTGAGCAACTTTCCTTGACATACATGAACAAATATATGTTCATCCCAAGTCGAGGGATGACAGACCCAAGTACTTATTCTATCCAAGCCCAATTTAGTTGAGAATTTAAATTATGGGGGTTAATTATAATAGCATGGGTGACCTCAAAACAGCTGCAACACAGCAAAGGTTTACTCATGGAAGATTTATCATAGAGGTTTACCTTCTACTCCCTATATACTCTAATGTCTCTGTGGTGGTATTGTGTTCCCCAAAATATTGTGTACCCTAATAAATTTATCTGGGGTCAGAGACAGAACAGCCACTAGACACAAAGGCTAGAAAATGGTGGCACTCACACCTTTAATTTTAGCATTCCAGAGGCAGAAATCCATCTGTTCAAGGATACAGCCAAGCATGGTGACTCACGCCTTTAATCCCAGAAAGAGAGCCTTTAATCCCAGGGAGTGATGGTAGAAAGCAGAAAGGTATATAAGGCGTGAGGACCATAAACTAGAAGCATTTGGCCTGGTTAGGCATTTGGCCTGGTTAAGCATTTGGCTGGTTAAGCATTTGGCTGGTTAAGCATTTAGGTTTTGGGCAGCACAGTTCAGCTAAGAGCCATTCGTATATGAGGACTCAGAGGCTTCCAGTCTGAGGAAACAGGATCAGCAGAGAAAATGGCCAGGTAAGGTTAGCTGTGGCATGTTCTGTCTCTCTGATCTTCCAGTGTTAATCCCCAAATACTTGGCTCCAGGTTTGATTTTATTAATAAGAACTTTTAAGATTCATGCTACATATCTCCCAAGACTTCTTTCAGCTGTGGGTTGGGGCAGAGCAGAGTAATGTCTAGAACTCCCTTTGAAGTTGATCATTGCCCATTCCTTCTACTATGGAACACCCAGAACTCCATCATTATTGCCATGGACCTAGGTATCACTGTATTCTTCTGCCTATTTTCTCATCAAGAATGCACCCAGTTTACCCCATGGATGATCATGCTGTACCTGAAGGGAAAGACCATATCATAACAACTCCTACCATAGATGCATTGCCACCAGATTGGTTGAAAAAGGGAATAAATTCCAAATTCTCATAAGGCATCTTCATTAAGACTTCTTTCTAGGTTCGTCATATCTAAAACCTTTCACTAGTATGGCCTCTTAATATCATTGGCTATTTTGAGCATGAACAAAATGAATGGGTTTCTCAGCATTTATTTCAGTTATTTGAATAGAATTATTCTTGTGACTTGGAATGATTTTCTCATTGTTGCTTCAAATAAGAATGGAATATTCTCCCCATATCTGTCTCTGGCTGTCTATGACCATACCAGTTTGACATGGGTGATAATTTCCAGAAAAGGCAAAAGAGAGGTTTTTGTTTGTTTGTGTGTGGGTTTTTTTTTTTTTAGAGGACAGATGGCCACTATGCTTGAAAATCCAGAGGCAATATGGTGGCTATTAAGATTGTAAAGGGGTCCTCAAATGGACAAGTGACTAACCAATTTGTCAACTATCTCGTAGATGATCCTCTATGATGATTTGTTTCATAATATTAGCATGATGCAACTATCATAGTTGACAAATATCAGTATACTGCTCACTCTTGAGTAGATAAGGTGAGAAGACAGACTGATGTGGGATGTTTGTACTCTGTGTAAAAATGTGTTTCTGTGATTTGTTTAATAAAAAGCTGAAAAGCCAATGGATAGGCAGGGAGGATATGTGGGATTTCTGGGCAGAGAGAGGAAGAGAGGAGGAATCTGGGCATGTGAATTATGCCAGGAGACACCAAGAAGACACAGGGAGTTGGACATACAGAATGAAAGAAAGGTAAAAAGCCACATGGTAAAATGTAGATTAATAGATGCAATTTAGACTAAGTTTTTTTAACGTAGGTCTTTTGAGCTACCAGGACAAGCCTAATTGAAGCCTAAGCTAAGACCAAGCTTTCATAATTAATAATAAGTGTCTGTGTTGTTATTTGGGAGCTGGCTGGTGGGACAGAAAAAGACTTGCTACATAGAAATTGTTGTTTTCTAAGGCTCCAACTTAACAGAGATGAAGCTATAAAGTCCTTTTCCCAAGGTCAGGAATTAAACAAAAGCCCCCATTCCCTCAGTGGCTCGGAGAAAATTCCTGCTTGCTAAAAAGTGAGTCATTCTCCTTAGCTCTGCCTAAAGGAACTTGTGGCCCTCCCATTAACATATGGCTATGGTGCCTGTTAACTTGTCAGCGGCAATGCTAGCCTCTAGGTTCCCCCAGTCCCTGTGGCAAGCCCCACACTAGGAACTCCTAGTCTTATGAAAGCTAATAAGTTGTTATATAGTGTTAAGGATAATTTAAAAAATATGACTATATTTGACGTGGCATAACCACAGAGATGGAGAAGTCATGCCAGTGGGCACCACTGCATTCATAGCCTGGGCCTCTCCACAAGCACTCAAAACAGGCAGTTTCACTCACGTGAACTCTGTGATAGTGGGCTCAACAACTTCTCAGAGCTGGGGCTATAAATGTGGCTCTGGCCGGTACTGTTAGCATGAGGCTAACGTCTCAGGGAACCAAGGGGGACAGAACCAGCCACTAGAGCCACTTGGCAGAGGGCCTAGCCACCTAACAGTTTAAGATTTGGCTCAGGTCATCAGATAATGCAACAGACTAAATAAAAATATTAAAATTTAAATTATGAAATCCAGGTCCAGGAGGAGGAAACCTCTGAACAGGTTACAATGTGATTGAAAATGTACTTAGGTGCTAGAGAAAGAAAATAAATGGGTATAGACAGTTATAAAAATAATTGAATAAACAGTTTTTAAAAAGTATTTAAAGAAAAAGTAAAACTATATATAAATTATAATATATATATTATATATATATGCCACATAAAGATGGAAAATACACAGGGTATCTGGATCCTGTATGTTGCTTTGTTGACTTTGATTTTTTTTAAATGTTGATTAGTGAATGGCAGCTGCTGAAAGACACTGTCTTATAGAAGGAACTACTGAATTAATTCAACCTATATGCTTTAGAGATATCTTGGCTTCATAAAGGAAGTCAGGAAATGGGTGGCAATGGGAAAGAGGTTGTGCTTTTGTTTCCACAGGCTATGGATTCCTTCAAAATTAAAAAAGGTCAGATTTGACCAGGGGAGACATCCTGAGCATCTTGGCTGAAGATGTGAGGGAGGAATCCAGGAAAGATTATAGGACAGGTGATGTGTATGCTGATCCCTCTACATGGGTACAGTTCTGAGAATAGATGAGACAGGATAAGTCTTGTTGACTACAGAGTCCTCATAATAGTTTGGTTATACAGTCCAAATGGACTTATAAAGTTGACAAGTGCCTTTTACCTGCTCAAACATAAAACAAATCATCTTTAGCTGACTTGTGCACACTGCACATTGCATTATTTATGTTAACAGATATGTATGTTACCTTTAAAAGTTCATATGTTTTCAGAACAAAAATATCAGACATGAATAAATACAAATAGCCCAATTGACCCAGCCTTCCCGGATACCTCAGTTACAGTTTTCTCAAAAATTTATATACAGGCCAACTTCAAAGCTACTAGTTGAGATGGTCCAGCCTCACAGAATAATCAAGCTCTACACTTTCCTACCACAAAGAGACTAAACAAAAAATATTACAGATAACTCTCCAGGACTTGACCAATATCTCAGTTTTTTTTAGGCTACCCTAAAGATGCTGTCATCCCTAGACAACAGCAAGCAGTCTAGTGAATTCCCACATTCCCAAGAAGTGGGGTGTAACACAAATTGCTAAACAGTCTTATTAATAATAAAAATATACCCAAAGCCAGATATTGGGGTGAAAGCTGAAAGATCAGAGAAGTAGAACAAGCACAGTGAACCTCACTTCACCAACTCCTCAGCTGATCCTGTTTCCACAAATTCTCAGACCAAAAGACTTTGAGTCCTAAGGGTCTCAGTTGAACTGCTGCTTTAGTTCCTGTCTCCTCATGCCTTATATATTGTTCTCTACCAAGCCATGTCACTTCCTGGGATTAAAGGCATGTGTGCTTTCCAAGCAAAGACATGAGATCTCAAGTGCTGGGATTAAAGGCATGTGCTGCCACTGCCTGACTCTGTTCCCAGTGTGGTCTTGAGCTCATAGAGATCCAGATAGATATCTGCCTCCGAAGTGATAGAATTAAGGGTATATGCCACCACTGTCTGGTCTCTATGTCTAATCTAGTGGTTGGCTCTGTCCTCTGATACCTAGATAAGTTTACTAGGGTACACATTGTGTGGTAGTTTTTCATCATTTTGTGGGTTGTGGATGTTTGTCATCATTTAAGTGGTTGGTTACAAGTTGCTATTGGTCATGGTCAGGGTGGAAACTAAACAAAGGAGATTAGATTTAGAGATCTTGTTCTGAAAAGAAAAAGAGGGTTATAGAAATGATAGAATAAAAGGGTAAATTATTGAATCTACTTTCAAACTCAAACATCAATTACCAGACTCAAATAGTTTACATTGGTATGGATTTTTGTATATTGATACAAATTTAAGATTATTTTTGTTATACTTTATACATGTTTCTATTCAAGACATTTTGTATATTGTTACAAGTTTAAGGTTATTTTTGTTATACTGTATGTGTATTTTTATTCTTGGTTAAGATATTGTACTTATGTAGATCATTTAAAAATGTAATGTGGTTCATACCCAGTGAAACCTGCCTCAAGGGCATATCCCTGGGCCCCAGGCATTCCCAGGAAAACCTGCCTAACTCCTGCAGGAAGGCTCCTGTTCACCAAGACCCCTCAGCAGCAGACCCTGCAATCTACACACCCTGCCCCCATTTCCATCCACCCGAGACCCCAGCCACTTCCTGAGGCTTGGAAACAAACCCCCAGCTCTCATTGGGCCTAGAGAGAGAGCTCTCATTGGACAAAGGGCTGTCATTGGACCACGAGTAACCTCAGCAGACAAGGAATCTGCCAGCCCTCATTAGACCAAAAGTGGCTTTCTTAGAAGTGGAATCTACCACCTCTCATTGGACCAAGTAGGGCTTCGTAAAAAACAGAATCTGTCAGTTCTGACTGGACCAAGAGCCCCTATAAGACCAAGAAGGGATCTGTGACTCATAGAATCAACTAGCTTGGGTTGACTCAACAGCAGCTCCCTGAGACACAGAATCTGCCTGCTCCAATTAGACCAAGTGCTAAGATTAGACCCAGAAGGGCCCCCTGAGACACAGACACAACAAGCAAAGAGTGGACCAACAGCAACTTGCTAAGACACAGGCACCTCGTATACCCATTACAGGAGGAAATGGGCAGACATCAAAGCAGAAGTACATACAACAACATAAAGAGCAATACAGCATCACCAGAACCTAGCCCTCCTCCAACAGCAAGACCTGAACATCAAAAGGTAGTAGAAGCAGAAGAAAGCAACCTTAAGAATAGTATCATTAAGATGCTAGAGGCCTTTCAAGAAAAAATGAAAAATGAAATGGAGAAAAAGATAAACAAAAAAGTGGAAGAAATCAATAAAGAAATTGAGAAAAAGGCAAACAAAAAACTGGAAGAAATCTATGAAGATATAGAGGAAAAGACAAATAAAAAATTGGAAGAAAGCAATAAATCCCTTAAAGAAGATCATGAAAAAGCAATTAAACAGGTGAGGGAAACAGTTCAAGACCTGAAAAGGGAAATAGAAACAGTGAAGAAGACACAAGCAGAGGGAATGCTGGAAATAGAAAATCTGCGTAAATGAACAGGAAATACAGATGCAAGCATAACCAACAGAATACAAGAGATGGAAGAGAGGATCTCTGGTGTAGAGGATACAATAGAGGAAATGGATTTGTCAGTCAAAGAAAATACCAAAGCCAAAAAAGTCATAACACAAAATGTCCAAGAACTCTGGGACACCATGAAATGACCAAACCTAAGAATAATGGGGTAGAGAAAGGAGAAGAATAAGAACTCAAAGGCACAGAAAATATATTCAACAAGATCATAGAAGAAAACTTTCCCAACTTAAAGAAGGAAATACCTATGAAGATACAAGAAGCCTATAGAACACCAAACAGACTAGACCCCCCATAAAGTCCCCTCACCACATAATAATTAAACAACTAAACCTAAAGAATAAAGAAAGAATATTAAGAGAAGCAAAGGAAAAAGGCCAAGTAACTTATAAAGACAAACCTATCAGAATAACACCCGATTTCTCAATGGAGACTTTGAAAGCCAGAAGGACCTGGACAGATGTAATGCAGACACTAAGGGACCATGGATGCCAGCCTAGACTAATATACCCAACAAAACTTTCAATCACCATTGATGGAGTGAACAAGACAATCCAAGACAAAAACAAATTTAACAATACTTATCCACAAACCCAGCCCTACAGAAAGCACTAGAAGGAAAATTCCAATCTAAGGAAGTCAGATACACCCACAAAAACACAGGTAATAGATAACCCCATAGCAGTAAACCACAAAGACGAGAAGTACACATACACTACAACCAAAAGATAACAGGAACTAACAATCACTGGTCACTAATATCCCTTAATATAAATGGACTTAATTAACCTATAAAAAGACACAGGCTAACAGAATGGATACAAAAGCAGGACCCATCTTTCTGCTGCATACAAGAAACATACCTCAACTTCAAAGATAGACACTACCAAAGAATAAAAGGCTGGGAAAAATCTTTCCAATCAAATGGTCTTAAGAAACAAGTGGGTGTTGCCATCCTAATATCCAACAAATAGACTTCAAACTAAAATCAATCAAAAGAAATCAAGGACATTACATACTCATCACAGGAAAGATCCACCAAGATGAAGTTTCAATTCTGAACATTTATGCCCCAAATACAAGGGCACCCATACATGTAAAAGAAACAATCCTAAAGCTTAAACCACACATAAAACCCCATACATTAATAGTGGGAGACTTCAACACTCCACTCTCACCACCGGACAGATCTGCAAAATCAAAACTTAACAGAGAGATAAGGGACTTAACTGATGTTATGACTCAAATGGACTTAATCAATATCTACAGAACATTCCATCCTAACAAAAAAGAATATACCTTCTTCTCAGCACCCCATGGAACTTTCTCTAAAATTGATCACACAAAGCAAATCTGAACAGATACAAAAAATTGCCTTGGGAATGGGGGGTGAATTGGGGGGGGGTTGGGGGGTGGGAGAAGGGAGGATGCGGGAATCCGTGGCTGATATGTGAAATTAAGTTAATTATAAAATAAAAATATTTTTAAAATAACTTACATTTTGAAAAAAAAATAAATAGAAAAAAAATGTAATGTAAAGTTTTAGTCCTTGAAAGCTATTAAGGATAATAAAAAAAAGAAGTAAATAGTCATTTATAACAATCAAACTTATAGTCATGTTAGGTATGTTTTCAAGGTCAAACAGATGTATTTTAAATACACATAGCATCTTCAAACACTTTAGAAACCTACATTACATGACATTTAAGATGTTTTAATAGCATAAGGCTCTTCATGACAGTGAGACACATTTGCTCCTGGCAGCATCAATTTACTTCAATAAAGGATGATCGCCATTGAAGAACCTCCATTATGTGGCAAAGCATTTGGGCAAGAAACTGCCCTTGCCTTGACTGCTGAAAGTATGCTGTCCAAACTGGGCATGCAGGACACAGGGAAGTGACTGCTGAACTTTGTCAAGACAAGGTAGGATAGTCCTTTAAAATTGCTGCTTCACAGAAAATTCTATCAGATATTCTTGGCCTGTAGGCCAAAGATGGATGCTCCAACATTGCAGAGGAAACTTGGTTGACTCTTTAGGCAGGCAGATGTCTTCGCCAAGTCTATAGATTTAGAAGATGCTTGCTCTGCACTTCTTGTTTACTCAGGAAATATTACAGACTTCTTGAGTCTTTAATGGGGTTGAAGACTAGATAGTTATAGTTAAATTTATAGATATAGTTATAGTTTTTCTTGTTACCAAAATTCAGAAAAGAAACTTACAGAAGAGGTGTAAAATATATAGTGTGGAGAGAGCTAAAAGCTTAAGTTGTTTATCTAAGAAGATGTTTTAAGGTCTAAAATGTTATTTTTTGTATGGTAATACATACTATGATAGAAAGTGGTTTAGGTATAAAGCTTTAGATTCATCAAGATAAGAGAGATAGTAGAATGTTTTCTCTGAATATAAATGGACTGGAAACACTGAATATAATTCTTACCTGATAATTGTTCTTATTGTATAGTTTTACTCTGTTAGAGTTAAAACCTTTCCTTTTTATTCAGACAATTAGACAGAAACGTTGTGAGATATTTGTACATTGTGTCAAGAGTTGTTGCTGTGATTGGTGTAATAAAAAGGTGAATGTCCAAAGGTGAATGTAGCTAGGGAGGGAGGATAGGCAGGATTTCCAGGAAGAGAGAGACAGAGGAGCAGAAATCTAGGCATGTGAATTATGGCAGGAGATGCTAACAAGACACAGAAGGAGTCAGACATACAGAACAAAAGAAGGTAAAAAGCCACATGGTAAAAAGTAGATTAATAGAAGCAGGTTAATTTAAGTCATGAGAACTAGTGGGATAAGCCTTAGCTAAAGTTGAGCATTCATAATTAATATCTGGGAGCTGGCTGGTAGGAGAAAGAAAAACTTACTACAGCAGGCTCTAAAAAAACTAACAATGACTGTGTCTATTGACATCCACGTGGGTATGATGAGGCCTGCTATCAGGAGCCACTACAATCTTTTACCTTTTTTATTTTTTTTTTATTTTTTTTTTTTTTTGGTTTTTTCGAGACAGGGTTTCTCTGTGTAGCTTTGCGCCTTTCATGGGACTCACTTGGTAGCCCAGGCTGGCCTCGAACTCACAGAGATCCGCCTGGCTCTGCCTCCCGAGTGCTGGGATTAAAGGCGTGCGCCACCACCGCCCGGCCTCCTTTTTTATTTTTTAATATATAAAGAATCCTTTATTAACCAGAGCAGGACCATGGTGTATAGATCATGTACACACACACACACACACACACACACACACACACACACACACAGAGAGAGAGAGAGAGAGAGAGAGAGAGAGAGAGACAGAGAGACAGAGACAGAGACAGAGACTATTGTGGTAGTACCCTGCTACCACCACTGATCAGTGTCCCAGCAAGGGGCTGTGGATTAAAAAATAGAGATAAGAAACAGTGGGTCATTTGCCCCAGCAGAATGCCGAATGCAGTTTATTGAAAGAGGGAGGAAATGTTAAATACAGGCTTACAGCACAATGGAGGAACCCTGGAGGGCAGAAGTTTGCTACCAAATGTTCTACATTCTTGCATCTAAGCTGTTTACACCAAATGCGGGATACACAAACAAAGAACCTCAGGTGTGCATTCAGGAAGAAGGAAATCCGTAGGAAATCAGCATAGGGAGGACATCTGGTCAAGGTCAGCAAACAGGCAACAGTTACTCAAATTGGGTGGCCAGGGCCCTACAAGAGACAGAGACAGAGACACACAGAGAGAGGCATATGAATTCATAGGTATGTAAGATTGAATGCCAGCAACAATTGCTTTACCTGCCACCATGCCAACACTGATTTCCTGTCCCCTGAACATGGAAGAAGGAATGAATGCTCCACCTAGGCTACAAAGCAATATTCCTTGACAGAAATGCCATATACTGCCCATCAGAATTCAACTTTCTCCAAAGGAAAAAAAGTACAGAAATCAATGAAAAATAGAACCTATGAATTTGTAAAGGCAAGGAAGTATATATGAGAAAGTCTGGAGGAAGGAAAAGAAAGGTATAGATGATGTAATTATATTATAATCTCATAAAATAAAAGAAATAATTAGAAAACAGAAGCTATTTATGTGAGAACAAAATGAGCCATCTTAGAAATAAGACCAAAATGCTTTCACCTAAAAACTAAGGCCTAAGATTTCTCCTTCTAGGAATAGTCCAATAGTTACTGAAACAAGTCAGTCCAGATTCCAGAAACCAGGAAGTATAAAAGTGCAGAGTCACAAGGTAGTCACAAGGTCATGACTGCTGGACTATAGAATGTTCCAACCCTGGTTTCCAGGGTAACTGACCATAAAAATGTCCCCACCTGAGGGCAGCCAATGAGCAATGGTGGTGGGCAACCACCCCCTTAGAAGTAAGATTAAGCCATGATTTCTAGAAAGCCTATAGAAGCGAGCCAATCAGAATTGTACCCATACTAGCACCCCTAAATGATGTAACCCTATGATTTTTCCCTTTAAAAACTGAGCTTGCAGATAGGTGGGCACTTCCTCCAGCCTCTGCTTTGTTGGATGTATTGGATGAAGTCCCTACCTAGGCTTGTATTGCCTTTGGATATCCAGAATTAAACCTTGCTTTTGCATTCTCGCATGCTCGTCTTTGGTGGTCTCTCTGGTGGTCACAATCTGGGTACAACAATTTACATTTTTTTTTAGAAAGGTCCCTCTTGTCTCTCTGCTTAGTAATAGGCTAAGGACCTGGGGTATGGATATCACACAGTGAGTTTTCAGTGACAACTTCTTCAGTAGAGATACCCTATTCCCAGGTGACCTTACGTTGTATCAAATTGATAGCTTAACTCTATGAAAGACCCCAATCTTTCAGGCTTACAACCCCCAAGCCCCAGGAGAATGAGGAACTAAAAAGCTAGTTCCAAGGGCAAACTGACTCAGCCATTACTCAACCACCCTTACCACAATGTATGGAGATTTCTGTTAAGATATGTTGCTCAACTGTGACTGGGATAATTGCAAGTGTTTCAGGAAAGACCACTGTAACCTTTGTGTAACCTTCACTCCCGCCCTGATACCTCCCTGAAGTTCTGGGGGAAATTGTGCATGTGGACGTGATTGTACCTACCCTGTGATTAGGCCATAATCTTGTGAAAGTAGCCCCTAGACATGAACCAACCAGAACAAAATTGTATGGGAATTGTAATCGTATGGCTTCTGTGGGTTTTCCTTTTCCTTTAAAAGTACCCATGTGGCTACAGTAGGGTATGACTCTTGCTCTTGGGAGGAAAGTAGCTCGACTGTACAGCCGCATGTTTGCATCAACTGGACCGGAGCCTGGGTTCTTGGGGCGCCCACCCGAGAAGGTAGTACCCTGGGTCTGGGGTCTATCAACTATGTCACCAAATCATCACACAATGTTAGTGAAAATATGGTACAAAGTTTTAAAACTGCATGTTATTAAGTCTAGAAACCACAGGCACTAAGAACCCGGGAACAAAAAGATTAAAAATTTTGTAGGGAAATAAATATAACATAAAAAGTCAGCATACATGTGAAAAACACAAAAAATATTTACAATAAAAATTGCAAAATTCTAATTGCTTTAATAAAGTATGTAACTGTAACTAGAGATATAATTGCCAGTGGTTTTAACATCTAGAAACTAGCGCTTAGAATTGCTAATAATCTGAGGAAGACACAACATTTTTTGTGAGGTAAAACTTTCCAGTTTTTAAATTATCTGAGGATAGACTACTATGTTGGGTGTGTTGTAGAAAAAGTTTTCCTCCTGAATTTGAAAAGCAGCCTGGATGACATGCTAACTTCTCCAGTACATTTTTATGTCTTTTGTCCTTACTGGATATTCACGTTCCTCAGTTCCAAAGTTCTACTCTCCGATTTCATTATGTGTTTTACTATCTAATGGCATTGATTTCAACTAGCTACATTGTTCTTAAATTTTTCAGAGTTATAGTATAGTCTTTAATATGGTCTCTAAAGTTAGCTTTGCTTGCTTCAAAAATAAAAAAGAAGTATAATAGATGAACAATATTTTATTAAATATTAGACTGTTTATTACATTTAAAATACAAGGTTGTTAAATGAATTTGCATTATATTTAACATAATAAAAGAGTCATGCTGTATAATTTCATATATGTAAATAGTATACATACTATTATGTACATAATTAAATTATCATTTATAATATATTATATATTATGTATATTTATCACATATATGAATCTCCAAAGTTTTATTCATATATAAAGATATTTCTATTTTGTATATATATTAATACATAATAATCTATTATCCATTATTACAAATTTGGGGATATTTTAAGAGTATGGATTAACTAATTTAGTGAAAATTCCATCTACATGATACCAAGTGTTCCATTTGAGTTCTTGATTTTCTATTTATTAATTCAGGTTTGTGTCTCTCAGTAATATTTTAAAGTATAGATGTTCTTCATCTTACAATAGATTTGCTTCCAAGTAAATCTCCTCAATTTAAAAATATAATAAACCAAAAAGGCATTAAAGATATTTGAAGCTTAAGTTATTGTAAGATCAAATGCTTAGAATGTTTAAGTGTTGAATTCAGCATTTAGAACCCCAAACAAACACAGGAGTTTTTAATATAGCAACCTGTAGAGCATCACGGCTTAGGTTAGGCTACCTCAAACATTCTCAAAGCATTTATAGTAGCCTGTGATTGACCATAAGCATCTTTAATAATAGAGCATTGAACATCTCACTCATTTTATCTGGAGGGGCTCTGAGAGTGAGCAGAATGAAGGCATAGGTGCTTGTCAATAGCATGTGGTTATATATGTTAGAATATTATTTCTTCAGAATACTTGTGGCCTATATATCAGAATAAAAACAAACGATCATTCAGTTGAAAATCCATGTCAGATCATGTGTTCTCTTTAGACTCATAAAGAACACAGGTGGCATGTTCCACATTACATAGGATGACTTCATGTTGTCAGTACCGAGTCCATGGCAACTTATTTCCAACAGAGAAGAAGATACTTCATGAAGACTTAGAATGCAGAAACACTGTTAGGTATTGGTTTTTCACTTTACTCGAATTTTATTAATTTTTTTCAAATTTATTATTTTTGAACATATTTTAATTTCTTCTTTATTTCTGAAATAGCCTCCTATTTCAGATTTTATATTTTGTTTTGTTTTTCCTCTATTTTTCTTCCATTATAGCTAGAGTTTTTTCATACAATATATTCTGATTATGGTTTTCCTTCCCCTAACTCCTCCAATTCAAGAGACCCTTCTTGTATCTCCTTAGAAAACAAACAGGCATCTGATGAATAATGATTAAAATAAGATAAAACAAGCAGAAAAAAGGATCAAAAGAAAAAGCACAACAAGTCACATATAGACACAAAGACAAACATGTTCTTCCACTCAAGAATCCTGTTCAAACACAAAACCAAAAGCCATGATATATACTTAAAGGACTTCTAATGTAAAGAAAAAAAATTCCCTGACAAAATACTATGAGGTATATAACTTCCAAAGACACCATTGAGGTCATTTTGTGTAGCCCATCTACTTCTGGGACTGGCCTTAGGAATGGTTTGTTTCCCCAACAAAACTCGATTGGAAAAAACTAATCTTTCATTTGAGTGAATATATTTTTAATGCTTGTAAAATTCTTCTCTCTCTCTCTCTCTCCCTCTCTCTCTCTCTATCTCTCTCCCTTTAGTCTTTGCAGCCTTATTATTTCTTATTCCATAGTGTTTGCATGTTTTAACATGTATCAAAGCTTCATTTCTTTTGTGGTTCAATAATATTCCATTGTGTGTATGTAATATGCAGTTCGTTTATTCATTTGTCAGCTGGTAGAAGGTTGGGCTCTGTTCACCTCTTCACTGTTGTAATTAATGCTGTAATATATGGGTCAATGCGAATATTCTTTTCAAATATGTGTGGATATACATACAGGGGAGGAATTTCTGGGTCATGAGAAAACTCTGTATTTAGTTTTTATAAGAACTGTTCCAACTCCTTCTGCCCCAGATTCCATCATAAAGTAGCAGGGATGCCTTCATGAGTATCCATGAATGAATGCCCTTGATATTTTCCGCATCCAAAACTGTGATCTCAATAAAGTCCCATCATTTCTAATTTACCAGGTCTATGATAATCTGTTCAAGCAGCAGGAAGAAAACTAGGACAACATATTTTCATCTGACTGTCTTTCAGTTTATTCAATCTGGAGTTCATCGATACACAGTTTTCAATATTTACTTGTCCATTTCTTTGCATGTCCATGCTTTACATTGTTTTGAAAAGGGTTTTAGATGTCAGTTCTTTGAATATCCATTTTTCATCTTGCTGTTTAATATTGCTCATGCTGGCTTACTTCCTGTTCCTGCTCTGTGCACTCTTGCCATTCTCTTTTGCTCTTGCTACACAGATCACTAGTCACTTCACTTGTCCCATCAGTCTACTTGAGCTTCCCTGTGCTCATCTACTGTTGAGTGGTGGAGGGTGTTAATTATACTTATACTATCTTCAGTTCTAGAATTCATTTTTAAAGATCTATGCCTTCATCAATATTCTATTTTGCTTGTACATTTTTTTCTGGTTTCCTTTAGTCCCTGGTTCACAGTATCTTGAGCTCCTTGGACACACTTGAGGCTGCTTAAAGTCTATGTCTAATTAACTCCAATGACTAGGTCTCCTCAGGAATGGTTTATGTCATGTTTTAGCCTCTGCTAAATGGGCCCTATCATCATCATCATTATTATTATTATTATTATTATCATTATTATTATCATTATTATTATTTTTGTGTGTGTGTGTGTTCTACACATTTTTGGATGAAAATAGGGCAACTGAGTATTATGTAATAACTCTGGAAGTCAAATGTGTCTGTACCACAGATTTTGTTCTATCCTGGCTGATGATGATTGTTGCTGTCCACTTGTAGACTCTGTAGTGTTCCAGCTATTTTGGGGGAGGTGGCATGCTTTCCTGTGCATAGTGACTTTTGTTTTATGGTGCTTTAAACAATGTCTGGGCTGAGTCCTCAGCAGTTGTGGTGATATTGTGTTCTCCCAAATATCGTGCACCCTAATAAATTTATCTGGGGTCAGAGAACAGAACAGCCACTAGGCAGACATAGAGTCCAGAAAATGGTGGCACTCACACCTTTAGTCCTAGCCTTTTGGAGGCAGACATCTACCCGGATCTCTGTGAGTATAAAGCCACACTGGAAACAGGTAGGCATAGTAACTCATGCCTTTAATCCCAGGAAGTAATGGCAGAAAGGTATATAAGGCACGAAAACCAGGAACTAGAGGCAAGTTAAGCTTTTAGGCTTTTAAGCAGCAGTTCAGCTGAGATCCATTTGGATGAGGACTCAGAAGCTTCCAGTCTGAGGAAACAGGATCAGCTGAGAAATCGGCAAGGTGAGGTGGCTGTGGCTTGTTCTGTTTCTCTGATCTTCCAGCATTCACCCCAATAACTGGCACCAGGTTTGTTTTATAAGAAGACCTTCTAAGATTCATGCTACAAGCAGTAGAGGACCTGACAGCTCCCATCCTGTCAGAGTGGGACTGTCCTGAGACACTCAGGCAGGCTTTCACAGAGTTGTTTCTCTAGCTCCATTTTGAAAGTATGATTCTTGCTTTAAAGTCCCCGTGTTTTCAAAATGTGCAAATATATGCCTTTCATCAGGTTTGTAAACTTTCCTACTATTTCTGTGGTCTGTTGTCTATGTTAAATCTTTTATTGTTGTCTTACAGTCACAAGAAACACCATTTTTATGTACAGAATCTTTTCTCCTTCATTTCAAGTTAGATAATTTCCTGTTTAAAATAGCCTAGATTGTAAATTCTCCTTCCATTTCTTCTGTCATAATTTTGATGTTTACTTAATACAATCAGTATCTTATTCCTTTTTTATTTTCAGATATTAGAATTTTCATTTAAAAATCTAAATTTTTTATAGTTTCATAACTGTACATAATGCCTATAATTCATATCCATAACTAATTACCCTCTTCCATGTCTCTGAAATCTCATTTTCTGGAATAGAACTCATTTTCTGTTCCTAGTATTTAATTATAACATTTTTGCCTTGCAGTTTTAAGAATTCTTATAAGCATTGCTTTAAAATACTTATATTATCTCAAAATTGGCTTGTGTTGTTTATTATTTTTATTGTTAATAGGCCAGACAGTGTTATGTTTCTTAGTACTTTGAGACACATTGACATGAGATAACTCTCAATTCTGTCATGTTTCTTTGAAGAAGTGCTGTTTGGTCTTGTGTTATGTTTTCTGTTTGAAGTTAAACAGACTGAAAAGAATTAGTGTCCTCTAAAAGGCGGTGATAACATATTCTACCCTGCTCTGTGCACTTACCCTAAAACACAGCTCAGAGGTCAGCCAAAGCTCTGCAGAGAGCTCAGTAGATCATTCTGGACTTCTCAAATCCTACTCTCTGTTGAGGAAAATTCATTTCTTTCATTGGCTCTGTCTGCTTCAAACCCTGTTTTTTCAAGTAAATAAAACTACACATGTTCTTTTAGTTTTAATCACCCTACACAGCAAGTGTTATGACCCAGTTTCAGGCTAAATTCTGTAAAGCCTGAATTACAGGATCTGACCCATTTTCATTTTTTCTTCAAAGCTTCAACTCCCCTCCAATATCTGCAGACAGTGTTCATATCTACCGCCTATGAGTTGATAGACTTTATTTCAGAATTTATATTTGTTACTTAAGAGATGTTTACTATGATAGCAGCTTTCTGGGTCACATGGGAAATATGATACCCCAAAGCATCCTTAATATTTTAACACAGTGGAAATTAGACTTCCTGAAATGAGATTTAACATACACATATGTAGATTTAAATATTACATATACACGTCCCTTGATTATTAGGAAGTATTAATTTTTTTCAAGTTCTATTCACAATTTATAGTTTTAACAAACTGTTATCAGCCATTTTATTTAATATATTTTAATGGAATTTATTTACTTTTCCAAAATATAGCCAAGAATTATAAATGTGTCTTCAATACTTGAAATAAAGGGTATTTTGTCTTTGTAATTCTAGGGAAAATATTTTAAGGCAAATTTGACATTCGTTGTTAAATATAATATTTTATCTCCTGCATGCTTATGTTTATAGAAATGTAAACATCTATTTTCTAATATGCTTGCCTATAGTATTTTCTTTTAAAAACTAGTGAGTAATTTATGCATGTTAGCTGAAACACATTTGAGTATATAGACACATTATTTATGGAATTAAATGCTTTATCTAGAACAATATTTTCCATTATTGAGTTTGAGGTGGGAATTTTCCTTTCAACTAGTATTTGATGTTATCTACTTTAACTCCTAGGCTCAAAACTTCAATTCTATTGTTATTAAATAAATTGTATGGTATGCATGTCTTATGGAGCATAAAATTTGTTGCTCTGTGTTCAAGCACTCCTACTTTATAAATATTATTTTTCATATTTATCTTAGTAATATCATATATGTTTGCTTTCATTCCTCTAATATAAATCATATTTATTTTCTCTTTAAGTTTAAAATAATCATTCAATTTTTCATGAAATAAATGGATTAGTTTTATTGTATAATTATTTTGATAGTGGAAATCTTTGCATGCTGTAATTAAAATCATAGTACAGGGGCTACAAAGATGGTACATCAGTTAGGAAGACTCAATGTTCTTGCAAAAGACCCATGTTCAATTCCAAGCACCGACATGATGCCTTATAACTACCTGTAACTCCAATTCCTGAGGTTCCAATGTTCTCTTCTGGCATTCATAGACACTAGGATACATGTGGTTCACAAACTTACGTATAGACAAAACAGTATGCATAAAATAAATGAATAAATAAATTGAAAACAAAATTTGATAATTGTTGAAAACTCATATATGTACTTCTAAAATATGTATCAGCATTCTTTTATAGAAGGCTGTTTGATGAAAATACAAAATATTCATGGCAGAAGTAAGGTTTAGTCTAAATCCACCAACTGTATATAATGTTCAATGATTTTAAGACAAGTGAACTAGTCCACTTTTCTCAAATTGATCTATGGATATCATTGCATCCAAACCCAAATTATTTCATGTCAGCATAATCAGGAGAATTTTTAAATTTGTATAGAAAGGAACAGAGTGTAAATATGTAAGATCTTAATAGTGAGAAGAATCATTCTGTTAAGTTTCCTGAATTCTTAAATGAATGAACACAGGATATGTTTTTGTGGCAGAAAAATAGTGAGCACTGAAACAGAGCAAAGAATCAAGAGACAGCCCTGAACAAATTTGGTCAATTGATTTTCACAAAGAGATGGAAGCTGTTAATGGGGTAAGGAGAGCCGTTTTATCAACTGGGTCTGAGATAACTGGACATCCACAAAATTAGTCTTATCTAAATCATATATTTTATGTAATATTTACATCAAAATGGACAGAAATAAAAAGTGCAAAATTATAAAACCTGTAAGACAAAATCAAGGAGATTGACAAAGAGTCAAATAGCTCTTTCACTTGACACCAAAGTCATGAGCCTTTAAAGGTAAAATTGATAAATTATACTCAAAATTTTAGAATTCTGATCTATAGATAAAATAAAAAGACAAGTAATAGAATAGGAAATATATTAGAAAACCACGTATCACCACAAGATCTAGTACTTTAGAACTGTACAATAAAAAGTGAGCAATTTAATTTAAAAAAGAATTAAAATGGACAGGTTTCTTACAAATATCCACTGATGAGACATAAACATAAACATAAAATGATGTTTAGCATGTTTCGTCCTCAAGAAAGTATCTCCTAAAATGATGATGCATCACAACAGACATGTCAGGATTAATTTTAAAAGTTGTAGTTCTAAATGCTAGTAAGTATATAGAGAAATATTATTCATATATTGTTGGTAGACTGGTAAAATGGCATAAAAATTATGAAAGACAACTGAAATTTTCTTATAAATGAAATGTGTGTGTGCTATATAACCCCGCTTTTGTACATATGAATGTTTATCTCTGGCAAAGGGAAACATCTATGTACACACTAAAATTTTTACATAAATATTAATTGGTATATTTCTTCACAATGGCAAAAAATATGGAAATAGTCATAATGTGGATCAAAAGGTTGGATAATCTATTCTACATCTGTTTCACAGAATTCTTCTCAGTAACTAAAAGGCACTGACTTTTGCTCCCCCCATAATTTGAATGCATTGAAAGGGAACTACATGGGGTAAAAGAAGGCCAATATACAGAGGCAAAGTAGTGTGTTTCCTTTATACGACACTTTGAAAATAACAAAATGTTGTAGACCAGATTGGAAGCTGTGAGGCCTGAGGGAGTTGGTTTCGAATAAATGGGTGATATGGATATACAAAGCAAAGTTACAGGACCGTACAGGTGGAACTGTTCAGCATCTAGCTGCCGTGATAGATACACAAGACTCAAACGTGACAAAGACAGAATTAAGTACACAAGTGCACATACACAATATGCTTTATTCTTGAAGTAGAGTTCCAGGTCAGATAAATTGAGACTTGATGCAACACATCTTCTGATTATAACTTTAAACAGTCAAAGATTCTGCATTTCATTGACTCAATGTCCATTCCAAAGAGTAAAAAGTAATCTCCTATGAAATTATGTGGCAAAGCCCAAATATTGCACTGTGTATATTCTAAGATTATTTCTTTTCTTTCCTTTCCTTTTTTTTTTAAGACAGGGTTTCTCTGTGTATCAATGGCTATCCTGTAACTCATTCTCTATACCAGGCTGGACTTAAAATCAGAGATCTGCCTGCTTCTGCCTCTTGAGTGCTGGGATTAAAGGCATGCACTATCACTGCCTGGCTTCTAAATATCAGTAATACCATATTACATTCAACATTTCTCTCCACACACAACTTTTGGTATTAAAAATATGTAAGCATAATATCTTGACATTAATATGGTTCTTTATAATATATTTTATAAAAATAAGTTGATTGCTTTGGATAAGCATTTCTATAAAATAGAATGAACTTGGCATGTTAAGTGTGTAATCCTAGCATTTGGGAAGGTGAGTTAGGAGGACTTTGTCATAGAGACCAGCCTGTGGTATACAATGAGTTCCCAGTTGGTGTGGACTGAACAATGCAAGAGCCAAAGCAGGCCAAAGCAAACTATTAGGAACAAAAGTTTAAAACATGAAGACATTAGCTGACATAAAATATGATGAAAATATATGATATATAACATGTAAAAATAGGTAAATTGCTGGGTGATGATGGTGCACAATTTAAATATCAGCACTCTGGAGACAAAGCAGGTGGATGTCTGAGTTCAAGGTCATCCTGGTCTACAGAGTGAGTTTCAAGACAGCCAGAGCTACACAGAGAAACTCTGTTTTAAAAAACAAACAAACAAAACAAAACAAAATTTTCAGAACAAAACAACAACAAAATCAAGTTAATTAAAATGAAGGACTGATCCAATTAAATGCCAAAAAACTAAGTGATGAAACAAATGTAAAATTCAAATTATAGTAGTGAAAGAGTGTCAGCTCTAAGCAATGTACTGGAAGGGGATTTAAAGTAGAAGCTACAAAAGTAGAAAATAGCAAAAGAGAAAGATAAGATACCATCTTAACTAGGAGAATGTAGATTAACTGAGACCTAATATCTCTTTGAAGAAGAACAAAACAGCAGTTTTTAAAATACTTTTGTAGAAACAATAGTATGAAAACCTAAACTGTTACATTATTTTTATGCTGTGAGTGTTTATGACACATCATTATGATGAAACAGTATTTTACAGTTGTGAGAATATTAATTCCAGGTTAATTAAATTTAAAAGTCTCCATTGGTCTTTTCCCATTATTTTCTCAGTTCTCTTAGTTTAAAATGATTTTTATAGAGTTTTTGTGCCTAATGAAAAACTCCATTATTTCTTTACATGACATATATATATATATATATATATATATATATATATATATATATATTTTAGTTGTAAACTTTTATTTCCCTTGCAAATTTGTAAATGTCCTATTGTCTTGTGACACTGAATGTGGCTGTTTTTGTTTGTTGTTTTAAAGCTGTGTGTTCTTTATCTGGGTGCACAAATGTGAATGTAATGAGATAATGAGACATTCATTTGACAACGTGTATCAGGTTTTCCCAGGACACAAAACATATTTCTGTGTCTTTTCTAAAATTTCATTTGTTTTTGGAAAATTTTCTAAAATAGTGTTCTTCAAATCAGGTTCTGTTTTTTTATTATTTCAATTTACTTATATTTTCTGTTTCTTGGTTTCTTTTTCTGTTTGTTTTTATTCACTTTTTTTCTTTCTTGAGAACATTTCACTCTTGACTCTTTTACTCTTTTCCTTCATGATTTTCCTGTTTAGAAATGCATACTATCTAGTTGTCATTAACAATTTTGCCCCATTCCAGTAATGGCTCTGGCTATTCTATTTCTTTGCTCAGCTCATGAGTTCAATGTTCATCATATCCTGATCTTACTGTTCTGCTCTGAATGCATGCATCTGTACCTGTAACCACTTGATATTCTCTGTTCAGTTTCTGGTGAAATACTTGTGGACAGCTTCCTGCACTGATATCGAGATCTATGTTTTCATGATAACTACACTTCTTATGCACTTTACTGACTTTGTTTTTCAGGCCATCTTTTCATCCTACACTTTCTGTAACCATGGTTTCTGAACATGTTCAGAAAGCTCAGAAAGGTCTATCTTCTGAATGAGAGGAGTGCTCCATAAGAATCGAGGCATCCCAGGAGGCTCCTTTTGTCTTGTGTCTCTTCAGCAGATGGAAGTATGCAGAAGGATAAAGGTCTGATCATGAATTTCTGATTTTTTATTTCTTAGAATATCTCCACAATTGTTAAAGTTGGGGTAAAACACTGACTGCTATTTCTTGTTGGTCTTGTGAAATGCATAGTTTCCACTAGACAGCTAAGAAAATGCTAATTTTTATATGCCCAATTTCCACTTAGAAGTTCATAAAGATACACTTAAAAATCTTGTGGGGAATTATTCTAAGTTCTTACAAATATGCCCTTTTTATACATGGACCACAGGTTTGCAGTAGAAGAGTTCTTACTTTGATTTTGTAGCATTTTGGATTTTGTGAGTTCACTGTCAAACAGAAGGAAGGCCCAGGTGTCTTCATGTAAAAGCAAGTACAACATCAGGCACATAGACTTGTTTCCCTAATGCCTTGCAAGTAGAGATTAGCAGGAGTGTTAAGAAGGTAATGGCCAAGTCTATGCTCCCAGAGAAAGAATTTAGACTGACTGTGACATTTAAACACCAATTGCACCATTAGAATAAAGAATTAGACAATTATGTTGGGCAGTTGTGGTGTGTGCCTTTAAGCCCAGCCCTCAGGAGGCAGAAGCAGGTAGATCTTTTTGAGTTTGTAACAAGTCTGGTCTACAGAGTGAGTTCCAGGGCTACACAGAGAAACCATGTCTCAACAAACAAACAAACAAAAAAAGCAAAGAAAATAAGGACAATTATAAGACCTCCTGAAATGATTTGATTTTTATTTGTTTGTTTTGAAAATCTTCAGTTCTTTCTAACTTTTTTTTAGATGAGATGCACTGTCACTTCAGAGATCAACTTCCATGAATAAACAGATGAGTGTGAGTGTCACATTAGATAATCAAAATGGAATTCTTAGTTTGTTCATGCACGTGTAGGTGTGGGTAGGCTGATCCCACAAAATAGTCCTGGAAGGATGCTATGAAGGACTCTAAAAATATGTTTATTGATAAGGAATGGATAGAAAAAAATTTTATAGTAAGGCCTAGATCTCCTGTTTGGACAGCTTGGCTGCAAAGTTATATCTCTCAGTCAAATAATAATATAAAAGCCACAGCAAGTTTGAGAATACAAAAGGAAAGGAGTCCAGCTTTGGACAAGGTAAGTCTCAGATGTCTGTAAGATATTGAGAGGATGACCAGAAGGCAGCTGAATTTATGATCTGGTGCTCAAGAGGGAGATGTGGGCTGGCACAGGGATTTGAAAATCATCAACTTCATGTCAAGGGCCTGCCAAGCAGAAATTCAGGTGAAGACCCCTTCCCTCCCAATTCATTCTATATCCAATAGACCAAATACAATACAAGAAAACTCTTCATACAAACACTGCACATCTCTCTGAGTGATGTCATTCAAGTGGTAGGTAACTTTAGTATTGTGAAACTCATTGGCTTCCTTTTGTGTAGTGCAGCATTTACATGTGTGCCTATGCTATGAAAAAAAAAAAATCTATATTTATCCCACTCAAGTTGCAATGGAGATAAATGGAAACAGTGCATTGTTTTGTAACTTAAAGCAACTTTAGTGTTCCATTTGAGATGCTGTGTTGATATGACCTTTAAGGAACTATAAAGAAGTGAAAAATAGAAAAAGATTACTAAAATGTATCTCTACTTGTTTATTTTATATGGTAAGGTTAAAATCAACATCATTTTTTATTTTAACCATTTTAACACATTCTATTGCATAAATAATAAATAATTAATTAATATTTGCACTGTTTTGTGAAATGTATAAAATTTGAGAAATAAAGCCTAAATGAATAAACAGATTCCTTATAGCATGATAAAAATGTATTGAGTGAGATACTAATGTTGCATGCATTTTGGGTCCTAAGACAAAGCAACATGGCCTGGAGAGATAGCCTTGTTCTCTAAAGCATTTGCTTTACAAGCAGGAATGCATAGGTTCAATACCTAGAGCTCACATTAAAAAAAAAAATTTAGGTGTAGTGGCACATGATTTAACCCAAGTGCTGTGAAGGTGAAGACAGGTGGATCTCTTAGGACCATTGGACTACTAATCTAGACACAACATTCCATGGGTCTTTGCCTCTGAATTAAATAAAATTGTTTCATAAAATTTGAGAAAGCCATTTATGCTCTGTTCTCCACTTCCCAAACTGTCCAAATGTAAGCAATTTCTTACCGCCACAGTTTTAACTCTATGGTGCTGCCATGCCTACTCTGATACAATGGTCTCTGTCTCCTAACCTATGAGCTAAAATGAAGCTTTTCTTCCTAACTTTGCATCCTGTTAGGTAGTTGTTTAAAGGAAGGAGAAAAGCATCTAAAAAGTAGCATTAATTGGTGGCCTAGAATTTTTCATCTGCAAATATTATTCAGTCTTTTACAACTGAAGGGAAACTGTGTTTTATTTTCTGTAGTTTATTTCTACTTGTATATTCATTTATTTCAACACAAACATATTTCAAAAAATGTTGTATATCAAGTTTTGCATCAAGTATAGAAATTTAGACATAGATATGAAAAGGGCTTGTCCTACAAGGACCTGACTATTCAAAGAGGTTTGGATAAAAACTCTGATGTTGCTTCAGTGGCATGTGCAAAGTCTGCAGGCCAATAGAAAAGTTCATCATGATTTAGGGAGAAGTTGTAATGTATCCTTTTTAAAGCTTATGTTTGACCATGAAATGTACTTTAAAACCCTTCTTTGGACTCTAGGAAAACAGCTAATCTGCCCTTGCACATCACTTCTTCTGTACTATTCAGGGTTTTCTAGAGTAAAAACAGAACTTAAACCTTTTCAAAATGTAAAGAATTGAAAAGAAATTATAAGTCTGTTACTATTTTCTGAACAAGGGGAATGGATTCTAGGATAGATGAAGGAGGAAGGACACTGTATAAATATTACTAAATGGTGAGGATCTGTCTTCTAATTTGAATACTCTGTGCCTGATAATAATGCCAGATATATAAGTTTGACATTGTGTAATAATTCCAAATTAATTCCTAAAATAATAAAAGTATATATCCTTTCTCTGGTCTGTGGAAATGTTCATACTTACATCTTTCATTACATGAGAAACTTGGGCCATAAAATACATTAAAACACTTTTGCAGACCTACTTCCTAGGGGAATTAGTGAAAATATTTTTTAACTACCATTTAAAGTCTATGGAAATAGCTATGAGAACAAACAAAAAATAATCAGGCATATATTCAAGAAACTTCAGGAATTCAGTAATATGGGGGTGTTTCTGCATCATGCTGAGCTCCCTCATAGTGAGGCACCATGTAGACACTACGCTGGAGTGAGCACTCTAGACAAAGAGCACAGGGTGGTTCTCCAGGCTGCAAATCCAACTCTTTTTGGGAAGAGCAGAAAGTCAGCATTTCTCTCTTTGTCTGGAGATGAATGTGGCACAAGCAAAGTCATCAGTGAGTGCCACTGAGAAGCAGAAGGTTCCATGTTCCTTGTTGCAACTTGTGGAAAGATGTGTCTTGAGTGGGAGGTAGCGAGACACTAGGGCATGTTACATAACTTTACCAGAAGTACAATTCAGAGTTCTAGTCAAATTCCTGCTATCCCTGTCAAATCCCATCCCAGCCTTTTCATTCCTCTAGAAAGACCTTTACTTGATACATTGGTCTTATCCCCAAATTCTAGACCCATGTAACAGAATCAGCAGGACACCTAACCTAAAGACAGGTTATTATAAATCAAATAAATGTGAATTATTAACCTACTACTGAGAAACAGGTGTATAGTGGATGACAATGTTCATGTTCATATCCAGTCAATGTAAGGGAAGTTCCTTGATGCCTGAACTGTAATATGGGTGATAGTAATAAGAACAAGAGTCTCGCCGGGCGGTGGTGGCACACGCCTTTAATCCCAGCACTCGGGAGGCAGAGCCAGGCGGATCTCTGTCAGTTCGAGGCCAGCCTGGGCTACCAAGTGAGTCCCAGGAAAGGCACAAAGCTACACAGAGAAACCCTGTCTCGAAAAAACCAAAAAAAAAAAAGAACAAGAGTCTCAGTGTAACTTAGGAGGGGCAAGGGAAAAGGAGAAAGACAGAAAGAAAGACACATAGACATAGATTATAAGTTTAACATACAATACATTTCAAAATGTGCTTATATATGAATTAGCAGTATACAGCATGCAGTACATCTATATAAAAGTCGCAAATGGGTACTCCATGATGTGAAGCAATGCTTGGGTTATAAATAAGTGCACTTGAATCATAAGCCTTTCACTAATTATCTTGCCCAGATTTGAGTGGATAAAACTTCACTGCCTACTGAGGGTCTGAAAGCACAGAGAGGAGGTTGCATTTGATCTAGTTGTGTAAGAATTGATATGAATGCTTTAGTCATGGCCCTATTTTATAAAGCCAGAATCTGTGTAGATGTCTCTGGCTTCTGATGCCATTGAAGGCCATGCTGATGCCAGGGGTCTGAGCCACCATCTGTGGCTATGTTGCTCCTCGAGGGCCACTCTGCTGTTGGGGCCATGTGGATCTGAGTGATTTGCCCTGCTCCTTGGGGCCATGGTGACATTTAAGCCGAGAATGCTGCTGAAGACCATATTTAGGTCCATGGTCCTACTGCAGCAGAGGTCTATTTTGATGTACATGGCCCACGTTGCCACATAGATGCCTACAGCATAAGTCAACACCAGGTGCCATATTTGAGTCTGAGGCTGAGGCCATGCTGATCTAGATGACCTGTGCTGCCACATGGGGCCATGGTGAAGTCCAGGCCAGTGCTGTTGTGGAGGGCCACATTTGGGTCCACAGCCCTGCTGCAGCTGGGGAGGTGGTGGTGTCTATGTTGATGTCCATGTCTTTTGCTACCACAGGCCATAGTAACTATGTGTGTTGAAATCCAAGAGCCATGCTGAGCCGGCTTCCCTTCACTAGCCCTGGGATAGCTGGCCATGCCCCTAGCTGTGCACTGTAGCATGAAAGCAGTCTCCACCCCACCCCCATAGGAGAGCGGGGCCCCACCCCCTCCCATGAGTATGGGAGAACTGACCCTGATGGCAAAGGCACAATAGAGTTGGGTCTACCCCTCACCTGTGAGGACTGACAAGTTCAGCTACCACCCAGGCCTACATCCTGGGCCTTAGGTTGGCCCACACTAACATCTACCCCACCTGTGGTTTCCTGGAGTGGGTGAAAGTCCTGCAGAACTATAACCACAGGATCTCCACAACTCAGGGAAGGAAAGACTGAGGAGCAAAGTGGTTTTTTTTGTTTGTTTGTTTTGTTTTTAACTAATTTGGGGGTTTGTGGGCACTGTAGGAGTGAGGACTAGATTGGAAGGACTGGGAAGTAAGTCAGATTAGGGTGTATGATGTGAACTTCCCAAAGAATCAATAAATAATTATGCTATAAAAAAGTAATGTTTTAGCAAAATGCATGAGGAAAGTGTGTTTCAAGCAAGAAAACACAGAAGGGAGCAAAGCCACAAAGGTGTATAAGAGCTTTTCAAACCAACACAGCTTGTTAGGGTTGGAGCTTAGTTACTTGCAGTGGTGGAGAAAAGCCAAAAGTAGTTTATGAACAAGCTGCTCAGAATTTTGGCCTTTCCTGTCTTCCTGGTGATAAACGTTTAACTAGACTCTGGGAACGCCCTGCTATGAGAGGAACCATTGAGAATGGAGAGAGGGAGGCAGATACCTTTGAGCGATTTCTACCTCTTAGCTTTGTGCTTTCTGGGTCCTTTTTGTAAAGTGCCACTACAGAAGCCCACAGAACGTGTTGTGTCATCTTCTTCAGTCTCTGTGAATCACTTTTTCCTTTTCCTTCTCTATCATTTACTCTTCTTTATTTACAGCAGCCTGAGATCAGCTTTTCATAATTTATTCCATGGGATTATAGTCGGTTTTCATCATTATTTATTTTACTCCCTAACTGTTACAATTTTAATCACACAAGATTCTGAGAGTTGGATTAAATGTCTTCTTGTCTTAAGTAGCTTCTTTGGGGATAAACACCATGTTCTCGGTTCATCTTGTAACTGTAGAGTTCGAGACTTGAAACCTCCCATCTGCACATGTATCTCTAGATCCTCTTTGGGATCTAAGGTGTCTATTGCAATGATCTTCTAGACCCACTCAGCAAACACATCTTCAGAAGGCCTTGCTATACTATATAATTCTATCCAGCATTCCCTTCTCTCATTATCAGAAGTCTGGCTCCCATTGTTTGTAGAAGGTATTTATTTGTACTAAACTATTCTTCAAGGATTACTTATAGTCACAGAGAAAAAGCCCCCTTGGATTTTTTTAATTAATTAATTAATTATTATGTATAAAGCATGTATGACAGCAGGCCAGAAGAGGGCATCAGATCTCATTACAGATGGTTGTGAGCTACCATGTGGTTGCTGGGAATTGAACTCAGGATCTCTGGAAGAGCAGTCAGTGCTCTTAACCACTGAGCCATCTCTCCAGCCCCACCCCCCTTGGATTTAAGAATAATGGATCTCTCAATTCACTGATTCACTAGCTCTGGGATACTGTACCAATCTTTATGAATGTGACTAAGACTCTATGATACTCTTGGTGTTAATTTTTTGTTAGACACTATTTCTGTCTTGTGCTTTTTGTAATGTTTTAACTGAAACAGAATTACATCCCTCCCAATCCCCCCACCATTAAACCTCTAATACGGCCTAGTTGTTAGTCTCTTTTTCATTTATTATATTTGGTGTGTGTGTGTGTGTGTGTGTGTGTGTGTGTGTGTGTGTGTGTGGTTTCAAGACTGACCACTTTGCATTGGACAACTAATAAGGGGACTCACCCCTAGGATAGGTTTTTTTTTTTTTTTTTTTTTTTTATTTCAGCAGTCAATAGTTGTATAGGGGTCGAACCCCATGAATATTTCTCCCTTCTAGGTTAACATATTCATTGATATTGTCATTGTTCAGATCTTGTTTATGTGAGGCTGTTTTGAAGTAGTCTTCATAATATTCTGGCTCTTGTAATCGTTCTTCTTCTGCAGTGTTCTCTGAGCCATAAATGCAGCATCTATAATACAGGTGTAACTATTGGGGCTGAGCTCTTCCCAATCTCTTGATCTCTGCATTGTGTCTGGTTGTGATGTTTTGGGATGATCTGTATTTGTTATTTAAAAAAGGATACTTCTTTGACAAGGGGATGTTTATTTGCTGTAGGGAAGCAAATAAACAGTTTACCAGCATGCAAAGAAAGACACAAAGTTACAAGAAGAAGCAGTCACATGACGGTGGCAACCAACAGCTGTCTAAAAGGATTTAAGTTCAACTCCACTGGAGAAAAATCATTCCTAGTACTCAAAACCTTGTCAGCTTCCCAGGGCTAGTGAAGTTGTGGACCTTAGGAAAGTTACTACCATAATTTTGTTAGACCTGCATAATCCCTTACTGTGTTCTAAATCTTATCCTTATGTTTAGTGTCAAGTATTTCATTTAACTCTGCCGTTTGTCTCTACACTAGGACATAACATTACTTGGGCCAGAAAGGTACTGATATTATAGCAAAAGTCAGTCCACTCTGGTTCCAGCCAGCTGTGGACATTGAGTACTTTGTGTTGGCACCAGTGAATGTATGTGGCTCTTGGTTACACCATGAGCAAAGCTGCTCTGCACCCCCAAAATTTATAGTAGGGCACACATGTAGACAGAAATGTGAGGAAAAGTGTTCACCATTTATACATTGGACATCTACCCTCTTCTGGCTAAATTTACTCTTACTTAGGCTTGTTTGCCTCAGTATCAAATCTGATACTCCATAACTCATGTCTCCATTGCTACTTATCTTTGTAAGTCTTATATAGATACACAGAGTATTTCAGAAGTTCTGAAGAGATCTGTACTGCAATGTATCAGAGAGAATTGGGGCTTTGGGATTCTAACATTTCTCTAGTAATAACTTATCGAGAGACAGGAGCTGTGAGATCAGGAAAGAACTGTCCTCATAAGTGGACTAGTGCTTTTCTTGTATCAGGGATTTCTTATTCTTGTCTTATTCTTGCAATAGATTTATGACTTTGAGGTGATTAGAAAGCAATTCTGGAACATTCTTTCATTCAAATACAAGCTTGAGAACACACACACACACACAGACACACACACACACACACACACACACACACACACACACACACACTTCTTTTCCACATGTGTTTATTTGTTTTCTACCAGAAAGCAGAGAATATGCTGATGTCTACTCTTAGACTTTGCAGCTTCCAGAATTATAAACCAAAAGCAAACCAATTTTCTTTATAAATAATTTAATCTCAGGTATTCTATTACAGCAACAGCAACATAGACTAAGACAAGGCATACTTACTGTCATGGATATTTTTGCAAAAAAGAAACCAGAGTTGAAATTTTAAGGTGAAATAAAGAGCATTTATTTCAAACACCAATATCTGAAGCAATTAAGAGACATGATATACCATATATTTTATAGTCATTAAAAATAACAGATTCCTAGTGTTATCAATGGACTCTCTACTAATAATAATTTGAAGCACCACAAACTTTCTTAAAGACATTGTGATGATCTTACTTTGTATTTGGTATACATTATTCAAACTATTTGATTTAGAAACAAACTTACTCCAATGTCTTTGAAAAATAATCATGAAACACAACCAAAAGACTTGTGTAAAATTACTACATCATTAAATATTTTAGTAATTAAATATTTAAAATTTGGGAAAATTCAACACTGGTAGAGTTTCTTAAGTTTACTTTGATGAAGTTTTCATAAAGTTATAATTTACTTCAATAAATAATTCTGGGCGATTACTTATAACATATTAAAGAAAAAGGGGAGCATAACATGGGAAATCTATTAACTCATATTAAGAGTATTAGGAATTAAAAATATAATTCTAACTGATCATTAAAGTTTGAAAAGCAATGTTATAAAATATGAATTAAAGAAAATGAGTTGGCCAGTTAAAGGGGTCAGTAGCAAAGCAACTTATTGCTTTTAAAAACTAATAAATAATTGGAATAATTGGAGAGTAGAAGGAATTTGTCTACTTTTCCTATTAAAAATATGATGACAGATAACCAAACAAACTTGGAGAAGAATTTTCCCCCTAGTGCTAGGGGAAGTATTGAGAAGTGCTGTGCCAGGAGACCACTTCCTAAATATAACACCATTAGCATAGACACTGAGAGCAACAATTAATAAATGGAATCTCCTGAAACTGAAAAGCTTTTTAAGGAAAAGGACACAGTAAATAAAACAAAATGACAGCCTACAGAATGGGAAAATATTTTCACCAACCCCACATCTGACGGAGGGCTGATCTCCAAAATATATAAAGAACTCAAGAAACTAGACATCAAAACAACAAACAATCCAATTAAAGAATGGACTATAGAGCTAAACAGAGAATTCTCAATGGAGGAATTTCAAATGGCTGAAACACATTTAAGGAATTGCTCAGCATCCTTATTCATCAGGGAGATGCAAATCAAAATGACTCTGAGATACCATCTTATACTTGCCAGGATGGCTAAGATCAAAAGCACTGCAGAAAGCTTATGTTGGAGAGGATGTGGAGCAAGGGGAACACTCCTCCACTGTTGGTGGGAATCCAAATTTGTGCAGCCACTTTGGAAATCAGTGTGGTGGTTTCTCAGAAAACTGGGAATCAATCTTCCTCAAGACCCAGTTATAGCACTCTTGGGCATATAACCAAGGAATGCTCAATCATACCACAGAGACACATGCTCAGCTATGTTCATAGCAGCATTATTTGTAATAGCCAGAACCTTGAAACAACCTAGATGTCCCTCAACTGAAGAATGGATTAAGAAAATGTGGTACATATACACAATGGAGTACTACTCAGCAGAGAAATACAATGACATCATGAAATTTGCAGGCAAATGGATAGAACTAGAAAAAATCATCCTGAGTGAGGTAACCCAGACTCAGAAGGACAAATATGGTTTATACCCACTAATAAGTGGATACTAGCTGTAAAGCAAAGGATAACCAGACAACAACCCACAACTCCAGAGAAGCTAGCTAACAAGGAAGACTCAAACAGGGACACATGGATCACCCTGAGAAGGGGAAATAGATGAGATCTCCATGAGTAAACTGGGCATGAGGGGTGAGCAATGGAGGATAGGGGATAGAGGATGAGAACATAAGGGAATGGGATGACCGGGCTGGAACAGGGATGGATTGGGAAAGCAATGAAAGAGATACCATGATAGAGGGAGATATCATGCGGATAGAGAGAAATTCAGTGCTAGGGAAGTTTCCAGGAATCCCCAAGGATGACTTCAGCTTGGACTACTAGAAATAGTGGAGAGGGTACCTGAATTGAACTGGCTTAACCCAGTTATCAGATCACTGAATACCCTAACTGTCATCACAGAGCTTTTCTCCAATGACTGATGGAAACAGTGGAGAGATCCACAGTCAAACACCAGGCAGAGCTCCAAGAGTCCAGTCAGATAGAGAAGAGGGATTCTATGAGCAAGTGCATCAGGATCATGATGGTAAAATCTTCAGAGATGACCGAACCAAACCAGTGGAACTCCAAGAATCAAAGTATTTACAGGTCTATTGTGCTGTCTGCTGCACAACACAGCCAGGTAAGAGACATTTAGAAACCTGGATAAATAAGCAGAGAAGAAACCCACTATGCCATATCATAGTCAAGATATCAAAAAGTACAATGTAAAGAATGAAGACTTAAAGCTGTAAAAAAATAATTCAACTTCATGCAGAGGCAGGAACATCAAACTAATATGATTTTTCTTGTCACCGATCCTAAAAGCCAGGAAAGTGTTAACTGATATGTTTTGAGCACTGGAAGTAATTAACTAAACAAAGTTGCTATACACAGTGAATGTATATTTTAGAAATAATGGAGAAATGAGACCATTTAAATATTAGTACACATTAATTCAGACAATTCATCACAATCAAGATAGCACTTCATAAAATACAAGAATAAAAAATTCAGAAATTTGACATTCTCATCCATGAGAAAATAGAAAAAGAAACATTTCCTGGAAGGAAAGAATGAACTGAGAATTGGCAGGGAATTTATTGTGCCTAACACAGCAAAGCAACAAAACTCTAATGCAAATGTAGAGGGAAAAGAAATTCTAATAATATAACCAACTAGAAATAATCTAAAAAACATAGTAAATAGCAAATATCTATTAGTAGTAATCTTAAATATAAGTGAATTCACTCACCTATTAAAAATGGAAACTAACTAATTAGATTTTAAAACAGAACCAACTATCTATTGTCTCTGAGAAAAACACATCACTGGCAAATAATCCAAAAACTTGGTTCAGTGACTGGAAACCCACCTACCAAGCAAATCAAAATTATGAAAAAGCTTATCTAATCAGTCTCAAATATGGGATAAAGTAGACTCCAACCCAAAACTTGGAAGAAGATAAAAATAACACTACATAACAATAAATGGAATATTCATCAAGAAGAAATAACAATTATCAAAATTTATATGGACTGAATGTTAGGCTCTTGTCAATGGAGATGGAACAGAGACATGGGTCCATGCAGCACCACACTCAGCCTAGGGAGTTCTTTTCATCCTTTCAGGACCTTGACTCAAGCCCAACCAGGAGTTATGGCTTTGATGATGAAAAGTAATGTTCAGGACTAGGCAGTATGATAAAACAGAGTTGGAGATTTTATTAGAGATATTTTATAGGCTTAAGCATGAGGTTTAAGTGAGAAGGACAGAGCCTCAAAACGAGAATAAGAGAACACCCCAGATCATTGGTGTGGGCTTCTCTGAGAGTCACAAAAAATAAGAAATTCCCAAGTACGGCTTTGAACTCCTCAAGGGAGTCATAGAAAGTGAGGCATACCCAAGTATAGGTATTGGCTCCTCAAAGGAGAGTCACAGAGAGTAAGATACATCCAAATAGTCATATATGTTCCTCAATGGAGAGTTGCAGTTATATATCTCAGTAATAGCCTCATATACCATTTTGTTGGCTCTCAAATTACATCTCAAACACTTGTTAAGAAACCTTTCTCTGCTTTATCTCTGTTTTTATATAGGAGAAGTGAAGTGGCTCTGTAGACACCTTTGGTCTAATTATCATCTGATAAAGTAAACTAAAAGCTACTAATGTTGCTCAAAATTTTGGGGAGCCACATCTTATTAGAATTTAAAAGAAAAATGCCAGTACAAAAAAACCCATAATCTTGGCAGTTGCCTGAAGGAGGAAGATGAAGAAGAGGAAGAGATAAAGACATGTAGACTGTAAGCAATCACATAGAAAAAAGAAGATAACATCAAAGAGTGAAAAGCCCAAAGTATTAGAGAAAACATAGTTAGACTCTGCCTAGCATCTGAAAGAAAGAGATGGAAATGAAGCAAAGGGAAAGCTCTGTAAGGCAAGCAGACCCTGCAGAACCTCATGACAGCTCTGTAATGACTGTCCATACAGCTGGGATTAGAGGAAGGACAAGTGAAATAGGTATTTATTCTTCCCAGGACTATAGCATGGAATTAGACAAATCCACATTCTTCAGGGACAGTCTCTTAAACAGGTAAACAGGTAATTAATCACCTAACTAGATTTTAACTCTCATATTTTGGGTAGATTGGGATTTGGGGTTTATATTGGAGTGTTAGGCCAGATATATATTCCGTTGTTTTCACCAAAAGGAAAGAACTGTCCCTTGATGGACTGGCAATGCTGCTGTAACACTAGGCTTGCACAAGGGGGTTAGTCCATGTCAGTCCCTGTAAATGGGGCTTCTGGTGATATCACCAAAAAGGCCTTAAGCAGTCATCAGTAGCATTAGGTTTCTTTCCTTGCTGCTGACAAAAAGTTTCAAGACGATGAGGTCATCTTCTTTCTTCTTCTATCCTCTTAACCCAAATCTTTCTGTCTTTCCTTATCCTACTGTACCTTGACTTCCAGTCACCTGTGTCTAGTAAGAATTTGCTGGATGTTACGACTTACATTTTTATGTCTGACCATAAACCACATATACTACATAATTAAATCTTTTTACTGGCTCATTTACTAAAGAAAAGTTCTTTAGATGAAAATTATATACCAAAGCATTATTGCCTAATTACCTAAATCCACTGAATAAACACAGTGTCTTCCACACTTGTTCTATATGCTGTTTCTTACCAGGGTGAGAAGTTTTGTGTGCTGAAAAGTCAGTGGAATGAGTGAAGCTCTACCACACTCATAGCATTTTCGGCTTTCATGTTTTGGAAAGGTATTGGAACAACTGTAACAGCCAAATGCTTTTCCACATCGTTGGCCTCCACAAGGATTCTCTCCAGGGCAATTTCTCTTATATATATATGAAAGGGAGCAGAGCTACAGAAGCATTTACTACATTCTTGACATTCATTGGTTTTCTCTACAGTAGAAGTTCTATTATGTCTTTTAAAAGAACTGTGAAAGCAGAAAGATTTCCCACAATCCTTAAGTCCATAGGGTTCCTCTCTGGTATTTCTTTTATGTTCTTGAAGGAACTTATGGTTTATGACATTGTTTGCTTTTATAGGATTTCTCTCCCATGTGATTATATAATTTCAGATGTGTCTGATATTTTTTATAATGTATAAATAAACAAATGAGGGTACAACATGAATATAAATGTCCATGAATATGGACATATGAATATAAATTTTGGAGGCTATAAAAGGTCAGTCAACTCATGTTTTTTCTTAAAGCAAACAAAAGCAGATGCACTGGTTATCAGTGTGTTTTAACAAACTCTTCCTCTGATACACCTCTGGCATTTCCAGGGGGTAAAAATTTACTTACTCTTTTGTTTTCACTTATTCCTTTATCATAAGTCAATGCAAAAGCTCAGTGTGGTGGTCCATGCCTATAATTTCACTACTTGAGAGGCTAAGACAGTAAGATTACAAGTTGAGGCCAACCTAGGCTCCACAATAGTGAGATACTGTCTTAAAAATAATAAAAACACTAGTACAGTATTTAATGTGATTATGTTAAGATATCATAATATCTGCCTCCTCGGTCCCAATTTACAGCTGACTTTCTTGGTGTACAAGCAAGTTTTCAATGCTATGATAATAAAAACTTAACTCCTCTACTTACTGAGTTTTTAAAATGATTTTCTTTTGAAATAAGCTTTCAATTCTCCTAAATTTCTAAAGCACACATTACTAGGATCTATTGCAATGAAAATACCTCATCTTTGGAGAATTTACACTTTCTGTTTTACATATACATCTTCTTGAAATGGCAATTAATTACCGATCATTGTGAAAAGTTTGTGAAGACAACAACCATTTCCTTGTCCTTTGCTTTACTACTGGTTTTGTTTTGAGAGATCATGTATTTTATAATAACATCTAGTATTTTAATGATAAAACTTAATATATTAACTTGACTAATTCTTTTAAGGATTTAAAAATGTAAAAGATTTGTTTGTTCATTAATGAAGGTTCTTATATAGTCCAGGTTGTTCTCAAACTTGGTATGAAGTCAAAGAGGACCTGGGACTTCTGATCCTTTGCTTCTACCTCTCCAAGGCACATGCCACCATACCGAGTTATATATTGCAAATGATCAGGCTCAGATTCTCACACTTGTTAATCAAACACTCTGTTGACTGCAGTGACCTACATGCCCAGCTCAACTGCTTGTTTCTTTAGTGAAAAAGAATAATGATTTGTTGTTGTTTGAGGTTGGGGGAGAAAAATGACATCGTCTTACTGTGTCACCCAGGCTGTCTCTGAATTCGCTGTTGTCTTTCTTCAACATCTCAAATACTGGGGTTACAAACTTGTGACAATATGTGTGGCAGACTGCTGAATTTGTTTAAATGTCATCATCTTCAAGCATAATGGATGAAATCAGGAACTCGCAGTAGTGGCACATTCCTTTAAAAGGGTAACTATAATCCTCAGTAGTCTAGAAAGGAAGACTTCGAGTTTGAGATCAAGCTGTAATACACAGAGAGACACAATTAACAAAACCCACATGTAGACCATCATCAAAATGAAAGCACCCAGGTACTACCCAGGCAGTTAATGAATAAAGTAGTATTTTTAAAGTTCATTTAAACATATTTGTATGACCCATGTAGTGTATTTTTCTCATGTTTTGTTGTTGATAAGAGATCTGATCATACTTATTAAAATTTTCTAAAACATTGAAAATTATAAAAAATAAAATGAACAGTATGAAATTGTATCAGCTAACAATGAGTATGATTCATCCTTTACCTTAGATTTTAAAAAATTATTCTGAATGTTTTTCAATTTCAAATACTATTAAATGTTAAATCTCTGTAAGACCCTGATTATTTTTAATGAGAGATTTGTGGTAGTTAAGATAATAATTAATGACTATAAATAAATTTAGTGACTAAGTTCTTCTAAATAGGTTTAACAAATGTGGAAACCAATTTCAGTAATTAAGTTTTGGAATTTACAGTATGCTAAGTAATTACAGAGTATCAGTAACAAACATTGATTAAGAGTTTCTAATATATATACTTAATGCCTTTCAAAATAATCACTTGGAACATTCACAATTATTTTTTGGGCTATAGGAAATCACAGTTTGGTCTGAAGAGATGGTTCAGTGGTTGAATGATTAGTGCTCTGACACAAGACCTAAGTTTGGTTCCCAGGACCTGAATCTGGTGGCTCACAACCACTTGTAATTCTAGTTCCAGAGGATCTGTTGCACTCTTCTGGTCTCCAGAGGCAGCTGCATGAATGTGTGTGTGTGTGTGTGTGTGTGTGTGTGTGTGTGTGTGTGTGTGTGTCTATATATATATATATGTATATATATATACATATATATATAGAGAGAGACAGACAGACAGACAGACACACATACATATATACATAGTTTTTAAAAATAAATCTTTTTCAAGAACAGAGATTATTATTTAACTTTGTTTTCTGCTAAATTTATTTGGAGCTACACTTGTACATGACATGTTTAATTGATACTGCAATAAATGGTTTTCTTAAAGTTATACAGTAAAATTGAAATGATATAAGATGAATAATGAAATTAATAAAAGAAATGAAAATATCAGTATCTTGTGTTTTTAAGGTGTATATGAAAGGTTACATTTTTTTATAATGTCTGAGGGCTGATATTTTATCCACTTCACTATGCAAAATCAGCTGAAATTTCAGAGGATATGAGAACAAGTGCATAGTACATCCACGGTACCTGTCCTGTACATCATGCTTATCTGAGCTGAAATTTCATTGCCCATTTTTCTCTCATTGGGAGACACTGACTGAATGAGCCAAGTTAAATTAACAGGTATTTACTGAATGCCTCACAGCTGCAGCTAATAGAGCTTAGGAATTTTGTATCTCTAGGTTTTGTTTCCAGCCAGTGATTATGCTGATAATGGATGGTTTTGGTGGATAGGATGGAAAGAGAGGAAATATGGCATAGGAAAGTGTATAGTTAATGAAGAGCAGTTTTAGAGCACAGGAAGGAAAATGTTTAGAGTTTTGTTGGTTTTATATATCAAATGAGGCAGAGGGAAGTCAAGAAAAAGTAGTTCAATAGTATCCATCTCCCATATCTATCTATTTAAAGTAGTGGGTCATGGGAGGGATGGTTTTGAAAGATGGTAGCTGGAAGGGACTGAAGGAAAGAAAGGTAGGAGAAAAAAATGATAGAATTCTATTTCTATCAAAGTATATTTTTGTCCAGTGTGGTGGTACATGCCTTTACTCCCAGCACTCGGGAGGAAGAGGCAGTTGGATCTCTTTGAGTTTGAGGCCAGCCTGGTCTACAAAGCAAGTTCCAGGGCATCCAGGGCTATTACACAGAGAAAAGAAACCCTATCTCAAAAACAAAACAAATAAATAAACAATTTTAAAAGCTCATATTTTTATGGGTGTAGCTTTTGATTTTCTAGAAGAGATAATCCCACATCCAAACCTCCTGTTCATCTGGCTCTTACAATTCATTCCACTCTCTTCTGCCATAATCCCCGAGTCTTGCATTCAGGGGTTGTGTTTTAGATGTTGGGGCTGGGCTCCACAACTCTGCATTTTCATTGGTTATGAAAGTTGTGAAAATTTCATCTTCTGTGAAAGTTTCTATTATACTTATGTGAAAACAGGAAGGGTGAAATTTTATAATCATATTATAATCTCAAAATTAATTTAAAAACACATTTTAAAAGTGAAATAATATAACAATAATAAAAAAAATTCCATGACAGAATACCTTAAAGTCCCAGCTCCATAAGATGTGGATGAAGTTTCTAAAGCTTGGGAGTGAAAACCACTGTCAAGAGAATTTGAAAAGGAGTGGTGGCACTAGTGGAGAAGTAACTTTGACTTTACATTCTAAATATTCTGTTGTGCTGACTATTCTGTAACCTTCCTTCTAAATAATCTGTTTTAAAAGTGGAAAGTAAACTGAGTGTTTCTCCTTTAAGGAGAAGTTTGGAAAGATATCATTCACTTTTTCATCTGGACCAATTCCTGGAAATTCTGAATGCACCCAAGCATTTAGAGTCTTACTTCTGTCATGATCACACTATATTGTAGCCTGTTAGACCCCAGCTAGATGTGCTGTCTTGGTTCCATGAGCCCTCTTATTCAAACGTAATTTCAAGCCTCCAAAACTGAGGTAGGCAAAGGTTCCTCAATAAATGTGATGCAGCACATAAGTCCAGGTATTATCACAAATGACATGGTCATCTCAATGGACACAGATCGCACCTTTAATAAAGTTCAACATTTTGATAGAAATCCCCACACAAATTATAAATAGGAGGAGCATACTAAAATACAAAGCCTAGCTTTTTTCCTGTTAAATAACACATGGATATAATCTGTTACACACCTTGGGAAATAGACCAATGATAGTTGGAAAACCAGTATCATAACTCATAGGCGAGAGCAGAATATATCAGCTTTCAGTAGCAAAATAAAGTAGAAAACTGCAGAAGAGAACGGGAGTAAAGAGCCAAATTCGTCTTGGGGAGCAGACCCTTGTTTGGGAGCAGGAAAGAGTGCAACTGCCAATTGCCAGCAGCATCTCTTAAGGGGGGCAGCAAGGGCAGATCTGTCCTGTGCTTTTGGTATTCCGTGTTCTAAAGAGAAGATGGGGCAAAGAGGGGATAGAAGCTGAGAGAGTGCCTGAAAACTCTCTCATCCATGAAGAGTATCAACAAAAGTCGTTTACACACGTTTACACACGGAGTCTACAGCATGGTGACCCAGAGGAAAACAACTGCATGTGAATGGCACACTTCATGAACCCAGACTAACCGCTAAGGAACTAAACTCGGAAGCCTGCGCGGCAGAACACCTTGAGGACTAAATACAGGGTGGACAGCCATGACTGTGAGCCGTACCTGGGCAATGTTCGGTGAGATGGAAATCTCTTCTGAGCCATAGTTTAGAGTAGAACACAAACAGAGACTCAGAACAGGTGTCCTGGTCTCAGAATTTAACCTGTGAGAGACTGACGAGCGATCTGATTGGCTCTCCAGTGAGCCACTGAAGAAAGACCCTAAGGTGACATTGGTGCCAGCACTGGAGAAGAGACCACATTTGAAATCAGAGCCACAACCCAACTCCCTTTACCCCACGTCTATGGTCTCCTGTTTAATAATCAATACCAATTTAGCAGACTCACTGTGCCTGCCCTGTTCTCAACCTCGTTTTCTTTTTCCTTTTGAGAGCTCTGCCTGAAGGACACAGGTGAGTCTGGAGTTAGGTTTCTCCCTGCCTGATTTTTGAAATTGGAATTATTTCAGGTTTTCTCATTCCATTTCTTTTCCTCTTTATCTTTTCACTTTCCTTTAACAGGAACAGCTTCAGATCCTTAGTTTGTCTCTATTGTTCCCCCTTTTATGTATTTCCCCCTTTAGGCTGTATTTTTCTTTACTATCCTGATTCTAATCACTAGTCTTACTCGACTTACTTCTGTTCTCTTCACATGTTAGTATAACTACATCTGATCTCAGTGCACACAGAAGTTTCCATATTCCTCACTTCTCAAAGCTTTTGGATTTGAATGAACATAGTTTTCTAGTTGGCTATTATGGTATTGTCACAGTAGACACTCCCATTGATGTGTCTGCCTCTGCCTCTGATGAATAATTTCAACAACATAGCAGGATACAAAAGCAGCATACAAAATCAGTAGCTTTTCTATATACCTAGAAAAAACTTGCTGCGTAAGAAAAAAGGAAAACAAGCCCACTTATAATACTTCCACAAAGATGTAGACCTCAGAATGAATCCAACCAAATGGATCCCTATGACAAAAACTTTAAAACACCAAAGAAAGAAACTGAAGAAGACAGTAGAAGTTGAAAGACTCTCTGCAAAAGAAAAAAGGAAAACAAGCCCACTTATAATACTTCCACAAAGATGTAGACCTCAGAATGAATCCAACCAAATGGATCCCTATGACAAAAACTTTAAAACACCAAAGAAAGAAACTGAAGAAGACAGTAGAAGTTGAAAGACTCTCTGCACTTATGGCCTGGAAGAATTAATATAATAAGAGTGAGTGTTACACAAAAGGTGATGTGCAGACTCAAATAATAACACTGAAATTCCAATGACATTCTTCACAGAACTTGAAGAAAATCATAAAATTCATAGGGAAGCAAAATGACCTGGATAGCAAGGTAGTCCCGAGCACAAAGAGTGGTGCTGGCTGTACACAAAAAACTAATCTCAAGTCATTTGACAGAGACATAGGAGCAGAACATCATGGAACTGTCACAAAAATAAACATATACCTTAATGGAACACAGTACGGATACAAAATATTAATAACTTTTTCTAAACCTTGAGAAATTGATTCCATGAATATTTATTAAACTTCCCAGAATTATGTCTAGTTTAGGTGTTCTTGTGGATCCTTCTGGCATCGCTGAATAAAGAAGAAAAATATTACATTAGAAGACACATTTTAGTAACAAGATCAGAAATGAGTGCACCTAGTTAAGACAGTATCTTCCTTGATAATGTACAAAACACTGAAATATTTTCAAGCCAAAGTAGAAATCTTATACAATGGAATGGTCATGAAAACAATAATCCTTAGTGAAACCTGTACTTTATTCCTTATGGTTATTGACATTGTGCCATAAGCGTGTCTTTAGGTTAATATTATAAAATTTTTAATGCTGTTGTGACTTCCTGGGGTACAGTTAAAATAAGATACATTTTAATGTTTACAGAGGAAATGAATCCACCTAGGTAATTACATTGATCACAAGATTCAATAAACTTTAAACAGCAATTTACTAACTTTATATAGAGGTCTTAAAATTATAATTTAGCAATCTAATGGGCATTTTTAAAATGCCAAAATTACTGAGAAATTAATGTGTAAATTTAGAGCAACAGTAAATTACAAATAATAAGTCACAAGTATATCTACTGAAAAAAGTGATAAATCTTTATCTCTTAAAAGTTTTAAATAAGCAGGACTTCACAGACAAATACAAAGGCTCTTGTTTAGTTCTGTTCCCATCCTTCATTTCCTCAAAAACAGATGCTATTGTGAACTTGTTTTTCAGAATTTTAGTCCCTGTTCTTAAATGTCACTACAAATTATTATCCATGATTTTATAGCTCTCCTCTTTCATTTAATGATGATGATGTGAATAAAAGTTGGTATAGTAGTTCTACTTCAACTATATTTATTCACTTATTGTGGTGGTAATCTAATTGTATTGAAATATTATTTTGATTTGTACTGAAATATTAATTTGATTGTATGTTAATAAATAAAGTTGTCTGGGGGTCAGAGCTATTAGAGCCATAGCAAGAGTGTGGCGGTGGTGGCACACGCCTTTAATCCCATAGATATCTGTGTGTTCAGGGTCAGAGCTATTAGAGCCATAGCAAGAGTGTGGCGGTGGTGGCACACGCCTTTAATCCCATAAGATCTCTGTGTGTTCAGGGATACAGCCAGCATTGGAGACATATGCCTTTAAGACCTAGGGGGCTGTACATTCAGACAGTGACGAGGCAGTCATGTGTTTGGGTTTACAACCAATGAGAAGGCAGAACAACATACTTTAAAAATACGAACTGAGAGGAAGTAGGTCTCTTTTCGCGAAGCTGGGACAGCAGGAGGAAGGGTGAGATTTTAGCTCTGAGCTCTGACCTCTCGGCTTTCTCTTTTACATTGTTTCTGTGTTTCTTATTTAATAAGACGGTTGGTTACATCGACATCTGGCGCCCAACGTGACAAGAATCCATTAAAAACTGCTTGGCTTGGCGGCAGGTCCGCTTTCCCGCAAGGGCGGCAGGCGGCCCGCGGCGGCGGCGGCGGCAGCGGCGGCGGTGGCGGCAGCGGCGGCACACGGCGGCCGGCGGCGATCGGCTTCTTAGTCCGAGCTGCTGGCGTCCTAGTCCGGGTAGCAACTTCTAGCCCGGGCCTAGGTCTGTGAGCAGCTTGCCTAAAGCCGGTGCTACAAACAACTCAGACCTGCCCTGCCGAACAGGGCCCTGCCTGTAAAGCCAACGCACGTGGTCGGAGCTTAAGGAAGCCAGACCCAAGCCTTGACTCGGCACAAGAGGGAACACGTGGCTGCATTTAAGCTTTAGCCGGCTACGCTTTCTTGTGTGTTCTCTCTTTCCTCTCTCTCTCTCTCTCTCTCTCTCTCTCTCTCTCTCTCTCTCTCTCTCTGGATTTACACCTGGGACACTAGGTGGCTGCTTTGAAAATCCCCTCGGATTTCTACTGTTCTACGCAGATTTGGTAAGTCATAATATATCAGATATTTTAAAGGAAACTATCTAAAAGAGAATTTTTTTCCACATTAAAAAACAAATGGGTTTTATGTGTACATTGGAAGAAAATTGGTTTTTGTTCGAAATTTTAGGCAGTCTGGCAATGGAACAACTATATAATATTAGTATTGGTGGAATTATGCACCTCATCACTATAATAATCCACATTTTAATATTTAAAAAGATAGTCAATTTAAGTGCCAGGATAACAGCGTTAGAAGAACTTGTTAAACCTGTAAAAATTCAGACAGAAGAAATTAACAGTGAAGTTGTTTCAAGTCGGGATCATAAGGTTGCAGAAAGAAAGCCTGTTTTCACACAGTCACCCTTAATTTATCCTGTAACCGTACAGCAGATGCCTGATCAAATGGCTACACAAAATACTTGGGCTCCAATTGAAATGTTGGATTTAAAAAGGTTTAAGGAGGCAATAGTATCTTATGGCATGCATTCCCCATATGTAAAGCAAATGTTAAACACTTGGTCAACATATAATAGGATAGTACCACAGGACTGGCAGGACCTCGCACAAGGTGTTCTGGAACCCAGCCAGAGACTTCAATTTCTGACTTGGTTTAAGGAGGAGGCTAAAAACATAGAAAAACAATGGAGGGATAAAGGAGTACAAGTTTGCCAGGATCAGCTTATGGGCGAAGGCCAATATGCTTCAGCACAAGCACAATGTTTATATGATGTCCAAACCCTAATTTTATGTCGAACGGCAGCCTTGAATGCATGGGACAAAGTTGAGGAACCAGGAAAAAAATCTGAGTCATTTACAAAGGTGAAGCAAGGCCCAAAAGAGTCTTTTACAGATTTTTTACAAAGACTGGCTTCAGCAGTAAAGAGAACGGTCTCGGATTCAGAAGCTGGTAAGGCAATAATTGAATCTTTGGCCTTTGAGAATGCGAATGCAGCATGCAAAAGAATAATCAGGCCATTAAGGGCAAGATCTGCACCTATGGAAGATTGGATTAGAGAAACAATTAATGTTGAAGCTGATGAGCATGATGATACATGGGTAGGAGAAGTAATTTCAAAAGGTTTGAGGAGTGTTAGATGTTTTGGATGTGGAAAGCAAGAACATTTGAAAAGGGACTGTAGACAGGTCATTTCCAGAAACAATGTTTCTTCAAGGAACAATGGCAACAGAATGCCCCTTCCTTCTGGAGTATGCAGAAGGTGTGGTAAGGGAAAACACTGGACCAACGAATGTAGATCAACAAAGGACAGACAGGGTAATCCTTTGCCTCAGTCTTCGGGAAACTCCCAGAGGGGCCTCAGGCAGGCCCCCAGTGCAAATCCAGTTCAAACCTTTCCGGCAGCCATAGAGGAAATGCCTGCTCTGGAGAGCGATTAAATAACCAAATGCCTATTGGAATAAATCATGCTGGTCAGAATGATGAAACAGAGAGAATAGAAAATTCAGGAGAAAACATAAAGAAAATTTTTTGGCAAACTTCTATTAATGAACAAAGACCAAAATTAACGATAAAAATAAATGGTGTTTTGTTGTCTGGTCTGGTAGACACAGGTGCGGACGTTACCATAATTGCACCACAATTTTGGCATCCAACTTGGCCTCTTCAGGAGGTAAACGTTCAACTGTTAGGAATTGGGACATTATCTCAGGTGAAACAGAGTGCAAGATGGCTCGAATGTATAGGTCCAGAAGGACAGAGAGGAAAATTAAAACCATATGTGGCTAACATAACTATGAACCTGTGGGGTCGAGACTTGTTGCAACAATGGAATACTCAGATTAACATCCCTCCAATCTCAGAAACAAATCATAAACTAGCACATGTTACTGAGAGAAATATTAGAAGATATTGTTCTAATGAGTGGTCACCAGCCATCCATATTATACAAGAACAGGGCACAATAACTGATGATCTTCCAAAGACACCAACAGCTCTACCTTTAAAATGGTTAACAGACAAGCCTGTATGGGTCCAGCAATGGCCTTTAACAACAGAGAAACTCCAGGCTTTAGAAGAGCTGGTAGAAGAACAGTTAAATGCTCAGCATATTGAAGAATCAACCAGCCCTTGGAATTCTCCTGTATTTGTTATTAAAAAGAAATCTGGTAAATGGAGAATGGTAACAGACCTTAGGGCAATTAACAAAGTAATTCAGCCAATGGGTTCTCTACAATCTGGGATGCCTTTGCCTACTCTGTTACCAAAAGGATGGCCTCTCATAGTTATTGATTTAAAAGACTGTTTCTTTTCAATACCCTTACAAGAAAAAGACAGAGAAAGATTTGCTTTTACAGTGCCTACTTATAATAATTCTCAACCGGTTAAAAGATTTCAATGGAGGGTCCTCCCACAGGGAATGTTGAATAGCCCAACTCTGTGCCAATATTTTGTACAACAGCCATTGGAAGTGATACGTAAAAAATTTCCTAAATCTATAATTTATCATTATATGGACGATATTTTACTAGCTGACTCAAATGCAGATACTTTAGAAATAATGTTTGAAGAAGTAAAGAAAATTTTGCCTCGCTGGGGATTACAAATTGCTCCTGAAAAGATACAAAGAGGAGATTCTATTAATTATTTAGGATATAAAATAGAGCTACAAAAAATTAGACCCCAAAAGGTGCAAATTCGGAGAGATAGACTACAGACTCTTAATGACTTTCAAAGATTATTTGGAGATATTTCTCATCTACGAACTATTGTTGGGGTAAAAAATGATGAACTGACTAATTTGTTCAAAACCTTAGAAGGTGACAAGGACTTAAATAGTCCAAGAGAATTATCACCTGAAGCTGAGAAAGAATTAGCATTGGTAGAAAAGAAAGTGCATGAAGGACACGTGAATCGTATTGATCCAAAGCTGGATTGCATTTTGGTTATCTTACCTTCTAGGCGTTCTCCTACTGGAATATTAATGCAGAGGGAAGATATTATATTGGAATGGATATTTTTACCAAATAAACCAAATAAAAAATTAAAAACTTATGTGGAAAAAATCTCTGACTTGATTTACAAAGGAAAATTGAGACTTCGTCAATTAGCAGGCATAGACCCAGCAGAAATTGTCGTACCATTAACTAAGGAGGACATTGAAAAATTATGGACAGAAAGTGAACCTTGGCAAAGAGCTTGCAGTAATTTTTTGGGAGAAATTAACAGCAAATATCCCAAAAGCAATAGAATTGATCTTATAAAGAGAGCTGAATGGATCTTGCCTCGAATTGTACGGCAAAAACCCATATCTGGAGTTCGTACATTTTATACAGATGCCAACAAAGAAGGAAAGGCAGGTTACAAATCAGAAAATTTAAGTAAAGTGGTTCAAAGTCCGTATAATTCAGTGCAAAAATCAGAATTGTATGCTATTCTGTTGGTATTAATGGATTTTTCAGAACCTCTCAACATAGTAACTGACTCTCAGTATGCTGAAAGAGTGGTGTTACATATTGAGACTGCAGAATTTATCCCTGATGCTTCAGAATTAACTTCACTATTTATTCAATTACAAGATACAATCAGGAAGAGGAATCATCCTTTATATATAACTCACATTCGATCCCATACTGGTCTGCCAGGCCCTCTAGCACAAGGCAATGAAGAGATTGATAAATTATTGATAGGAAATGTGCTGGAGGCCTCAGAATTTCATAAAAAACATCACGTTAATAGTAAAGGTTTAAAAAAGGATTTTTCCATAACCTGGCAACAAGCCAAAGAAATAATAAAGAAATGTCCTACTTGTTCCTTCTACAATCAGACGCCATTACCAGCAGGATGTAACCCAAAGGGTACTCAGAGAAATGAAATCTGGCAGATGGACGTGTTTCACTTTGCAGAATTTGGAAAATTGAAATATGTACACCACACTATCGATACTTATTCAGGATTTCAATGGGCAACTGCTTTGAGTTCTGAAAAAGCTGATTCTGTAATCACTCATTTGCTAGAAGTTATGGCCATCATGGGTATACCTGCACAAATCAAAACTGACAATGCTCCATCATATGTCTCTGTTAAAATGAAACAGTTTTTTGCTTATTACAATATAAAGCATATTACAGGCATACCACATAATCCTACAGGTCAAGCAGTTATAGAAAGATCAAACAGAACTCTAAAGGATATGCTAAATAAACAGAAATGGGTAACAAAAACCCCCAGAAATAGACTGCATAATGCTCTTCTAACTTTGAATTTTCTGAATGCCAATGAGAAAGGAACAACAGCTGCAGAGAGACATTGGATAATAGAAAAAACTACAGAATTAAATCAGCCTATATACTTTAAGGATGTACTGACCTCAGAATGGAAACCAGGGTATGTATTACATTGGGGACGTGGTTTTGCTTTTGTTTCTACAGGAGAAGATAAGCTGTGGGTACCATCAAAATTGATAAAGGTTCGATTTGAACAAGAGAGACCTCTTAATTAGAGGAGGTGATAGTTCATCAACCAGCATGAACATCCAATTTAAACTAACTTGTATCAATAAAACATGCCTTTTCATTTCATCAGATAATAACTTGCCAAAAAGGAACATCCCCAAAATTAGTCTTGGGGAAAAGTTTTTGTTTTTGTCTTTTAGGAGAATGAAGGTTAAGGAATCTGAAGAACACTGGACAAATGAGACAACTGAAGAAAAGGGACAAATCATCTATCCCAAGAAACAGAGTGAAACGGTGTATGGGTATATATTATCTAAAAAAAAAAAAAAAAAAAAAAAAAAAAAAAAAAAAAAAAAAAATTTATGTCTTCCTAAATGTTTGTTTCTGCTTTTCTCTAAAGATTTAACACTATTGGTCTTCTAACAGTCCCAGTTCAATTAAAATTTAAAGCTGACTTTGGAGTTGGAGAATGGCTCTCTCCTTCTTTAAAATCAAGCATGTTGTTAAAAGGAAAATGCAGACTCCCTGTATCATGCCAGAATAAGAGCCATCTTCTGCTATGGTACAGGACAAAAGCAAAATTAATTAAGGGACTATTCTATTACTAATCTCAACTCTTTGATTCTATTATGATTCTTTAAACTTTTCTCAAAGTATAAATTTTATATCAAAATTTACAAGATTAATATATATATATACATTTTAAACTTTGTTAAGATATGAATGGTCACATAGAGTACTAACTAATTCTAGAAAAAAGGCTAGCTGCATATATATGTTTTTGTGTTCGAGTCTCTTATCAGTTTTCTGCAGGAAATCACGGCCAGGCCTAATATCAACTGAAGTCTCCAGAAAGAAGATGGGGCCCCACAACAACAACAATTCCACGTGGACAATAATAATATCATTAAGCTGACAAACATCATCCACAGATCAGCTTTGAACTACAAGGTGCTCAGAGCAATTTTGAGATGACTAGCTGAGATGATCCAGTCTCAAAGACTACTTGAATAAGGACTTGAGATAAACCCTGAACTTTGGCATTATACACAGACTGGATAGTGAAGGATATAGTTACCTCTCTTAGAATTTGACAATTAACCTAAAATTTTTCTTTCAGGATAAAGAAAACTTCGCCCATACCCAGCAGGAAGCAATTTTAAGAATACGACGCCCACATTCCCAAAGAGGTGGTGTGGGGCAGGTGGTTTTTTGGTCTTTTTAATGGGTTCTGGGTCTGGGATAATTTTCAGTATTTAGGGGGGTTGGTTACAAGTTATTGTCAAGGGTTAGGAAAAAGGCTAAGCAAAGGAGATTAGATTTAAGGTTCTTGTTTAAAAAAAAAAAAAAGAAAGAAAGAAAGAAAGAAGGAAAGAAAGAAAGAAAGAAAGAAAAAAAAAGAGAAAGAAAAGAGAAAGACAATTACTAGTTTTAAATACTTTACATTGGATTGAATTGTTTTATATTGTACACAAATTTGAAACTGATATTGTTAGAAAATGCTATATGTATATTTCTAATTGTATTTATTCCATCCATTTAACAATGTAATGCAAATTTCTGATCCTTGAATGTTATTATTATCAACTATTAGGATATAAAGAAATCAAAGCTAGTAGTTAGACATTATCATAGAACTTGTAGTCATATTGGATATGTTTTAAAAATTGAGCAGAGATGTTTTAGACAGGTCATCTTCAAACCCTTCAGAGATCTACAGAATATGGCATTTAAAATGTTTTAATAACTTAGAAATTTTTCTTTTTTGAGACATGTCGGCTCCTGGCAGTACCAATCTACTTCAGAGAAAATATGGGCATTGAAGAAACTGCATATGGAGTTAATTTTCATTGTGGCAAAAGTTAGCCACTGGACAACAAAGTATCCTCGAATCAACAGGACAAAATGGACAGACAGATCACGAAACAAGGGACTACTGATTCTTGCCAAAACAAGTGTGGTTATGGCTTTATCAAAAGGCATCTTCTGAGGCCAGGACAATATGGCCCCATCCCTGAAGTGGCCTTCGCATCCGGAAAAGGTACGGTGCCCTTTTCTTCGAAGGCAGCTTAACAGGCAGAGGGCCGATGGATTCTGTTGTACAATGGAACAGCAGCTGAAAGCTCATGCCTCTCAAAAGTAGACTGGCATTTAATAGAGGGATGTGGAGAAGAAGGGGATGCTGAGATGAAGCCATATATACACAGCCAAGAAGAATGGACAGCTGAATTAAAAAACTGTCAACAATTTCCAGAATTTAAAATCCTGAATCATGACAGGACACTAGTGGAATTCAGGTGTTTCTGGTACGTGGACTGCTCTCACCCAATGTGAGGTTGAACTGTTGACCTTGTGTACATCCTACTTCACAAATGAGTCTGTCAGATACACTAAGCCTATAGGCTGAAGATGATGCCCCAACACTGCGGAGAAACCTCAGGTGACTGCCCAGACAGCTGGCTGTTTCTGTCAACTCACAAAATTTTTTTGGAAGTTGCTTGCATGCACTTCCTGTTTTTATTTTTGTTAGCTAATATTATTCCCTTCTTGGGTCTCTGAGGGAGTTGAAGATTAGTTAGTTATGGTTGAAGATTAGTTAATTATAGTTGAAAATTAATTAGGATAGAAAGTACATTAGATACATCTTGGAATTATCAAAATAGGATAGATAATGGAATTATTTTCTCTGACTCGTCAAATACCTGTTTAGGTATTTATTACTTGTATATATTGTATATAGTTATTGTACTTTTGTATATAGTTTTTCTTTTGTTAGTCATAACCTTTTGCTTTTTTTCTTTTTATTAAAATAGAAAAGGGGAAATGTGGTGGTAATCTAATTGTATTGAAATATTATTTTGATTTGTACTGAAATATTAATTTGATTGTATGTTAATAAATAAAGTTGTCTGGGGGTCAGAGCTATTAGAGCCATAGCAAGAGTGTGGCGGTGGTGGCACACGCCTTTAATCCCATAGATATCTGTGTGTTCAGGGTCAGAGCTATTAGAGCCATAGCAAGAGTGTGGCGGTGGTGGCACACGCCTTTAATCCCATAAGATCTCTGTGTGTTCAGGGATACAGCCAGCATTGGAGACATATGCCTTTAAGACCTAGGGGGCTGTACATTCAGACAGTGACGAGGCAGTCATGTGTTTGGGTTTACAACCAATGAGAAGGCAGAACAACATACTTTAAAAATACGAACCGAGAGGAAGTAGGTCTCTTTTCGCGAAGCTGGGACAGCAGGAGGAAGGGTGAGATTTTAGCTCTGAGCTCTGACCTCTCGGCTTTCTCTTTTACATTGTTTCTGTGTTTCTTATTTAATAAGACGGTTGGTTACATCTACAACTTATAGTTAAAATTATCTTAACAATACAGGATTTATATTTTTCTCATTATGTGGGCTATCTTTCAATTTCTTTATGGTGTTCTTTAAAGTACATATATTTAATTTTGATTGAGTCTAACTTTTTGCTACAATTCGTTCTGCAGTGTCGAAACTGGGTAGATGAAAAAAGTTAGACCAAAGGTAACCAAGGAAACCACAACAGTATCTTGGTAGCTGTGCTCAGAGTGGCCTTTTGTGGTCAAATATCTTTGAAGCTACAGCTAGGTGATTGCTGAGGTATCAGAAACTAAGACACTGGAGAACTTCCCCAGTTCCACATGTATCAGCTATTTTCCTATTGCTGTGACAAAACACCATGATCTAGGCAACTTATATAAGGAAGAGTTTATTGGGCTTATGATTCCAGAAGGATAAGAGTCCATCATGAGGAAAGGGCATTCTGGCAACAGACAGAAGCAACTGAGATCTCACATCTCCAATCATAAGCAGGAAGCAGAGAGAGCAAACTAAGAATGGTGTTCGTCTTTCAGTTCTCAAAGCCCAACTCCAGTGATACACTTCCTCCAGCAAGGCCACACTTACTACACCTCCCAAACAATGCCATCAACTAAGGACAATTAACCAAATGCTTGTGACTATGGCAGACATAGCATTTAACCACTACACATACATGCTAACAGAAGGTCAGCATCCTTAAAAGACACAACTTTGTTGTGTCATTTACATTATAGGTCTAACCCCTTCTTGTAGACTTTTTAAAAGATCAGTGGGAGAAGCATCCTAAAAGGGAAATTTGATACACAGTGAATTTGAGAAACAAATACAATTATTTAACTTTAATACATTTGTTATCTGTTTTAAAAATGTTTTTTAAAAACCTCCTTATCACTCACAATGTAGAACTTGAAGATCTGTTCTTTATGGGTCACTCTGTTACAATATTTGTTTAGAATGTCCTATCACTTCGCTTTGCTAGGTAAAATTGTGCTTAAATTATTTCTGTCTAGGGAATTCTTTCCTTCAAAGGGTGAAGAACTTCATAGAGGTGAGCTAGAGTTCCCCTAGTGCCATGGTAAGGTGCTTGCCTAGCACGTGTAAGGCACTGGGCTCAATTCTCAGCAACACAAAAATCAAACAAAAAGCCTCATATTTAACAGCTCCAAAAAATAATGAATTTGAATTAACTTTTATGTACATTGTTTGGAATGGTGCCAAGTAAATAAATTTTTGCTATTCATATTCTTCTAAATAAACCTATTTAATCTTGTGGATGTGCATATGTGATTATCATTCCAGATGGCATCCATTCAAACTTGTTTCAGATCCATTTTTCATTCACAGCATTGCCTTTACTTCAAGTCTTTTGCTTTGGCCTTGGTGGGTGTATCTATGTTTCCCGGAGCATCTTTCTCAAGATCCAACCTTCAATTTTGTGCATCATTTGTATATTTTCTACTTTTGTTATTTTGTGTTAAACAAATTCCTACTCTTTTCTCTATCCCTTTCCATTTTCTGAAAAAAAAATTAGGTACATGATAAAAGTCATTCCTTTTCTGTCTTTCAGAGTTGACTGTTACAAATATATGTTTACTCTTTTTTGGTATTGACTGAATCTAATGATAAAATTTCTCTCTTTGCATTACTTGCTTCTGCTACAAGTCAAAAGGGTTCCACAGGTATTGCTGATACAACCATTTAAAACTAAATATTGTATTACTCCTGTTTCAGTTTTTAAGCCTAAAATAACCAAAGACATCTTGGCTCAGTTCACCAGCTATAGATTCAAGTTGCCACCCAATTGTTGATTTCTCATCGTGTTGTTTTCTTATCATGATTACATTTGTGATCAATATACTGTGGATTTTTAATTGGTTGAAGATGCATTTACAGTTTACTCTAGAATGTTCATAAATATTATATTTCTTTAAGATTCTTAATTATTTAACTTTATTTAATGGCAGATTCCCTGTCCAAAGTTTCTGCAACTTCACTATTTATAAGCTTGTGAGTGAACAGCTTCATCCCCTGATGACTCACACCTGATGTTTCTTCCCTTAGCTGTTGACGCTGCTGTCCACTGTCCTGTTTATCCAGTATTGTTATATGTGTACAAAGAGAAGTGTGAATGATCAATGTTTTATGCACCTTTTATGTTTTAAAATTTACCAGGAATCCATGAAAGTAATATTTCTTCAGAGTTGTTATTTCTTTTGTTTATCATAACATTTTCACTTCTTTGACAATTTCATAGAAATATATCATATTCTGATCATAGTCATCCTCCATTGTTCTTTCTTATCCCATTCTATATCTCCATAGGAATAATTTCAAACTTTCCAATTATCAGAGTGTGTTCCTGGGAGATGTTTGGTTTGGTTTGGCTAGTTCACGTCATTATTTTAAAGAAAAAGTGCTTATAAATTGAAAATAAAAATCTCAGGACTTTTGCACACATTCAAAGTACATGAAAAGGAATGATTCTCAGTCTGTTTCAAGGCAACAGTGAACCACCCAAAACATAATATACAACAAAGCAGAAAATTGTGGAACAGTACTTATCCAATTACACAGGGTGCCCTGGCTTTGAATCAACATTTTTTACAAACCAGTATTACCATTATGCAAACTATAGAACTTTTTTTTACTAAAAGATCAAATTTCTAGGCAAAAATGATAAGATTTTAATAATTAAATTAGTAAAATACCATATGTAAGCAATATTTTTTGAATTAGTATGAAATATAAGGATGGGTAAACTGGAAATGTGATAACAGCCATTTTGGTGAAAGTTTAACCAAAAGTAGAGCTGACATTGGTGCCTCCACTTTCTGATTTTTACTTCTTTTTTCCGCTAACAGTGGAGACCTAGTCTACTTCCTCTTTCTGTTCCCTTCTCTGAGAACTAAGCCAGGCACAGAATGTAATTCTGGTACATTCAGAGACAGGGACGAGAGAACAACCTCTTAGGGATCTCACATGCTCTCACAACCTGCAGAGAGCTGGGGAGACTTGGAGATTGGTTCAGAAGCCCAGGAGTTAGTGAATAAGCAAGACAAGATAAGGAACACTCCAGGACAGGTTTATACAGGTTTTTGATCAGCTCTCTCCTGGTCATATTTCCTTTCCTTAACTCAAGATCAGGAAAGCAGGGCCTGAGAAGAAGGTATAAATTAGTCAACAGGTCTCTAATTCAGAGCATCAGAGTTTGAAGCCAATGCTCGAATTCTTCCCTGCAGTTGCCCTAACAAAATAGGAACCCTGTGCCAATCCACACTAGTGCCAGTGGTAGCCACAGAAAAGCAACAAAGGTGGAAACTATTTCTGTACGGGCCCATCCATCCTGGTGGCTCAGCGTCTGTGATCATGTGGTTGTTGTTGACCAAGCTTGTGCCACTTTATGAATTTGTCTTATTTTCTGCTGTAACAGGGAAGTGGTGAGAAGAGAAACCAGCCCTTTAGCAAGCTGGCTGAGGAAGGGCAACAGAGAGTATCTGAGATTTTTTTATAGTTTTTATGAATTCATCGTGCCTCCCCATTCATCTAGCCTGGGAAAACACCTGTTAGGCTTCTGGCACGCTAGCCAACCCTTTTCTTCCTCATAAATAGAAAGAGAATTCCCTTAAGGCTTTAGAGGGTGCATTTGTAGGAGCATTTTCTGTTTGTTGTTCTTGTCTCCATTTCTGTTTCAAAATATCTCAGTGAGTTTTTTTTTTCCAAGAAAACTGTGCATAAATGAATGTGTAGGAGCATTGACTACATGTCGCAGTCCAAGGCGATATATGTCTAAGAGGTATGTGGAATAAATCTCCCTGGGGGAAGGCAGGAACAAGCTAAAGCAAACTCTGAAGATTAAGACCTGCTAGTGTGTCATTACCACACTCAGCCTGACCCCGCTGAGACCAATTCTAAAATGGAATATGCATTCAGACTGGGAGAAAGACTTTCCCACCAGGTAGAGATTTAGGACCAGAGGGGGCCAATTTCAAACTTGATTTATTTATCCTGTTGTACATCTGCTAGGCAGCAAAGAGCTGCGGTGGAGGAGTTCTTCTCCTTTCCTACCCTCGTTTTAACAGACTGAAACGGGGGCTGGGCACTAGGAATGTGGAGGGTGGGTGCTAGGAGAGATGAATGGAACTTGAAGATCTGTTAGATCTTGTTTTTCATGTTTGTGAAACAATCGCATGAAAAGAAATTTATAGAATATCAGAGCACATGGAATTTTTTTTATGGTTGTTGTATGAGATTTAATGCTTTCCAAGTAAGTTTGGTGATTGTCAATAGGAAGGAAAATATTTTGCTACTCTTGATGTCTGACTGCTTTCATGTCTTCATGCATTTTGATTGATGATGCTGCAGTTTGAATATTGTTTGGTACCCTCCAAATGTCTGTTGCTATGCACTTGCCCCAGTGTATGGTTGAGGTAACACAATCTTATGAGGGCTCAGGGGAAAGGTAATGAGGTCATGGGGGCTCGCTCCATTCTTACTTAGTCATTATTGTTGTCTTCTGGAAGCAGATACAACCTCACGTGACTGGGTTACTCCTAGAGAGGGAGGACCAGCCACATGTGCAGCTCCTGCACATATAGCTAGCTCGCATTTTGCTATCATGTAAAAAAAAAAAGACAGGAGGTTCTCACCTGACCACACCATGGTTCTTAGACCTTCCAGACACCAAAATTATGGGTCAAATAAAACATTATTTTAATTACCAGTCTCTTATTAGAGAAAAGTAAAATGTACTAAAATGTATGATTGTGTGCTACTGCTTTTTGTTTTGTTTTGTTTTAATCATTAAATTTTTTTCTGTGATAAGGTCATTTATATACCCAGGCTGGTCTTAAGCTTGTGTCATCTAGCCTCTGACCCTCAAGTGCTAGGATTATAGGTGTGTACCTTCAGACCTGGCTGATTTTTTTTAAAAAAATTATATATAATTTATATGTAACTAATGGGATAAATCCAGGGAGTCTATTTGATGGTCAAAAGAATTTATTTGGGGGCTAACTCACAACCAGAACAAAGGAGTTGGCCGCAGAATCCTGGAGGGGTGGGGCACAGTCCAACATGGTTCTCTGGAGAGCTCGGCCTTGATTCACACCAGTATCCAAGACCACGAGTTAGTGAAGAGAGGGGTGTTCATACATGTATCCCAGGTCTCAAGGGTCCCTGGCAACCATGCCCAGTGGCAGGTACCTAGCAGCTACCTGATGCCTCACTAAGGGCTGTGCTTCAGGGCAAGGCACAAACAAACAACCACTACATCTCCCCCTTTTGTCTAAGGATGAAAGTTCTAACCTAGCACAAAACTATATACAATAGGAATAATTATCAAGGTGAAATAAAGGGTAATGACATAAACAAATGGAACTATAATGAGCAAGAACAACATCAAACAAGAGACACATACTAAAATCCAGAGAAGTCTAGAGCATAGGTAAATGGCATGTCAAGAGATCATTCCAAAAGCTGCCCTATCCTGAAGAATCCAAATCTAATACTTAATATGTTCTAGCTAAGATAGGAGAATATTGTAACTGTGAATGTTAGTCTTCAATCCCATCAAACACCTGAGAAGGAATATTATAATACCTGAGAAAACAGGAGAAGCATGCAAGCAACTTTCAGGAGTCTTGTGAGAGTAGACAGAGACAGATGAGAGCCTGGACAGTCACCTAAAGTTTCTCAGCATCGTAGGTGCATCCAAATTGGCTACAAGCCTACAATATCTGACAGACCATTTTCAGAAGCAGGAATTTTGAAAGTCCTTACCCTATCTTGGCAGAGTTCAGTAGTCACTTTTCCTTATGTCTTGCTCATCCAGAAAGGACAGCATGCATACTGTCAGCAGTTGGGACAAGGGTGGTTCTTTGCCCAGTAGGCCATTTTGTGCCAAGAAGAAGACAAACTTCCAAATGAAAATGTCTTATGAGCCGGGCGTGGTGGCGCACGCCTTTAATCCCAGCACTTGGGAGGCAGAGGCAGGCAGATTTCTGTGAGTTCGAGGCCAGCCTGGACTACCAAGTGAGCTCCAGGAAAGGCGCAAAGCTACACAGAGAAACCCTGTCTCGAAAAAACCAGAAAAAAAAAAAAAAGAAAAAAAAAAAGAAAATGTCTTAGAAGCCCAACATTCTTTCGAGATCAAATCTATGCTGTAAGGAGCAATCATGTCTCACATCAACAGAATTATAAGTTATTTAAATGCCATATTCTCTAGGTCTATGAAATGTTTGAAGATTACCTGTCCATCTGACCTATACATCTATAAATCTGGACAACCTAACTAACAGCTATAGAGATGACAAGCATGAGTGACTATAAATCTGTAAGTGTTATCTACTTAGATAACCTAAGGACTAAAGCTTCATATAAACAAAGTAAACAGTCTATAAGCAAATGTACAGTAAAAGGACAATGACCTCAAAATTGCTACAATACACAAAATATATTAAACATGGGTAGAAATGTATAGTGCGATATGACAACAATCCTAAATATGTATCAGTGTATAAAATATCCTAAACAGAGGTAAAACATACATACAGTATGACAAATACAATTTTACATTTGTATCAATATACAAATTATTTCAAATAAGAGTAAAAATATATGTACATTACAACAAATATAGTTCTGTATATTATCAATATATAAGTTATCTTAAGTAGGAATATAAAAATAGTTTACCTTTGTAGCAATATACAAGAATCCATAACAGTGCAAATTATCTAAGGCTGATATTTTACTAGATATTTTACTAAATTAGTTTACTAGTATATACAATAATCTACCTTAACATCCTATACCTATCCATTCCCCTTTTTCTTTTCTTTTTTTTTTTTTTTTTTTTTTTTGGTTTTTGAGACATGGTTTCTCTGTGTAGCTTTGCGCCTTTCCTGGAGGTCACTTGGTAGCCCAGGCTGGCCTCGAACTCATAAAGATCCGCCTGCCTCTGCCTCCCGAGTGCTGGGATTAAAGGCGTGCGCCACCACCGCCTGGCCCCCTTTTTCTTTTCTTAAGGAGAATACTAAGTCTAATATTTTCTTCCACCCCAAACCCTTATAGCCATCATCCATAACCCTGAGAAACATGAAACCTTTGGGAGAAAGGGTGTCATTTTCTTAGAATTGTTTCCTGCTGTTTAGGGGGCAATGGTATCTCTGTGGGGTCTTGTAAGAAAGCTCAGATAGTTAGGTCTCAATTCGACTAATTGTAGATTCTGCAGTCTGACTCAGAGCAATGGGTAAGGTTGTCTGAGATTCTGGCTAGAAGTGTAGTATGATGGACCATCTCATCTTGGAACTGTCCTGGTGAGTTTTCAGTCCAAGGTTGATCACTGAGTGATGTTCCTGAGTACCATGGCATCATTCTGGACTAGGTGCAGGCCAGTAGGATTTGCTGAAGGAAGTGGAGGAAGGAGGATCATGAGTTCCAGGCCAGCCTGGGCTACACATTAAAAGCCTGGCTAGCTCAGCCAGTAGAGCATGGGACTCTTAATCCCAGGGTGGAGGGTTCGAGCCCCATGTTGGGTGCCAGGTAATTGGATAAATCTGTGAAGTCTATCTGATGGTCAAAGGAATTTATTTGTAAGTTAATTCACAACCAGAATAAAGGAGTTGGCAGCAGAATCTTGGAGGGGTCGGACACAGTCCAACACGGTTCTCTGGAAAGCTCTGCCTTGATCTGTACCAACATCCAAGACCACAAGGTAGCTAATAGAGGGAAATACATACTTGCATCCCAGTTCTTAAGGGTCCCTGGTGGCCATGCCCAGGGTCAGGTACCTAACAGCTACCTGCTAGGGGCAGTTCTTCTGGGTATGGTACAAACAACCACTCACTACATGTAACTTTATCACAAATTGCCTCTAATAAATACTCATATCCTGGAGTTATAGTCTCCATGTTACCATTATGCTGGTCTTTGATGCTAGAAAGGCTAGCAGAGTTTTAGTCTATCTATTTTGCAGATGAAGAGACTGGGTAGTGAGCCCAGGAGCTCCAAAAGATCCAAGTTCTCTTTTATGAAGTCTTAAGCTCCTTCAAAAAGGAATTGTAAAATGGACTCAGAAAGATGCTTGAAGGCCAGCTATGAGAGTTTAAGAAAGAAACCACAGAACAAAAAAACTGTAAATATCAGCAGTTCCTGGGATGAGGTGAAAACATGAAAAAGTGAGAACCATGCCATTTAATTTACAGTCTGGGAAATTAGGCAGATTCAGCAATGGAAGTGAGCAACAGATACATGGTGAGGAGTGAGGCCTTAGACAAAGAATGAGAATGTCCAGAGCATCTGGGAAAGGATGCTTAGGATTGCATCTGGTATTTTAAAAAGACATAGAAGATTATAAATTATGATTTTTGAGTTACAACTAAACTAGGCAGCCTTAGTAGTAATGATCTGCAACCAAATACATGTAGAGAAAGACTCCTTTGGAGTATAAGTGCATTTTCTCATAAAGGGTAATATCATGTGATATTTTAACCAAGCGCCTATGGAGTCAGAGTTTTTGACTCCATTCTTTTGACCCAGAAGACGTAGCTTTCCCTTGATGAGCCTCAACAAAACACTGTTTCCTGTACCTTTTCACATGCTGTTTTAAACCTTTAAGAGGGTAAAAGTGATGCTTCCCTCCCTCGGGTTGCCAGGGAAATGAGATGTGGGGAACAAAGATGATTATAAGGAAGGGATCCATCCTCAACAGCCTCCAAGCCTGCTAGTGCCAGTCTAGCTGCCTAACAGTGAGGGCAGTGACAGGGAAATACAGAGGATTAGAATCCCTGTTTGGCATCTGTCTCTGACCTAAACAGAAGGGGAGTCAATGAGTGCACAAGTCTCACAGTGTGTCTACACTGGGGGTTGCTCAAAGCATGAACAAAGCCCTGAAGGTTCTCAAACCAGTCTTGATGATGGATACTCTGAAGTAATTTTTAAATACTTGATAAAACAACAGTTCCTTATTCATGAGGTCACATCAAAGCTGCTCTTTAGGGGAAGCCCCACTGAGCAGAATAATTTCCTCCTTCATTTGCATTTCTTTAACATTTTGTTCGTGACTACATTATGACATTTAACACATTTATTTTAATTACCTGTTCAAATGTCATCCTCTCACTAAACTTACAGTATATTAAGCAGATCAATTCTCTAATTGGTTTTTCAACTCCCAATATTTAATTGCCACATAGTAGGTGATCAGATATATTTGGTGAGTTGAACTGCTATATAAAACTATGATAGGCATACATTGCAAACATATAAATGCTTTTCCAAGAGTAATTTAATAATATGCATTCAATGATCTCACTTTCTCAGGCACTATGTTAAGACTAAGGAAAGAAAGATAAGAAAATCTTACATTAACAATATAGTCTTTTCTTGTTTCAACAGTCCTTCATTTTAAATAGTGTGTGTGTGTGTGTGTGCGCGCGCGCGCGCGCGCACAAAAAAAAACTTTGTAAGCACAAGGAAATGAAATCACAGTAGTGAATATGAAGATAATGGATCCCTCTTAGTGAGGTTCCAAAAGAAAAACAGGAGGCACTTCTAGGCAAACAGAAGGTCATAGATAAGAATTTTCCAGATAGGAGCCTGATAAGATGGGTCAATGGGTAAGGCAGTTGTCACCAAACTTCAACACCGAAATTTGACCCCCAAGTGTCTTAGTTAGGATTTCTATTGCTGTGAAAAGACATTATGACCATGGCAACTCTCATATAGGAAAACACTGATTTAGTGGCAGCCTACAGTTTCAGAGGTTCAGTCCGTTATCGTCATGGTGGGTCATGGCGGTGTGCAGGCAGACATGCTACTGAAGAGGTAGCTGACAGTTCCACATCTTGCAGACAACAGGAAGTCAACTCTGACACTGGGTGGTATCTTAAGCATATCTGAGACCTCAAAGCCCACATCCACAGTCACACACTTCCTCCAAAAAGACCACACCTCCTAATAGTGCCACTCCTTTTGGAGAACATTTTCTTTCAAACCACCACACCCAGTAACCATATAGTAAAAAGAAAGAATTGACTTCCAAAAGTAGTCTTCTGACTTTCATACACACCCCTCAGCACACAAATGTCCGTACATATACACATAAACAAAAAGTTAATATTTTTAGTTAAAAAAAAACTATCCCAGGTAAGAAAATGAAACATATCAAAGGGATAGAATTTTACTGTGTATGTTGTATAGATGGAATAAGACCATGTAGTTTGTTACTGTCTACCAAGTGTTCCATGCTGCAAACTGTGTTCCCAATAAGACACTCTTAAGAGCAAGTGTGACCTTTACAAAGGAGAGCCCAGTGGGAAGACCTATATCAATGAAAGTACAGCCCCTGAGGAGGACCAAGATAGTTTTCCTGAGACTGGTTATTTTCAACAAGATGGATGCTAAAAATAAGAACAAGATGGTCCTCTACTCTCTCTGACTTGTCACACCATCTTGTTGAGACACACTAGCTCCTACCAGAGTGGTGTTATCCGTCTTTTCTCAATGGATTATATTAGTTTGGCCTTGAGCAAAGCTGAATATCATGGGGCAATGGCATGCAAGGTGCTTTTTCACCCCAGGAAGCAAAGTAAAAGAAAAGGGCCCAATAGACCCTTCAAAAGCGACATACCTTTTGTCTTCTTGCAGGATTGCAAGTCCTGAAGTTTCCACCACATCCCAATTAGTATTCAACACTTGAGCCTGTGGGAGGTGTTTCAAATTCAAAGCAGAGCAAGTATGATTTTATAAGAGTTTTGTTATTGTTAGTTATTATTGTTCATCCATGGCTGTATAATATTTAAAAATAGAAAGTATATATGATAGGTATGTATGTAGAGGAATAAACAGGGTTGGCCCTGTCCATATGTTGTAGCTGTAGATCTTCAAATGTATTGCAGGGGATGAAGGGAGACTGTTGCCTTCACTCATCTCTTTCCATTTACTGATGAGATTTATTCTATATCATGAATATGCTACACAATTTTTTAAATCCACTGTATTATTCAAGAACATATAAGTAGATTCTAGCACTGGTACTACTCTTTTTTGAGTCTTTTTGCAGATCCTTTTTCATTTCTTTTGGGAAAATTCCTAAGAAAATTACAGATCTGTATTATAAGCACATATTAAGATTTGCAAGAAAGTTCCAGTGTTTTATGGAATGCTCATGCCAGTTTGAATTCTAATCAGAGAAGCATGAGTATCCCATTTGTTTCATGTCTTTGCTAATAATTAGAAGTATTAGTCATAACCAAACTAGTGAGTGTGGGTGTCACACTGGGGCTCCTTTTCGTTTTCCTTGATGATTAATTAGTTGGAACATCGTACCATGTGCTTTTGGAGAATCTTGTTTGTGAAGTGACTGTTCAGGTTTTCCTTACTTTAATTGGATTTTGGATATTTTCGTCTCTGTGTTACATTCATAAGCATACTTGGTGCATAAATAGATCCACTCCATGAGCATATACAAGTGTGCTATGGAGTTGATGGGAGGAATATGTTAGGCATTTGCGCCAAGACAAATTGTACAAACTCTTGGGTCGATTCTTTTATTTTCTTGCAGTGTTGCTCAAAGGGAATATTTAATTTTAATGGCCCAATTCATGAATTTTTCTTTGATGTTTTAATGTTATAATAGGAAATACCGCTTATACTCCATGTCACAAAAATCCTCACGAATGCTTTTACCTAGAATTTAGTCTTTCTGTGCCCATGTTTATATTGTCATTTTGAATGTGATTGTTGCATACTGTGTGGTGAACAAGCTAGGACGCTTTTCAATGCAGATAGCTAGTGGTTTCAGCCACACATTTTGCAAGGCCATCCTTCCACTGATCACCAAGGTACCTCAGAACCTTTTTGAAGATCCATTGAACTCATGTCTGTGAGATTATTTCTCTTGTCTCTGCTACCTCTTTTCAAACTGTTCATCTAACTCTGCCTTGAGTCTTTTAACGTTCCTCTTTCTGTAAAATAATTTTTAGCATTCAAACCTTTGAATTTCATAAACATTTTCAACTTGTCAGTATATCAAAAGTATGCCATAATTCTAATTGGGTTTGTCTCAAAAAGTTGTGGTTTATTATTATTCATTCATTTGTTTGTTTGTTTGTTTATTATTTTGTCTTGCCGTTACTGGCCCCATAGTCAACTAGCTGTGTCACTGACCGCAGATCATGTATTGCCTTTCTGCCTAGGCTGCTGCTCTTGATTTTCTTCTTTTAATTAGTATTTACTTCTATCTCTTCATGTTGGATCAAAATCAAGGTCTTTCCCAAACTAGGTGAGTATTGTACCATTGGCTTGAACCCCAGGCTCTCTTGAATGTGTAGAACATTGCTTCCTGTTCATTAAAAAAAATAAAGTGAGAAATATAAGATAAGATATTTAAATAATCTTGAATTAAAGACATTTAAACAAAATGAATAAAATTTGGTCTGTTAGGATTGACCTTTGGAAGACACCTAGCTGATGTAACTTTAGCAGTTTTTGCCACGACTATCAATTGTCACTATGAGAATGGGATGGAGATGTTCCTGCTCTAGGAATAAAATTATGTAGGCCACCACAGGAAGAATCTTGACTGTGCCCAGCCTTCTGTTCCATGAACATACTTGCTCTTGGTCCATCATTGTTTAGGGTCATTTTGATTTCTCCTAGGAAGGTTTTGTATTGGGAGGGGGTGATATTTTTTAAAATTAATTTCTATTTTATGTGTATAAGTATTTGCCCGAATGTATGTTTGTGCACCATTTGAGTGCTTGGTGCCTGTGGAGTCCAGGAGAAGGCTTTTTTTAATCTGCTGGAACTGGAGTTATAGGTTATTGGGATCTGATCCATGGATGCTAGGAACTGAATCTGAGTCTTCTGCAAGAACAAGTACTCTTATCACTCAGACATGTCCCCAGCCCATTTTCTAGATTTTTAAAATAGAAAGATTTCACCTTTTTGTTAAATTAATTTCTAAACAAGACTTTCAGTTTCCTGGTATATCTTCAGATACATTTTTATTTCCTGTGTGTGTGGTGTGTGTAGGGTGTGTGCGCGTGTGGGCGCGCGTGCGCGTGTGCGTGTGCAAGCGCGCACGCGCACACACACGTGCAAGCACCCACAGGCTTTTGCCGCGATGGTCCTGTGATGTTATAGAACAATTGCAAAAGCCATCATCCTTTTTAGTTGGTACTTGTGTCCTTTTAGCAACATGTTCTATACAGGAGAACTATTAACCTTAACTGATAAATTACAAAGTGGAGCAGAATCCTTGTTGATGGTTTCCATGTCTTCTTGGGTCTCCATACCAGCCATTAGTGACTGCCAGATTGAATCTACTGATCTTCTGGATTGTCATGAGTCACAAAGATTTTCCTGTACTAGGGGCTAGCCAGGCAAGTGAGAGCCTTCCCAGTTGGCTTCCAAAGAGAACACAGAGGAAGGATTCAGCCAGTGACTGCAACTTTGTCTGAAGGCTGTTTTCTCTTAGGCCTGCCCAGATGAAAAGACTTGCTTGAGTGCAAAAGTTTCCTTTGCAAATTCACAGCTGGAGTTCCTCCCTCAGGGTTGACTGAGATCCAAGGAGTGAAGTGAACCAGTGTGGTTCTGACTATGCTGAGGTCAGGAGAAATGGAAAAAGAAATGTAATTACAGTGCAGACATTTTACTTCCGTATCATCTTGTTTATGTGTGTGGCCATGTTAGTTTCACTGTTATCACAAACTTGGTAATTAACTCCTTGGAGATTTCTGATGCTACCTCAAATTAACTTGAGGAAATAGCTTTCATCAAATATTGTCAGAGCTAGATAGAGTAGAAAATGTAAAATGCAATGAGATAAAAGAATATAAAAGTAAATGCAAAAGAGATAAGACAATTGAACACAAAGTAAAAGTATAAGGAAGAGAGAGCAAAGAGAAATTCCAAAACACATACACAGAAAAATCTGTGTATCAGGTTTTTCTTTCCTTTCCAAAACCTATGAAAAAGCTTAGACCAAATAAAGCATCTGTACTTTTTATTTACTTGTAAATGATAAATTTAATAATTATGATTATAGATGAAAATGGTAAGAATTCCTTTTTTAAACTACATTTAATGTGACAATGTGTTGTTTTTTAGGCTTTGGCTTCTTCCCTCCCTTTTTCCCTCCCTCTCCCTCCCTCCCTCCTTCCTTCATTTTTCCTTCTTTTCTCCTATCCCTACAAATTTATAAGATAAAGGGAAGTTAGTTTAAATGGAACATATGAGTATTGACAGATACATGACTTTTAATAGTTGTTCCAGTTTCACTGTTCAGCACACTTCCATCATCACAGATTTCAGTTCAGTAGGCAATCTGTCCTAACTTCTGCCTCAAGCAAACACTGATAATTATATTTGAGTATATTTGAGTTCTATACATTATTTATGTACTATATACAGCTGCACATTAAGTATACATTTGTTTGGCAGGTGCTACAATTCTTTGTGAACCCATTCATAGTATATTCCTACATCTGCTTCAGCATGTGGCTGTGTGTGTATATATGTATGTATTCATTTGTTTTTAATGCTGGGCAGTACTAATTGTGTGAACACACCATCATTCCACTATCCTGTTACCTATTGACAGCTTCATAGAGTATTCTCACTATTAAATATGTCATACGTAGACATTTTATAAATGCTCATTTTTAGATTGATGACACTATCCATTATTCCTACTTTGCTAAAGGGTATGCATGTGTGAGTGTCCTGTCTGTGTATTCTTCTTTTATATTTTGAAGTGGTAAACCATATTGTTTCATTTTTGAGTATTGAGCCAACTTTGAATCAGAACATAATTTACTTACCATTTGACTAGTTCTTCTTAAGCAACACTAGATTGTTTATCAATACTTGCTGTGGACCTTTGAATCCATGTCAGCTACTGATAGTGACCTGAAATGCTGTTCTTTGTAACATGAATTGCTAGACAGTCTTATTAATAAAAACAAAAAACAACAACAACAACAAAGAACCAAAACACCTCAGAGTCAGATATTGGGGTGAATTCTGAAAGATCAGAGAAGCAGAACAAGCCACAGCCAACCTCACCTTGCCAACTCCTCAGCCGATCCTGTTTCCAGGAATCCTCAGACTGAAAGCCTCTGAGTCCTCACCCTAAGGGTTACAGTTGAATTGCTGCTTATTTCCTGTCTCCCCACACCCTATATACTGTTCTCCACCCAGCCATGGCATTAAAGATGTGTGTGACCATGCCTGACTCTGTTCCCAGTGTGGCCTTGAACTCACAGAGATCCAAACGGATCTTTGCCTCCTGAGTGATAGGATTAAGGGTGCATGCCATCACTGTCTGGCCTCTATATCTAATCTATTGGCTGGCTCTGTCCTCTGATCCCCAGATAAGTTTTATTGGGGTTCACAATATATCATCATATTTCCCCTTTTTTTTGTCTAAAACAATAAAAGAAGGTTATAACTAATATAAGAAAAACTATATACAATAAGTACAATAACTATATACAATATATACAGGCAATAAATACATAAACAATGTCTAGTCTATTTGTATTTGACAAATTCAGTGAAAATACTCTATTATCTACCTATTTTGGTGAGTCCAAAATGTACCTAATTCACTTTCTATCTTAACTTGTATTATCGACTGAAAACTATCTTTTGATGTTTTTCAAACTTACACACTTTACACCTTTTCATTGAGTTTCTTTTCTGAAATTGTTAACAAGGAAAACTATAACCATCTAATCGACAACTCCCTCAGAGACTGAGAAGGAAATACTATTAACTGAGTAAGTAGGAAGTGCAAACAAATGAATTCCAAAAAACATGAGAAATTACAGAGACAGCTGGCTACCTAGACAGTCACTCAAGGTTTCTCTGCAATGTTGGGGCATCCATCTTCAGCCTATCATACCTGATTGACAGACTTTTCTGTGAAGAAGGATTTTCTGAAGGGTTGTACTACTTTGTCTTGGCAAGGTGCAGCAGTCCTTTTTTTGTGTCATGCATTGTCTCTTTTGGACAGCATACTGTCAGCAGTCGATGCAAGGGCATTTTCTTGCCCAGTGGCTAACTTTTGCCACAAAGAAAGTAAACCCCATAAGGAATTTCTTCAGTGCCCATCATCTTCTCTGAAGTAGCTTGGTGCTGCCAGGAGCAGACATATCTGTCTCATTGTCATAAAAATAGTAAAAAAGTCCATGTTATTAAAACGTCTTAAATGTCATATTCTGCAGATCTCTGAAGTGTTTGAAGATGACCTATCTTGTCGATGTAACCAACCATCTTATTAAATAAGAAACACAGAACCAATGCAAAGAAGAAAGCCAAGAGGTCAGAGCTAAGAGCTAAACACCTTACCCTTCCTCTCGCGGTGGTCCTACCTCTCCGAAAGAGACCTACTTTTTGTGTCTGTCTTTTTTTATAGAGTTTCTGTTCTGCCTTCTCATTGGTTGTAAACCCAACCACATGACCTCTTAGTCACTGCCTGTCTGTACAGACCTCCAGGTCTTCTATGGTTGGTATTGAGATTAAAGGCATGTGTCTCCAATGCTGGCTGTATCCTTGAACACACAGAGATCTACCTAGCTCTGCCTACCAAGTGCTGGAATTAAAGGTGTGCACCACCACCACACAGCTTTCCTATGGCTTGCTAATAGCTCTGACCCCTGGGCAACTTTATTTATTAGCATACAAATAACATTTTAGTACAAATAAAATATCACCATACTGTCTACCTAAAATATATCTCTGTTTGATCTTGAAAACAAACCTTATATGACTATAAGTTCAATTTTAATGAGTAACTACTAAGTTTCATTTTTTATATTCTAATAGTTGGTAATAATAACATTCAAGGTTTAGCAAATTGCATTACATTGTTAAATGAACTGTATAGGTACAATACCTTGAATAAGATTAGAAATATATATACAGTATTTTCTAACAAAATCAATCTCATAGTTGTGTCAAATATACAAAAATCCAATCCAATGTAAAATATTTAAAACTAGTAGTTGCTTTGTAAAGTAGATTCAATAATCTATCTTTTTATCTTATCATATCTATAACCTTTCTTTTTTTAAAGTAGAAACAGTAATCTACTTTTTATCTTATATTTATATCCTCTTTTTAAACAAGAACCCTGAATCTAATCTCCTTGTTTAGCTTTTTTTTTTTTTTTTGACCATTATCAGTTAAGAGCTTGTAACCAACCATTCTAAACAATGACAATTATCCATAACCCATTGAATGACCAAAAACCACCCATCTCATCTCTTGGGAATGTGGGTGTCGTGTTCTTAAAATTACTTCCTGCTGTGTGGTGGGGGGGGGCAGGCATCTTTAGAGGATCCTGAAAAGAAAAAATTTAGGAGTAATTGTCAAGTTCTGAGAGAGTTAGCTGCATCATTTGTTGTCTACTCTCTAAATAATGGGAAAATGCAGGAATTATCTCAAGTCCTTGCTTGAGTAGTCTGTGAGGCTGGATCATCTCAGCTAGCCATCTCCAAATTGTCCTGATCAATTTTTAGTCCAAAGCCCATCTTTGGGTGGTGTTCATCATCTTAGTGGAATTATCATTGTCGTGATGGAATCGTCATTGTGGGGTTCCATCAACTTTTTGGTGGCTTCAGAGTCACTGTTAGGTGTGGTCATGGTTCATTGCAGAAAGTTTTTAATGGCTAGTTTATATGTGCTCTAACAAATAAAGCTTGCCTTGGGGAATCAGCGAACAAAGCCAGCCACTATATTTAACATAAAAATCAGGGAGTGGTAGCACCTACCTTTAATCCTAGCATTCTGGAGACAGAAATTTATCCGGATCTCTGTGAGTTCAAGGTCACACTGGGAACAGAGCCAGGTGTCGTGGCACATGCCTTTAATCCCAGCACTAGTTAACCATAGAGGTCTGGAGGTCTGTACAGATGGACAGGAAGTGATAGAACGGGGTGGAAAGAGAAAGTGATATAGCTGGGCAAGGAGAGGAAGTAAGATGGCAGGGCACAGAAAAGTATATAGGTGTGAGTATACAGGAGTATCTCCCTCTTGGGATGAGGATTTCCTAGTGGTAAGAAATTGTGGCTTGTTCTATTTCTCTGATCTCTCAGCTTTCACTCCAGTATCTGACTCTGGGTTTTTTTTTTTTTTATTTTATTAATAAGACCATTTAGCAATTCATGTTACAGTTCTTCTCATGCTTTTCTGACACTTTTTGATATGAGAGCTGTTATTGATCATAAAATAACTTGGGGAATATTTTCCCTTTTATATTTTCTGAAATATTTTACTTTAAGTTGATGCTATACCTTCTTTAAGTGCTTAATAGAAACTATGAGTTAAAAAAAAAAAATGAGCCCAGAGAACTTCTTAAATTTCCTGAATACATTTGGAACTGTTTTGATTTTTTCATTTGTTCCTTTTGGTGACATTTGTTTCAAAAATATTTTATTTTATCAACAATGTCTAATTTTACAATAACATTAACAACTTAAGAATATCTCTAGAATCTGAAACATATTCCTCCTTTTGGATTTATTTATTTATTTGGAGACAAACTCTATACAGCTCAGAGTGGTCTTGAACTCACTGTGTAGTTGAGGATGATCTTGAACCCCTGATCTTCCTTCATCCACCTCCCCAATGGTGGGATTAAGGGCTTTAATCACAGTTCTTGGTTTACACAACACTGGAGATTAGATCAAGGGACTCAGGCCTGAGTGGCAGGAACTCTACTGACTGAGCTACACTCCAAGTTCAGATTTATTCCTTCACTTTTAATCTAGTCTCCCACTAAGTAGCCCAGGTTAGTCCTAGGCTTTTTTAATGGCTTAAACTTCTGCTTTGTTGTTGCTTGCTCTGTGTCTTTTTGGCCTTGCAATATGTCTGCTCAGTTGTTTTAATAAAGCGATAACTCTATTTGGAATCATTTGTTGAAATATGAATATATGATAAAATCAGTGATTTTTATCTAAAGATGCTCTTTGTTATGAGAGATTTTATGCATTGTGACTGATCATCTCCACTTACCATTTTGTTTTTCAGGCTTTTAAGTAATGTGTTTGCTATTTGAGAGATTTACAAACTTCTAAAAATCATATAAACCAAATTCACATCAGTACCTGTTTTGTATGAATTAAAATTTTTTTTTCAATTTTAAAAAGTTACCTCCTTCCTCACAGGAAAAAGAAAAGAAAAAGATTTCAGGGACCATATGTGACACACATAACCTGTGAATGTTCACCATTTCATCCTTTATAAATAATGTTTGCCAACCTCTATTCTACTATATTTTAAAACACCATATCAGGAAATGATGAGCTATAGGCTGGTATAAGAGATTCTTAGAGATGATGGGTAGGGTTTCAGTCACCACAGTCCCTGACTGGGCCTGGTTGTAAGTGAAAAGAAATATATGCCTCCTGGCAATAGTCCTCAATCAGGACTTTCATCATACAGTAGCCTACAGAGTTTTCCAGCTTGATCAAACTCTGGTTGACCACCTCAGCAACATGCTGGGATTCACTCACTATCTGGCCTCTTTCCATTTCCAGTCTCACTTCCTCCCTCTCTTGTCAATGTTTCATGGTATTTATTTCCAATATAATACACTCAACTGACATCTTATTGCCCAGAATATTCTTTATAATGAATATTTCCTAATTTTTCATTCCTTGAGTTGTACACAATTCCTTAATTGCATGTGTAAATTAAAGACCTGTAATTTGAAATGAAAGACTGATACTTTACGTGTTCCCAGAGAGCCAACTATATAATTTAAAATCTCTCATATATTATCCTTTTGTCACAAGTTTCAGACGTACCACCAATAGTTTAAGTGATTTTTATTATTAAACTTTTTCTCTTACAATTTCTCACATGAGTTGAACAAGTTTATCCAATGACTATGCACTGCTAAAGACCCATTACTTAAGACACACTTCAATAATTTCCAACTTTAAATTTGCATATATATGTGTGACTGGAAAATTTGTTTTTTTCCCTCTTTTTACCTTTTCATTAACCAGGTCAAAATAAAATCAGATTTTCAAATAACTGGAGAAATAATTTTTCAGAAGAATAAAACAGTATATCTGCTAAAACCTGTGCTTGGGGATTGGAAAAATGCCTCAGGGTTTAAGAACATTTACTGCTCTTCCAGAGAACTCAAGTCACCCCCATTATCCACGTCAGGCATCTCACAACCAATTATAACTCCAGTTCTAGGGGACTGATGTGTTCTGTTCTCCACAGGCACACATAGACATATGGCATACACATAGATACATACAAATTAAAATAAATCAGCCAGGTGCTGGGGGCATCTTTCCCCCACCATCTAAGAGAACAACCAAATGAACTGTAAAGACTCTACACAGTGCTTTTCAACCTTCCTAATGCTGAGACCTTTTAATACAGTTCCTCATGTCTTGGTGACTCCAAACCATAAAGTTACTCAGTTGATACATCATAAGTGTAATTTTGCTACTTCTATGAATCAAAATGCAAATGTCTGTATGCAGGATATCTGGTATGCTGACCCCATGAAAGGGTCATTTGACCCCCAAAGAGGTCGTGACCCACAGGTGAGAACCACTGTTCTAGACACTGTTCCCCTCCTTACTTTCATTTCTCTGTGGAAAAAGCTATATATGCCTTATCTGGGGACCCAGTATAATTTCATTTGAATCAAACATTATACTATTAAGCAAAAATATAAAGGCAGACATTTCTAATATTTTCCTTGCCCTAAAATCTTTACATGCCCCACTGTTCTGAATACCCACATATCCTGCATATACAGTTCCTATAATGTCTGTGATAATTAGCAGGACAAATACATAAGACTTTAACTCATCTACAGATGATTAATATGCTCCTTTCTGAACTAGGAAGTGAACTATAAAAGTTTTAAAACCCTCAACAGGAATCAGACAATGTAACAGTCAACGGGAAAATGAAAGAATATTTCACAATATTCAATTCCGACAATTTCTGTAAACATCTTGACAAAGCCGTCACCTTCCATTGATCAGTTTAGTATGTCATTCCCCACTGGAGCAAAACGGTAATAAAATGAATGCCATTAAGTGTTCAGGGATCCTGTTACCATATACCACAGATGACAGACCTCTGTGTGCTCAGAATGCATTGCATTTATATATAAAACTTCTCTCATCCTTTCCTGAAATTGTTCTTTGTCTAACATTGTATCAGTGCGATTCTCTGCTTCTGATTCTTATCTTGTTCTCATTTGTGCATTTTGCCTCCCACTTCCACTCTGGCAAAGGTGATATATTTATATCCTCACTTTGAGTCCAGAGACAGCAGAGAGAATTGGATTAGCACACGGGGGGCCTGACTAGGCTGTGACACCTCACTCTGTTCCTGCACACTGTCTTCTATTACAGAACTGCAGCCTGTCCTTGGGAAAGTTTTCTGTTTATTTCTCACTTCTGAGGACCTTGGTGTCCTTAAGATTCTCTATTACCTAAGTTCCATCAGCTAAAAGAAAAAAAAGAAAGAAAGAAATGAAGCTGGCAAAAACAAGTAGCCTCGGTATCTGAAGAACCCTGCTTCTTGTCAATTAATGTGGCATATCATTATTTTATAGGTGAATAGAAACACCTTGAAAATAACTGTTTCTTCCCACTGACCTTTGTGACAATGAATCAAAGCTTGTAGTCAGTAGATGCTGTTATTTGGCTGATTATGTTCCCCCAATGAAAAGTTATGCTTGAAGCCTTATGTTTTCACCTTTTGTAAATCAGGAAAATGATGATGATGATGATGATGATGATGATGATGATGATGATGATGATGATAGCAATAATAACCTATGACCATCAGTTGGCTTCAGGCAGAAATGAGGTAATATATGTGAAATAAAGCCTAAAAATTTTGCAAATATATTTGGGATTGGGTCAACCCTAGAAACCTTTCTGAGGGATCAATAATACTATCTGCTAAAGAAAAAAATGAAAACAACAACAACAATAAAAAAAACAGGATGCTACAAGACACATGTCAGAATACTCTTCATGGGAGAAATGGGCAGCATAAAGCCATGCGATTGGGCACTTGTTGGTTCTTTCCACCACACCTAAGTTTCACAACCTGTTGATTTTCAAAGGACCTAAGTCCTATGCACTGATGGAAGAGAGGCAGTGAGGTGATGATAGTGGCCCTCCCCACTTCCTATGCAGTTCGAGGCTGTGACAGAGCAGTTTCTCATAAAGGAGGAAGCAATGCTCTGTACATCCATCAGAGGGAATTTCTTCTTGGACTGGAGCTCACAGAGGGAGATCTTGAGACTTTTAAGAAAGCATTTTAGAATCGATTGCAGGCAAACTTGGCTACCTGTCATAAAAGGCCATTAGAAAGGCAGCTGTGGTTATCAAGTGCAAATACCTGGTGTGTTATTTATCTATTCTACACCCTACTAAGGCTCACTGTATGAGACCTATTCCTCTTGGACATCATCCAAAGCCTTTCCAGATGGTTCTTCCTCTTTCATTCCATGCCAGTATTTCTACTTACCTACTATTGGCTGGCTTTCCTGAATTCCTGCTCACCCGTGGCCTGAGTGGAGTGTAGAGAGCAAGGTTTTTAATTTGTGGGCCACACACATTGTGTGTTCAGCATCTCTAACATTGCCTTTCCCCAGTAGGAATTAAATGCTGATCAAGCAGCCTGAAAGCACTGTGTGAAAAGCACAGTCTCCTAAGACAACTGAAAGGCAGGCCAGGGGCACCTCTGTGCTTTTCTTATGCTATGAGGCTTTCAGGAAGGCCATGTGGGTTGTGCCAACTTTCAGCAGAAAGTGACTTCAGTTTACAAGTCTCCAGGGAGTCGTCTTTGATTTCAAGGTCCTTTCTTTTGTCATAATTTTAATCCTCCTTGTGTTGCAAAAGTCAGGGATTTAGATGTGTTTAACCATTTCATAGCAGAGCAAGCCAAAACATTTGCAAAACATTAAAGGCTGTGAAAACACTAGGATATTATTTGGAAAAACATGAAACTTGGGCTCATGGTTTGAAACATGTCATATTTGTGTTGTATTTTCAGAGGATATTATTTCATTGTAGACTATTGACAGTTTCTTTCTAGTGTTGAAAACAGAATGAGTAATGTCATATACAAATGAATGTTTTACAAAATAAAAAAATGCATTCCATTAGAAGTAAAAAGAACTTAAGTAGTCACAGAAAATGTGATTTTAATTGTGTGCATGCATGTTTATGTGTGTGTATGTGTGTGTGTTCATGTGTGTAGAAGCTCTAGACAACTTCATCTAATGTTTCCTCAGGTGCTAACTATCTTGTTGTTTGAGACAAGCTTTCTTTGGTCTTTGTGTGTGTGTGTGTTCAGCTCTGTGAACATTAAAAATATCAAACCAAACAAGAGTGCCGTGGTATTTTACTTCTTTGTCCCCTGGTCATTTCCTACATATCCTGGACATCTAGGAATCAGGAGAGGGAGCAGCATCTTCAAGAGTTTAGGGGAAATGGTTTCTACCTGCGAATTACACCTTAGATGACTGACAGTAAAACTTTGAGTGTAATCTTTTTTTAGAAAAATCTCCAGAGGGGCTGCAGAGTTGGCTCAATGGTTAAGAGTGTTGGCTGCTCTTCTAGAAGTCCTGAGTTTGATTCCCAGCACTGATGTGATGGTTCTCAATCATCTGTAACTCCAGGTACAGGGGATCCAGTGCCCTCTCTGGCCTCTATAGGCTTTGTACATATGTGGTATACAGACATATACAAAGGCAAAATATCCATGGACATAGAATAACAAAATACATTTTGATTGGCAGAGAAAATGTTCTTGACAAAAGAAGAATGACCTCAGAAAATGAAAGCAGGGGTAATGGCCTATCTAGGATGTGAGCAGCACGGGCAGCCAAACTCAGCCTGTATTAGGGTCATGAGAGGATCACTTGCTTACATTGCTTAGTAGAGGAGGAAAATCTACCATGCAAGTGAGATACAGGTCCTTCTTCATGTCAAGTCCACTAGCATTCTCTAACTCACTGATTCTGTGCAGGATCAGTTTATTTTCTTCCTCAGGGGACATTGGATAACACATGTGTTAGTTATTTGGTGGTGATCTTACCCTGAGAGGAAATGTCACGAAACACGACAGAATCCACTAACAAGAGTTTTATTAAGATAAGAAAGAGAGACAGATGTGACAGGCCTGTGGAAACATGTGTGATTAAAGAGAGAAGCCAGGAATATGGCGCGGGCTTATGAAGGCTGGGCCGCGCCTGCCTACACAGGCCCATGTGGCTACTCCACGCATGAGCATAGATCACATGGTTGAGCTCTGCGCCTTATGCAACTACGCAAAGCCACGGGGTCCTGTTCACGTGAGACGTTTTGACACAGAAATGGCTATTTTGACCCAGAAATGGCTAGGCTGAAGTGTCTAGGTCTGCCGGGCTTGCGAATCCATGCCCAACCATGGGGATGTGTTGTGAATCTATCAACATGGAGATATTTTGAGGCACCACAATTTGGGGAGAAGGGATGGCTATTGCTAGTATCTGTTGTGGAATATAAGTTAATGATGTGTTACATTTGTTTATGCTGTGGAATATTTGTTTAATGATGCAAGGATGTGTTGCATTCTTTTATGTTGCATTTGTTTAACTCTGTGAAACTGTGTTACTTTGCCTGTCTGAAACACCTGATTGTTATAATAAGGAGCTGAACAGTCAATAGCTATCAACAGGAGACTGATAGGTGGGGCTGCCAGGCAGAGAGAATAAATAGAAGGAGAAAAAGAGAAGAGGGAGGACTGAGAAAATGAGAAGAAGAGGGTGCTGGGTGATAGATTCACAACATGCCCCCATGGTTATGCATGTCTGGTAGACCTAGACACTTCCACCTAGCCAGTTCTGGGTCAAAATAGCCATTTTTGGGCCAAGGTGTCTTGCATGACCAGGACTCCGTGGCTTTGCATGGTTGCATAAGAACGCGCAATGCAACCATGTGATCTACGTGCATGCATGGAGTAGCGACATGGACCTTTGTACACCTGCGCCACCCAGCCTTTATAAGCCGGCACCATATTTCCAGCTTCCTTCTTCTTCTCCACACACGTGTCTCTTCCACAGGCCTGAGCACTTGTCTGTCTCTCTTATCTTAATAAAATTCTTGTTAGTGGATTCTGCCGTGTTTCGTGACATTTCCTCGCAGGGTAAGAGTACCCCTAAATAACTAACACTGGGGGCCAGCTGCCCAGACAAATAGCCAGACATAGAATAAGAAGGAAAGAAAAGATATACAGAAATAGAAAAAGGTAAAAGCCCAGAGGCAAAAGGTAGACAGGATAATTTAACTCAAGAACAGCTGACTAGAAACAAGCCAAGCTAAGGCCAGGCATTCATAAATAAGAATAAGTCTCCCTGTGATTATTTGGGAGCTTGGTGGCCAGGCCCCAAAGAGGAAAAATAAATAAATAAAAACCAAGTACAAGTATGTAAAGAGGAAAAGTTAATCTTGGTTCTTAAGTTGAGTGCATTAGAATCCATTATGATCCAAGCTACTTGGCATTCTTTGGAGGAATTTTCTTGTTCAAATTTTCTGATGCAGGATGATTCACTCTAAATGTGAGTGGCACTGTCTGTGGGCTACTCAGACCAAAGAATATGGAAAAAGAAAAAAATGTGTTTATTTGACCTCACCATCATTGGCAAATTTCAGTATCCTGTTGTTGTGGCATTCCTTCAATGGTATAATGTAACTGTGAGGCCACGACATGGGTGTGTGAGTTCACACAGGTTGGTGGAATGAAGACTCAGAGGCATCTTAAGAATGAATCTAGCACTTCATGGCTGGGGGTGGGGTCCAGCCTTGAAGGACTGAAGCTCCTTCCCTTCATCTTGGGCTAGTTTTATTTCTCTCCAATACAGTTTAGCCAGTTCATTTCCATATGCTCAAAACAACCTGAAAGGAGTTCCCAGCAACCCAATGCCAAGTGAAAATTCCTCAATTTGTCAGGTACCATGGTTTTCCAGGTTTCCTGAATCAAGTTTTGCATAGGCCTTTGTATCTTCAGAAAACTCCAAGACAGGATTCACATAGAGAAGCAACAAGGGAAACAAAAGGTGTCTGCTAAACAAAAGATGAATTAGGGCTGGTGCTATGGATATCGCTCTGTATAAATAAACACTGATTGGCCGGTAGCCAGACAGAAAGTATAGGCGGGATTAAGAGAGGAGAATTGAGGAAACAGGAAGGCAGAGGGGGAGACTGCCTGGAGCCACCACCAGGACAAGCAAGATGTAAGGTACCAGTAAGCCACGAGCCACATGGCAAAATATAGATTAATAGAAATGGGCTAAATATAAGAGTAAGAGCTAGACAATGATAGACCTGAGCTAATGGTCAAGCAGTTTAAATAATGTAAGCGTCTGTGTGTTTATTTTATAAGTGGGCTCCAGGACTGGCACGACTTGCTGGGACCCGGAGAGTAAAGCTCAAGGGTGTAGCTGTACAGCACTACCAAAGAGCTTGAAGGCTTGAACAGATAATTTGATACAATATTTAAGGGTATAATTTATTTAAAAGTCTCCCAACAAACATGGCCAACTTTTTTAGAAGAAATGGGTATGCCCTTCATTTCCTAGGAAGAAAATTATCAATTACTTTGTCCCACTGATTCTAAGACTTGTACTATGTTTTACACTCTAACATTGCTAAAGTAGGAATTTATCTTACTATCAGCATAATAAAGTATTTTATGTTGTTTAATAGTCAGTTAAAAATTATTGAAATATGAAATAGTACTGTCTCTTACCCTTGCAAGCACATAATTAAATGCTGATTGTGTATTTGCTCCAGGAAAGACAATAAATTTAAAAGAACTTTAATGTATTGAAATAATACATTTTGTAGAAATGAGAATCAGAAGCTTTTGTCTGTGAATAAGTCTGTCCTTTTTAAAGAGCTGGAAGAGGCTGAGCAGTGATTAAAACATTAGATAAATAAACTACATTTAATAGTAACTAGGGGATACACAGCACAGTGGTAAAACATATGGACTTTAGCTTCTGAGCTTAAATAAAATAATGAATTACAATGCACAAGCTAGCATTTTCACACAGTAACTACTTATTGTCATAACACTATACATGGTACTCTGAATAATAATTTTATAGAATTTACTCCATTCTGCTTTTCCAAACTATGATGAGACTCATGGATGATCTGATTCCAAGATGGCATCTAGATAGTAGTCTATTAAATAATACATTAACACAGCTCAAAGGTTTACATGTTTGTGTGTGATGGAAGTGGACTTTGAAACCCACATCTGGGATGTTACTATGACTGTACTCTTGTCCTTTCTTGGTGGTAGGATGTCAATGCTTGAATACTATTTTATTTATACACATAAGGAAATTGTGAAACATTGGTGTCAATAATTTCATGAATAGATTCTGTCACTTATAGCAACAAAAAAGTTAAGAGCAGTAGAGGGGCATACAGTGACATACCTTCACTAGTGACTGTTGCACACATTATAACTTCTCAGAATCATTCTGTAAGGTAACATTTACTCATTATTCCTCTTTTCAAACTTAACAAAATGTTCAAAGTCAATTTTGGATATATTTGTTGTGGAATATTAGTTGAAGATGTATTACATTGGTTTATGCTATGGAATATTTGTTTAATGATGCAAAGATATATATCATTATTTTATGTTGCATTTGCTTAACTCTATGAAGCTATGTTACTGTGCCTGTCTAAAACACCCAATTGGCCTAATAAAGAACTGCATGGCCAATAGCTAGACAGAAGAAAGGATAGGTGGGGCTGGCAGGCAGAGAGAATAAATAGGAAGAATGAGAAAAGAAGGAGAGAGGACATCAGGGGCCAGCCACCCAGCTACAGAGCAAGCCATGGAGTAAGAAGTAAAGAAAAGATATACAGAAATAGAGGAAGGTAAAAGCCCAGAAGCAAAAGATAAATGGGATAATTTAAGTTAAGAAAAGCTTGCTAGAAACAAGCCAAGCTAAGGCAGGACATTTGTAAGTAAGAATAAGCCTCCATGTGATTTATTTGGGACCTGGGTGGCAGGCCCCCCAAAGAGCCAAAGGAGAAAAAAAACCCATCAACTACAAGTATCCATTAAAACAAACCATGAGGAAGGTGATATGTAATCTAAGGAAAGTTTTAGCAAAGCATAAAATTACATTGACTACTCATCAACATTTATTTGGTATTAAATAAGTGAATAGGTGAGCAGTCTTAGGTAAATTAGATGTTCTCTGTTCCCTCCAGGTAAAGTGAAGCACTTTGTTGCTTTGATAACCTGAATATTTGATGGTTATAGGTTGATAATTCTGGGGAGCAGCGATGGGTTTTTAATTTGATATATTTATTAGGTATCTTTTGGTTCATGAAATAGTGTTAAAATTTAAACTTATGACTTCATACAATTTAAACCCTTTTAATTACTTAGTAGACAACACAGAAGTCAGAATCTGTCAAGGTTTATCATATTAAAAATGGCAATATGAGCTTCTATGTTGATAGTATGTTCCATATATTGTATGCAATAACACTTACAAAGTGAGTCATCACATCTACACAGAATATTCTTGTTAAAATTTGTAACACTTTCCCCATGGAATTAGATTCTTCAGAACTGCTTACTACATTCAGTAACCTAATATTTTGTGTCCCTATAGGACTTTGGCATATTGAACACCCCTTTTCACATGTATATGTACAGTAGATCAATTGGTAATGCTCTTACAGAATTTTGAAACACAGAATAGTGAAGTCAACTTGTATAAAAGGAAGTTAAGAAAAACACTTTTGAAGTGCTTATAGAAGACTAATGGGTACACTTTAGCTGGCTTCAATGTTTATTCATGCATAGCAAAACCTACATCACAGTTGTTGGTTAAACGGTGGCAATGCTTGTGCCTGACCATGGTGGCAATGCTTGTGGCAGCTGCTGTGGCAGGGGAGAGTGCTGGTTGGAAGAATCATAAGCCATAGTTACCTTTTTAGAGCTTTATTGGGATAGAGGGAGTAGAGAGGGGGGGGAGAGCAGATGGAAGGAGAGAAAGAGCAGAAAGAGAAGAGGAACGCACAAGGGCACACCCACTTTTTAGCCTGGGACGCTGTCGCAGGATGGTGACGTAATTAAGGACAGAATCCTTACAACAGTTCCTATTAAAACTTCCTTTAAGCACCTTATGTATTGATGACATGAAAATGATATATTTTTGTATAGCTTAAGTTATCATTAGTATAAGTACATATTATTGTAAATAGATAGACTATAAAAATTAACTCCATTTACAAAGTGGAGAAGCTCCAAAGCAGTCACCTCCTATTATGATTATTCTGTAGAAAAGAAATTCTTAAGTCACTGTGCTAAAAGAGCAAAAGTGTATTTGTCAATGAAAGATATGCAAGGCCAGAGAGTGACAGGGATGGAGTGTGTACTCTGCTTCGTTGATGGATGTTGCAGCTACTCTGTAGATTGTGCCTTCATAAGCAATTCCCATTCTTCTACATCACATTTCTGTTTCTGAGTTCACATACTATGATTGTGATTTGTATCATCTGACTTTCCAACTAGATCTGGAGGTGTGCAGGTGCATAGTATTGAGGAACTGTGAGCCACCATAGACAAGCTAAATCAGGAGGACCATAGCACAAAAGTTCAAGTTGTCACAGAGAGTGCTGACCCCTTGTAGGATCATCCTCCAGTTGGTTTTACAATGTTTTATCTTTTTGCTACTACCCTCAGACATGATGCACAACCTTAGCATTGCAGGAAGTTAGAGACAGAAAAGACTGACACCAAATCACTTCAAGTGCTGGATGTAAGATCGTAGATTTATTTATTTGGGGTGGCAAAGCTGTTTTCTGGCATAAGGATGTTGCCCTCATGAATGAACAGTGAATCTAGGAATATTTAGGCTTCAGAGAGTTCTTTCAAATTCAGAGGCTACAGTAACACAATGACAATCTAGCTTTGGGCATACATTCATGGTTGAGCACTCAGGTTGGATGTGAAGATAGTGTTACTGAAGGAGAACTCACACATTAAAAGCAACCGTAGTCTTGACTCTGTGTGGTTCTAGACCAGCTAGTTCATTTCTCTGGGATTCCAGAGCTATTCTGTTGCTGTGATTCTCTTCCCTGGCTGCACTTCTCAGTCACTATTGAAATTTATAAATGTTGCCAGTGTCTGCCCTCTACTCCCAAACCACTGACTGAGAATATCCATGGGGAAAGCCTGAACTCCCTTGTTTTTTATACCCCTAAGTGTTCTTGTGTAAATAAAGGTTCATATTAATATGTTTCCCGATACTTCTGACTTGGAGCAGAGAAAATTTGAAATTTCCTCCTTTTACTTTTTTCTTTCAGCTTTTTTTTTCACTTTTATTCTTTCATGATGTGGATGAAACCTAGAACTTTGTGCTTAATATCCAAACTCTATACCACTGAGCCTCAGCCTAGAGCTTGTTCATCTTATCCTTAAATCCTGAAGTTCTCAAGTAGCTAATATTACACACCTGTGTTCCCAGATCCAGTCAGCATAAGCTTAACCATCTCTCATCTCAGATGAGCAATAGCTGTACACTAGGCTTCCTTGACCCATAGTTCATCTGTAGACCTTAGTTTCATTATAGAAACCAACTGGTACGAGGTTTTCTTAGTAACTTCTCAGTATTTTCAGAATGAAAGGACAGTTCCTTACTATGAGCTATCAGACCTTATTCCTTGCCTCTCATTAACCATATGGCCTTCATTTTTGAGATCCAGTTCTTCATCATTTCTTTACAGTCATTCCAGCTGCCTTGCTGTTATGTACATATCATAGACTTCTCTGCATTTGGACGTTTTTCCTTTCACTCATCACTGCTTTGAAATTTTTCTTACCATTGCTAGTTTGCTTGCTTTCAAGCACTCACAGACAACATTGGTAAGAAAATTAAATTTACTGTATACATGGAACAGCAAATCTGCCTCTGTTTAACCATCCCTGACTTCTAGATCAATTCCTTTAGTTTTTTCTAGAGTGTCTAATACTAAATGACCTCTATCATTTACATCCCAGAAGACTTTCATTATGTTTCTTATCCCTAGGATATGTAACGGTGACTGACACATAGAAAACATACAATGAATGAGTGGATGAATGAATTAGATAATGACTCCATACTGTATGTAGTTATAGAAACAAGTCAGAGGATTGATAAATTGAATTTTTCAGGATGCCTCTGTGAAACACTGGGGGAATATTGAAGCAATAAATATGTGACTTTCTCATGGGGCCTACCAGGCAGAGTCCTATTCATCTTCCAAGTAATTCATATATTTAATGAATGAAACTTTGTCCTTCCTAGAAACTTCCCAAAGGTACTGAAGCAATGTAGAACTGCCTGTACTGAACACCTACCTGTTAATGACAGCACAGCCTCAGGAGTCCAGTTCTCAGCTCTCCTTAAAGGAACTAAGAAGAATGAGAAATATGTTGCATGGAATTAAAGAATTTGTAATCAGTTGATTAACTTGGACTTATTCACTATGAGCTCTAAAGAGATGAATGAAGTAGATGATGGCTGGCAGAAAGGAAACTTGGTGAAGTTAAGCAAAAAAAGAAGTAACAGAACAAATTACTTATGAGAGGTTTTATCTGCAAGAATTTTATAAGCCATGACATAGAGGGAAAAAATCTTTCCACCAGTTGTCAATTTGAGCACATCGGATAGCAGCATTTTATGCAACAATCACAGCTTTCTGACAATTGGCTAATCTCCTAAGATGGATGCTGAAAGCAGCATTAGTCCAGACTGTCAACTGGGACTCAGCATCTGAATGTAAAGTGGTCCGTGCTTCAGGAGTTCTCTTGCAGAAGGAATAAAGATCTCTCTCCTGAATGAGGGCCTGTGGAGTTCACAAGCACTGTTCCTAAAAGAATATTATAATAAGAAGCAGTTTGCTTTATTAACAATACAAGAAAGAGTTTTCAGTCTGAAATAATTGTTCTTTCAAACAGTTATATTTTCCTTTGCTACAAAAGTTCTTCCCCTGAGAAGATGCAGAATACAGCCCCACAGAATGATAGCCAGCTCCTTACATTGAACAGATGTCAGCTCTGGAAACTTAAGAAAATTTAAGACTTTGCCTTAATGTGAAGAACATAGTAAAAGTGATGTAGTTTGTGCCAACTGGATCTGGTAACACAGGTATGTAGTATTAGCTATTTGAAAGCTGAGGTTAGAGTACTGCAAATTCAAGTCTTCTGTTAGGTCAACATAGTAAGTTTAACGGCAGCTCCAGGAACTTAATGAGACCATGTCTCAACTTAAAAAGTAAAAAAAAGACTGAGGATGTAGCTAAGCAAGTAGAACACTTGCTTAGCATACATAAGGCTCTGGACATAGACACACACATGAACATACACATATATGTGTTTGTATATATACATATATATATATGCATACACGATAATATATAGATACATGTGTGTACATCCCTTTATAGATACAATATTATTTGATAGCACATTTTTCTTGTTACTAGTATATACCAGTAAAATGGACTTTAAACCACTTTTTTGTGTTGTTTATGAAATGAGGAGCTTTATATTTAGTTAAGAGATAGCAATATGTGTCATGAGGAAGTGTAATGGACGGAGGAACAAGTAATCAGGTTCTAGGTTGGTTTGGAGGTACAACATAGAACTCATTGATGGCTAGTGATTGTATGAAGAGTATAAAGTTAAAGATGGCTCTGCATCTTCTGTAGACCATTCTCTTCAGCTTCGTCACAGAAATACCTTTAGCTTATTAATGACATATGAGGAAAGGTTTCATATTTTCTTCTGTCAGATGAGTGACTGTGGGCTATATTTGTGGATGTGATATGGCTCAGTTTCCTCAAAAGATTATTAGGATACTTACCACATTGGTGTATCTTCAGGGCCTGAGTTTGGTAATAGCCTTGACCCCTGGAAGCTCTATTTTCACTCTCTAATTTTCCAAACAGCCAGATGTGATGAATGATGCTCCCTACTTATGGATGAAGTAACTAACTTGTGAAGAAACCTCAAATTTGGTTTAGGTTCACACAGAACAAAATCTGGGATTTAGAATTGGATTCATTTGATATTAAAATAAACCTTTAAACATGTTAACAACTTTAAAATTTAACAATTATACTTAACTTTAGAAGTTAACAAATACATTTTGTGATTATTATAGTGTAAATAGCTAACACCATGCCTCCTAATTCTCCTTTCTTACATACTTCTCATATCTCTCTGAAAAGTTCCCATCACTTTCAAATTTTATCTTTATTTTAGAAGTAGAAAAATCAAAGGAGCCACATAACTGCTTTGTCCCACTCAGGCCATCAGCTAGCTACCTTGAAACAGGTTTAAAATTTGTGTCAACAGCACGATAATTTATGCCCTTGACTAATGCCAAGATGTCTTTACACTAAGCGAGGAAGTGTACGTATTTCTCATGCTAGTGCACCATGAAGCAAAGGTAATGCCTGAGGTTTGGTGTGAAATTCTTATGAGTCCTTAGAACTTCATGAATGGGAGGTACAGTCACACCTAAGCAGCCAGGAAATGGAGTATGGATCAGCCACTTCCCCTCCCTGGGTCACAACCCCCACAGGGGTCACATAGCAGATATCTTGCATATCAGATATTTACATTACGATACACAACAATACTAAAATTACACTTATAAAGCAGCAACAAAAATAATTTTGTGTTTGGGGGTCACCACACCACGAGTGTTAACATTTCAAGATATTAGCCTGCTTCATTCTCTCCACATAGAATGGATCACATTTTCACTTGCTTTCCTTTTCCAGAGGGCATGAAGCATTTGTCTGTAGGCATGCTTTCACAGGTCCTAAGCGCGCTCTAGTCACAGCCAACCCCACCCTTTTCTGCCTAGAGTGGGGAAAAAGCACAAATGAGAATCTAGTTTTTGTTGCTAGATTGCTTTTCCCTTTAGAGAAATGTAAGTGAAAAATCACCAACTATTTCACAGATAAAATCTGACTGTATTTGTTGGATAATAAATAAGAAAAATGTAATTCATTAGTAACTAACAGTGATAGATTAGTTTTCCTTTGTTTTAACCAATCGTTATAAAACCCAATATAAATGCAACACAACGTCTTTTTCTTGGACTAGGAAATGTGTTCTTGCCTTATTTGAACAAAATAGTGCCCTCTATAGAAGCCTCTTTTTAGAAAAATAGATTAAAACAGTTCTAGAAATAGCAGGAGACAGAATTCCTGCTTATAAACTCCCTTGGTCTTTTCAAACAGGGAAACGAATTGTTTTTGATGGTGAAATGAAAATTCAGGACACTGAGGCACTTGGCTATTTGTGTGTCCTCTGAAAGATAGGCCAGATAAGGAAGTAAGCAGAAAAAAAGTAAAACACAGATCATTGTACAAGTTCTTCATGTCTAGAACACTGGGCTAGCAAACATTTGTTGCAACCTTACTCAATGTGTCTGACAAATAGCTGAGTAGCTATACATGCTAATCCATCATAGTGACTCCAGCAGAGTGAGGCAGATCTTGTCATTCTCCTTTCTGAAATGAGGAAGCCCACTTTCACTTGATGCCTGCTGGGGATTGGATTTGCCCCTGAAAACTCATGTGTGAAAAGCTGGCTTCCCAGTTTATGGCAATCCAGGAAGACAGTAGAACCTTCAAGAAGAGGGACCTAATAGGAGGTATTCTGCTCACATGAAAAGCTGCCCTTGAAAGGAATATTGGAATTCTGGCCCTTCTTCTTCCTCCTCTCACTTCCCAGCTGTCATAAGCTGGCATCTTTTCTACACCATGTGCTCTCTGTCTGTCGTGTCTTGCCTTGCTTTAGGCTAAGAAAGAAACCAAAGACTGCTACTCCAAAACTATGAGCACACAGGAACCTTACCTCTCTTAAAGTTAATTATTCCAGGAATTTTGTTGCATTAATGGAAATCTTAGTAACATAATGCCTACAACATGTCCCTAACACAGAGTGCTGGTAGATCCCCATCCACAATCCATGATAGCTCGGCCAGTCCACTCTATATGAAATGCTTCTTCTTGTCCTCATTGTCCTACATATTTTCATTTGAGAAACAGGGGTGTGTTTTCTAAAAGAAATAATTATATATAACACACATGAAACATGTAGTACAATGCCTGACACATTTTAGAAGAATATATATATTCCATGTATACACATATATAAATACAAATTTTTCCTTTCCTTTTATATCTTGCAGGACTATCTGATCAGGAAACTGGAGAATAATACCTAATGGTCTTTTTTTAATTTAAACATTCTTTTAAAAACCTTTAAAAAACATTTTATTTATTATGTGTGTGTGTATATGTGCAAGTGGGTAGGTGTGTGTGTGTGTATGTGTGTGTGTGTGTGTGTGTGTGTGTGTGTGTGTGTGTGTGTGTGTGTGCCACAGCCTACATATGGAGGCCAGAGATTGAACTGGGTCTTGATGGCAAGTCCCTTTACCTGCTAAGTCATCTCATCAGCCCTCAATGGTCTCTTGGTAGTAGAAAGAAAGATTGACATTGACACCACTTCTCTCTCTCTCTCTCTCTCTCTCTCTCTCTCTCTCTCTCTCTCACACACACACACACACACACACACACACACACACACACACACACACACTCATAGATGTTTTATATATATACATGTACTCAAACATGAAAATGTATCCGTAAGGGGGCTGCCTGGCTGGTACAGAGATTAAGAGGACTCCTGCTCTTCTGAAGTTTCTTTAGGTTCCCAGTATCTACATCATGTCCTCACAACCTCCTGTAACCATGGTCTAGTGCATTTGAGGCCCTCTGTGGTGCACTTGAATGAGCACATGTGACATAAATTCACAAAACACACATAAACACACAAAAATAAAAATAAATCTTTAAAAATGCCCCCATATTCATTCTTTTTAAAAATTGAAGATTTTATTTGGCATTCATGCCAATCTTATTATTAATTTATCCATGAATGTGTGTGTTTACACATACATATTTATAAGAGACACATAGAATATGCACACACATACAGGCAGAGAGACAGAGAGAGAGAGACAGAGAGAGAGAGAGAGAGAGAGAGAGAAAGAAACAGAGACAGAGAGAGAGAGACAGAGACAGAGACAGAGAGAGAGACAGAGACAGAGGTCGAATATTTATTATTCCAAAGCTATTCTTTGCAGGGACAGGCAAATGCAGACTCCATAGTTGAAGATGGAAATGCCCAGGGAGAGATGAAGGTGCAATCTGAATGTTCTTTCTTCCTTGGGAAAATCTTCATTTTTTTCCCTGCTGAGGCCTCACAGCTGATTGGAATTGCACCATCCAGGTTTGCAAGGATAATCTTTACTTAAGGATAACTGGGTGTAAATGTAAACCATAGCTACAGAATATCTTCTCAGCAACAACTAGATTAACGTGCAATCAGCCAGCTGGGCCCCGGTCAAATAATGTGTATGACTGTCAGTCACAGCACTCATATGCTGCTCCACACAGCAGCAGAAAGCTGGGCTGAATCATTTCTTCATATTTTTTAATCAAAGACCCAGGATTTGAGCATTCCTTTGATTAGCTCTAGGGGGAGTAAGAGACTAGGAGTATAGAAAAGCACAGAGCTTTCCTTTAGGTCTGCACATTTTTCCTAAAAAGTAAGTATTGTAGTATTTGTTCCTGTTTATTGAATTATTTGCAAAATGCTCTGAATTCAATATTTTCTTGAAGGCAAACACTTGTTAAATTATTCACAATGCTGCTTTCTACGAATAATTAGATTACCTGCTGCCTACATAAGCTGGGAGACTGCAGCACCAACATTAAGGATTTACAAGGTTTTGTAGGCAATTTCCTGCCCCTACCCCCCCGAACTAATACAGCCTATAGTTGGGAAAGAAAATAGATTCCACTCTGAAAGCAATTTATGGAGCATGCTTTGTGCTGACAGAGATTGTGGTTTCAGAAAAGGTGATCAAAGAAATCCTGTCAACAGGTAGATGTCCAGTAAATATCACAAGGAAGTGAGGCAACACCTGAGCTTTTTTGTAAAGACAAAAAAGTAGCTGGGATCTGAAAAGCATGTAAGGCAAAGTTCCCGTGGCAGAGGTGTGTGTCTGTGTGCTTTGTGGGTAACACTAGAGAGAAATTTGTGAGAGAACACTGGTGACAAGTTAAATCAGAAAGATAAGCTTTTAGCTTCTGTGAGAGAGCGTGTCAGGAAGCCCAGAGCGGCCCGGAACATGTCACAGAGCCCAGGAAAGCCTTGGTCTCCTGACCCTCCTTCCCCTTTTCTCATTGGCTGGCATTGCAGACATGTGCCACCACGTGCAGCTGGAAGGAAAGGTGGATTCGTTTATAAACACGTTTCCTTGTGGTTTTTAAATGCTATTAAATTTGCTACCTCCGTGAGAGGATATGCTTTCTCATCTCAAGGTTAGCCTAGCTCCCAATGTAGTCTCCATTGTAGCTAAGTCAACGTGCTGCTCCCATCTTCTTCAAGGGAACATACCTTAACGTAGGAAATTAGGATAGGGAAAGGCCCCACTGCCATGCTGCCCCATCGCCATGTCCTCCAGATGTTACCCCTCCTTACCAGTGCACCCTTCCATCAGACTGTTACATAGACACTAACTAGCACCAGTGTGGTTTTATGGAATTCAAATCCTCTTTCATGAAGCTTACAGATCTTACATTGCACTGGCCCACACTGTCTTAGAATGCCGCCATAGTCTATAATTCTTCATCCTCGTTTCTTTTTCTCTCACTATTCTCCCTTCACATTTGTCAAAACTGTATTGAAAATCAGCACATGCTGAAAATTCCTGGTTGGTGGGTAGGGGTGTGCCTGGAAAGAGTTAGGTTGAGGAGTGGGTGTTGCAAGTGATTAAAATATATTGAATGACATTCTAAAGGAATTAATAAAAATATTTCGTCATAAAGAAAAATGCTATAGTGTTTTACAAAAAGGACATTAATATCCATATACATTGGTATATTGGTTCCAATCCTATTTGGATACTGTGAGACAATTAATGTATGATAAGTCTCTATAAATTTGTCCTGTATCTTTCATATAAATACTGTCATACAAAATGTACTCATTTCATTTGGCTTTTTGTTTTTTTTTTTATAACCTAACAAAAATTTCAAGGTTTATCTAAGTTGGAGCATCTATCAGGCCATCACATTTATTTGTTATTCAATACCATTCTATAGATTGGAAATAACAGAAATTATTGGTTCACATATGTTGATGGACACTTAATTTTTTTTACTTTTTGTCTATTATAAACAATGGTTCTATAAGTATTATATGTAAAATAATACCAAATACTTTGTATGCTATTTTTAAGATGGTATGCTATCAGTCTTGTAATACTCACCCACTCACTCCAATCTTATGTTGTAGGAAAACACACCAAGGATATTCACATGTAGATGTAATGGTCTTATTGAATAAGAAACACAGAGCCAAATGTGCAGTTAAAAGCCTAGGAGGTCAAAGCAGTAGTTAAGAGCTGAGACTAAAACCCTTTTTTACCCCTAGCTGCCGCTGCCATCCTTCTCCTCTGAAAGATCACACACTTGAAAAACCTCAATTCTTATCTTTTTTTAAGATTTATTTTTTAAATTTTATATGTATGAATATTTTCTGTGTGCATATGTGTTTACATATACCACGTGCACATCTAGTGCTCTTGAAGGTCAGAAGAGAATGTTAGAATTCTTGGAACCAGGGTTCCACATGATTGCTAGTCATCATATGGGTACTGGGAACCAAATTTAAGAGTTTTTGCAAAAGCAGTAGCTATTTTTAGCCCATGAGCCATCTCTCTATCCCAATTCTGTTCATCTTTATTGCTTTCAATTGAAGTGACTCTTCCATTGTTCCTCCACTTATTACTTTTTCTGCTTTACTACAAAATTTATTTCCATCACACAAATGTATTTTAACAGATCTTCTAAGCAAGTTTGAAACATCTGTGCATCTTTCTGCCACCCAAATTGTCAGTGGATGGAGATAACAGGGAAGTAACTACAGGGAGGTTGACTCCCACCAGACAGAAGCTTGAGGATTGCCCCTTCTCACATATGCAATCGCTGATGTCCAAGGTCCAGATGGCAGCCCTCTTAGCATTTTGGGATTGTATTGCTCAGATCAGCTCATATCACTGAGTGACTGCCTTGGGTATAGAGTGGAGTTAAGGGTAACGCTGTTAAACTGATAAGAACAGACACTACACTTGATCTTAGCCAAAAGGCCACAGAACCAGGGAGGCTATATAGCAGGGGGGACCCTAGAATGACTGTGGCTTATAATAAGTTTTGGTTTTACTCATTTACTGGGTAAGCCTCAATGAAACATTTCACTATTAAGATAAGAATTTATACTCTATCAGGCTGATAATAGAAAAATAAATAAATAAATAAAAATGAAAAAAAAAACAGAGACCCTTGCCAAAAAAAAAAGAAAGAAAAAGAAAAAAAGGTAACACTGTGTCAACATGGCTTCAGCTGTCCTTTCAGTAGGATGAGAATGCAGCAAAAAGTGCCATTTAGATGACTGTCATGAAGATTATCTAGTGTTCAGGACAAACACTATTTTATTTCAGGAAAAGGATATACTGTTTGTAGGTCTCACTGGGATACAAAGCCAAAGGCCAGGGTGATCATGTGAACAATACATGCAGCTTTGGAATAAACATTAAAATCGATTAGAGAAAAAAGAGGAAAAGATAGCTAAAGAACTGGACATGTGTGAAGAGAAAAATAGACACTTCAAAATTAGAACCATGTTATACAAAAATATCTTACATGTGATCTAACTGAAATAAGTTTGTGTGTCTTAATAGTAATTTGCTTCTGTTATGAAATACATCATAAGATTCATGAATAGCTTAGTCAGCAGATGAGATCCATAGCATGTAGGAATTTTATGAGCAATAAAATAAAATAATCAGGTTCATAGAAGACTTGTGATCCTGACTTATTACCAAGCTGAATTTATTTGAGCTATGAAAGGATTATTTAAAATTGTAAATGTGCATGCCTTCAATCCCAGCACTCAGGAGGCAGAGCCATGCAGATCTCTGGGAGTTCAAGGCTGGCCTGGTCTACAGAGTGAGATCTACTCTACAAATTACACAGAGAAACCCTATCTCGAAAAACAAACAAACAAACAAACAAAAAACCTGTAAATGAATTAATAAAATTCTTCCCATTAACAAAATAATAGAATTCAAAATAAATGAATTTTTTTTATAAATCTATCAATATGTACAGAAACAACATTCAATAAAAATCAAAGTTATACTTGGGGCTAATGGTGCATGACTCTAATCAATCTCAGATACTTAGGATGCTGAGGCAGGAGAATTGCAAGTTCAATATCTATCTGGGATTTAGTGAGTTCAAGACTAGCCAGAGTAAGTTATTGTTACTCTGTCTACAGTTAACAAAAAGACTGTGACTATAACTCAGTGGTAAGGCACTTTCTCAGCATGAAGGAGGTGATAAGTTAGATTTCCAGTATTACAAAATAAAAATGAAAAATTCCCATCCCTAGCTTAATTAGGAAGAGAGCAGAATTTCTTTTAGCATCATGACAACATCAATCAAAATTCATAATAAACTTCATACCTAATTTTGCTACTGCAGACCCACTGCCTTTGGAAATTTAGTAATATCATTAAGATTAAAAGTGTATGTAGTCTAAATCCCCATAAAACATTATATTCTGTAAAAGATAATTTAAGGTAACAAGATCATATGTTAGAGTATAATGAGTCTTAAGGGGAGTAAACCTCAAAATATGGTTGTAGGGAAGGCAAGAAATATAATAAAGTTTCAGAACAGTGCAAATATATATATTTCCTGGATATCTAAGAGGTAGAAAATTGTTATAGAAATGATATAAAATTAATAATTTAAAGTTAGATATTTTTACTGAGGAATCTGATCAATTAATAGTGTCATGTGTAAATCCCTATATGAAAATAGTTAAATAATGCAAAAGTAGATGTTGTAGAAAATTTTGATGCAGAATATTTGAGAGCAAATGTTAGCAAACTTTTCCTCTAGTAAAGATATTTTAGGCATTTTTTTGAGATTATAGTTCAATCATTTCTCCTCTCCCTTTACTTCTTCCAAACCTCCCCAAAACAAAACCTTGATTTCTTTCAAATTCATGGCCCTTTCAAAGTTGCTGTTACACACAGACACACACATAGTCCATGTCGTATTGCTGTGAAGAGACACCATGACTGTGGCAACACTTACAAAAGAAAGCATTTAATTTAGGCATGCTTACAGTGGAGAAGTTTAGTCAATTACCTGCATGGCAGCATGCTGGCAGACATGGTGCTAGAGAGGTAGCAGAGAGTTCTACATCTGAATCCACAGGCATGAGGAAGAAAAAGAGCTACTGGGCCTGGATTGATCATTTGAAAAAATCAGTGACAAACTTCCTTTAAGAAGGTCACATATCCTAATCCCTGCCAAGTAGTACCATTGCATTGACCAGGCATTCAAATCTATAAGCCTATGGGGCCATTCTTATTCAAACCACCAGTATACATATACATATACATGTACATGTACATACACATACACATACACATATACATATATACAGACACATATACATTTATATATGTTAACTGGCTAAGAAAATACCAAAGCCCAATAAAAAATTAGTAGATCAGTAGTAGCTCTTAAGAGCAGGACATATAATCCTCCCCAGAGAAGAGCACCCCAATTAGTTATCCAATACTCAGTGGTCAATCTTGAAAACATATTAATATTATTGTACAGACTGAGCAAATTGTACTTGTGTAATTATGATGTGTGTGTATGTATGTAAGTATATATACACACATGTATTCTTTTTAATGTAAAATCAAATGGCAATCCTTCAAGTAGTAGTCCCACACTTTGAACCTCTGTTTTTTTTTCTAAGCTTAAGTCTTATGAACTTAGAAGCTATGTACAAGTCCTCACTAAGCTAATGCTAAACACTAATAATTTCAAATATGTAATCACTGCTTCCCAGTGTCTCATATCTTAAACAACATATTTTTGTATTCATAACATAAGGTATAAAGTCTAAAACATAAGTGTAAATTGCCAACCACTGCAGGTAATTTTGGCCATTTGAAAGTCCACTATCACCAACTCTTTACAACCATTTCCATCTTTTCAAAATTAATAGAATTGTATTTCCTCATTTGATCTTTTTGATGTTGTGAATTTTGTCTCTTCTGTGTGTATATAAAGTAAAAAAAAACTCCAAATATTTGATGGTAGAAATAACTTTAGATTCTGTCTTCCAAGAAAATTTACATGCATAAGCTTGGTGCTTACATTTCTAAAATTGTAAATATTTTTGTGAATGTATTTATACACCTGAATAGAGCAATGATTATGCACTATAAGTAAGAAAAAATAAGTAGATTAATTATTTAAATAATATCCTGCTGGTCTTCAACACATTTCACACCATTAGCAAGGAGAATTATCTCCCCATGGGAGAAAGAGAGGTATATTTAATGCCTACCAAATGACAGTTATTTCAAATTATAGGAAGATTTCCATTTTTTATTTAAATACAGCTCATAACATTAGTGCGTTAAACCATGTCATGTATGACAGTTGAAAAAACTGAGCTTCCAGGAAGCTACCTTAGCTTGGTTGAGGTTATCCAGTACATAATCTTTCTTTCTCTTCAATTCAGCATCAACAGAAAAAACATAAATCTAATTTGATGTGAAAAAACAGAGGGACATTCTAAAAACTATAGTGCATCTTGTGCTAAGGGATAAAGTATAATTTAAGATTGCTTAAACAGGACAACAACAGAAATCAACATTTTCCATTATAGAAATCTCACATTATTCTTATCAATTAATATATATTGTCTATATTCTGGGACCCTATTTTGCTCCCTGATAGACAATGAAGATCTGCCAATATTATCTTTCACCTAAGTGGGTGCATATGTTATCTGGCCAGGAATGGCCAATGCATGGTGCTGTGGAAAATCCTCTTGTGCACCATAAGGATTTGTTATTCAAATTGGCTTAATAAAACACTGATTGGCTGGTAGCTGGGTAGGAAGTTAAGTGGGAAAACCAAACTGAGAATGTTGGGGAGAAGGAGGGTGGAGTCAAGGAGTCACCAGCCAGACACAGAGGAAGAAAGATGAGAATGTCATTTTGAGAAAAAGTACCAAGTCATATGTCTAAACATAGATAAGAATTATGGGTTAATTTAAGTGTAAGAACTAGTTAGCAATAAGTTTGAGCTATCAGCCCAGCATTTATAGGTGATATTAACCCTAGGAGTCAATTATTTAAGAAGCTGGGTATTTGTGAACAGGCAGGAGGGAGAGAAACTTCCAGATACATGTTGTACCCAAACTTCTGGCAAGAATTTCCACATAAAACCAGACAAAGCTAAAAAAAAAAAAAAAAAGAAAAAAGGATTCTACACACACACAAACAGAGTCAAATGCAGCTTGTTGGTAATTGATTTTCTCTGATAGGCTCTGTTTGCTGGCAGCAAGCATGAGACCTAGCTCCTTTAAGAGATGGCTTCCTGACTCAGCAAAAACCACATGCCAGTTTTAAGAGGGCCTGCTACCAAACACTTAAATAGAGTTTATGAGCAAAAGGTGGTACACTACTCAATGGCAATGTGGACTCAAAAACTTCTCAGAGTTGGAGCAGTAAACATGGCTTTCACAGCTGGTGGTAAATGTGCCTCCTCCATGAGACTAGCTTTTCAAGGAACCAAGGTTGGGACATAGCCAGGTGCTAAAGCTGCAGCTTTGGTCCTAGTCATGTCCACTTAGCAGCTTAAATGCTCATGAGGTCAGAAAAAGATAGAACTTTGTGATAAAGGCAGATTTAGAAAAACAAAAACATTTGTTTTACATTGTATTTAAAAATATACATAGGTTGGGAAAGTAAAGAGGAGGTATAGACAGTCATAAAAAGAAATATATAATTTTAAAATAGTAAAGTCCCTTAAAAAGGGAGTAAAGTAATATTTTTTTTAAAAAAAAGCTGTGTCAAGATAGAAAACACACAAAGAGTCTGGATACTGTATGTTATTGTGTTGTCTTTGAATTGTTTGACAGCTAAGGATAGAGCAACAGCTGCTAAGAGACATTTGATTATAAATGTTGCTAGATTAATCCAACCTATATATTTTGAAAATGTCTTGATTTCAAAATTTAAGTCAAAAGGTATGTTACTTTGGAGAAGAGGCTATGCTATTATTTCCAAAGGAAATGGGGGGATGTGGGTCATTCTGTTAAGAAAAATCAGGTTTGATTGAGGAAGACCCCCTGAAAAAAATTCTGCAATGGGAACAGACGGTCCAGATGATCCAGTGTTTCAGAGCTCCTCTGTTGCAGTTTCCTCTGAATTCTGCATCCACAAAGATTGGCTGAGATGATCTAGCCTCACAGACTACTCTATGGTCAGAACTACTATGGTCAGAACTTGACCATAATCTGAAATTTTCTCAGGGTCTCCATAAGATTAACAGTGCCCCAATCAGCAGGAAGTAGCCTAGAAAACTACATTCCACAACATTGGATTATGGTTGTTTGTCTTGGTTTAGGGAATTTGGTTACAAACTGATATTGGTCATAGTCAATCTCTCTCTAAAAGAAGAAAAGGGATATGATATAGAAATGATGGGGGGGGGAATGGTAGATTATTAAATCTACTTTAATAAAGAAACTATTAAAATTACATATTTTACATCAATATAAATTTTAGTTTATTGACACAAATTTAAAGTTAATGTATATTTCTACTCTTGTTTGGGTATTATGTTTATACAGCTCATTTAAAAATGTTATATATAATTAAGAAATATGGATTAACAATCATCTATAATAGCAAACTTATAGTCATGTTAGGTACATTTTCAAGGTCATACAGAGATATATTTCAGATAGAGAGGTGTTGCTGGGTGATAATAGCTCTCTTGGGGGATGGGGTAAGAAGGTGTAGTATCAATGACATAGACACTGGGAGTCAGGTAAAGGCAAACAGAAAACTCATTTATTTAGTAACAGGAAAGGCCTTATATATCCTCCTCCCAGCACCCAGGCTGTGTCCCAATCTGGTGACATTGTGTGGTTGTCCCTCATTGACTAAGTATGATCAGGAGCTATGATAGTGAGCTAGTGACATTATGTGGTCACTCCTCATTAGCTGGGGACAATAAGGACCTCTGACAGTGCCTTTTTCTAGGCCCTCAGGCAGACTCCTCAGGATCAGAAACTCTGACAGCACCTGTTGCTAGGCCCTTGGGCAGACTCCAAGTTGGTTCATAAAGAAGTACATTACATGCATGCCTTGGCAATCAATTTGAACCAATTTCCTTGACCCTATGGGCCTGTCCTACTACATATCCACCCTTTTATTTTATCATGTGGGTACTCAACAGGAGTGGAGTTCTTTCCTCTGGGCTTGTAGACTCTGCCTCAGGGGGGCTCAGCAACTGGACTGTGCCTGTCTTAGGGTGGCTTGACAAACAAGCTCTTACCTGTTATTAACTATCAGCCCTCAAAGAGCATCCATCCCTGATGAATGACCCTGAGTGGGGAGGATCAAGTAGTAGCCTTTTGAATTTCAGAAAACCAGAATTTCATGCATAACCTCCTGTGGAGGGCTATGAGTTGGATGTCTAAGAGCCATTAACACCTGTACAGTCACCTTAGTGGCCACCTGTTGTTGCCAGATGTGCTGTAGGAGACACTTATAAAGGAGAAAGTTGAAAAGCATCACCCTGTCAATCAAAACATAAGTGAGAATCCAGGAGGGATCAAACAGCCTTTTTATATTATGCCAAACATTAAAAAAAATAAAGAATCAATGGCCATAACCTCTGCCCTTGTCTGATTTAACTGGAAAATTTCCTGGGTTAGCTGTAATGAATAATACAGAAACTTAGCTGACCATGAGCCATTAATATATTTAGCTACCTCCTGGCTTGCTAAACTAACATTCCTCATCTCAAAGGCATCATACAAAATGAGGAAAGTCAGGGTCCACAAGTCTTCAGGTTTTAGAGGGGCAGAGAGATCAAGAAAGAGCAATATATATATATATATCCCATCCTGGGTTATTTCCTCCTTGGTGAAAGCAGGCTGATCTGTGGCCAGGCACATATTTTTTTCTGGGACCCATATTGGTGTAGTGGCACTCTGAAGAAGAAACATAAGTATACCCTCTCCCATGGGTCAGCAGTGGGGCTGGCAGCTGCTATTGGAGAGAGATAGAATCTCTCCATCTCACCAGGGGCAGGATGTGTTCTTTGACAGAAACTCCTAGTGCTTGTTGGCCAGGCTGAGCCCTTTGTCATTAAAACTGAGAAAGTTCATATGGAAAGGACCTCTGTTAAGGCCAAATGAGGATCTCTCCTAGCCTCTGGTAAGATAGTTCTTGCCAATAGCTCTTTAAGAGTTCTCTTGGTCCTCTCCACAATGGCTTGTCTGTGAGGATTATAGGGGATGCCAGTTGTATGGGAAATATTCCAGAACCCCAGAAAGTCATTTAATTGTTGAGAGGCATAGGGAGAGCTATTGTCAGTCTTAAGTGCCCAAGGTATCCCCATAATGACCATGGCTGAATTAAGGACATTGATAGCATTGATGGCATTCTCCCTAGAAAGGGCTAGGGTATAAGCAAAGGAGGAACAGGTATCTATTATTACATGAACATACTTGAGATTGCCAAAAGGGGTATGATGCATGACATCAAGCAGCCAGATAGTGCTAGGCAACAAGCCTTAGGGATTAAACCCTGTGCTTTAAAGAAGTCCTAAGTGGGCAAGAGGGGAGCAAGTTGCACATGCCTGGGACAAATGTTTAAATTGGGAAACTAGTAATTCTGGAAGAAGTCTATGCAAATTCTGTGGAGAGAGATGGCCTGGCTTCCTCTAGGAGAACCATACTGGCTGTTAATATGATAGTGTCTATGAGCTCATTTCCTTGAGCCAATATTCCTGGTAATTTGGAGTGAGATCTAATATGTGACAGCTATCAATGCTCAGTCCTCTGATTTAGGACATTTTGTATGAGCAGCATGGTGCTGATGATGGGGTCAGTGAGCCTTTGACTCAAGAAAAGGCCAACACATGAATTGCCTGAACAGTGCACTGGCTGTCAGAAAAAGTATCAGCAGGCTTGATCTGGCACTCCACTAGAACCTTGATGAGGACCAATAGATCACCCAATTGAATGGAACAAGGGTTAGAGATAAAATATGTAACATCTTTGCATTCAGGACACTGGATAAGGATACCATATCTATTTTTATTGGAGTCTGAAAAGGCTAGGGTAGTATGAGGGATGGGAATGGAGGAGGGCAGTGTATGGGACTATATTTTTATTGGAATTGTGGGGAGTTCTGCTATGATTTTGTTTTTTAGCAAATGATTGTCAATACTTCCTGTAACCATTTACTGGAATGAGATAGAATCTGCCCAGATGGACTGGGTATTTTTTTTTTTTTTAAAAAAGGAAAGACAAACTTATCTGGCTCTCATTCATATGTTCTCAGTGCCAGCATCCATGCCTTAAGGCCAAATTGGAAGGACTGGTCAAACTTAGAGGTAACCTTATGAAGGTCATAATGTGCTTGATGCATCCATAGAAAGGGCTCAGATAGCCATAATACTCTCCCAATTCCCTTGGTGTCCAGAGGACCATTGCCAGTGAGGGTGTTTGGGGATCATGGCATTGTAGGCTGGAGGTGGCTAGAATGGCCAAAACCTTTTGCAGCAAATTTTTAGTTTCTTGAGTAAGCCTAACCTTAGTGGAAGGACAGGTGAGGCCCTCCAACAATGAAAAAAAAAAGGTGTCTCATCTCTTGGTCAGGGATGAGTAAGAGAGATTTAAGCCTATTAACCATGCCACATAATTGCTCTAATTCTGAGAGTGAGTAAAATTCCTCATTTCCATTGTTTTTTTTAAAAAGGGAGTGAAGTTGCTTAGCATTGGAAAAGCTTAAAAAGGCAAATGGGGGTACCAATTGGACCTTATCTGGAGCCACTACCAGACATAATTATGTGAGATCTTCTAATACACACCTTGGCAGTCTTTTGCATGTAGGCTGCATCTTGGTGTGCCAGGAGGAGAACATCCATATGATAGATCAGAAGAACATCCCTGGGGACATTGACCAAAGCTTGAGAAACATAAATGACAAATAGTGGGGCTATTCTTTGTTCCTTGGGGCAAAACAGTCCATTGATATCTCTTAGCAGGTTTATTTATATTAGGTTCCTATACAGAAAAGACAAAATGATCTTGATCCTGTGGCACCAGAGGAATTTGAAAGAGCAATCCTTAATATCTAAAGCTAACATATAATAAGGTGGATGAATAGTACTAGGGGAGAGGAGGCCTGCCTATGTAGACCCCATTTTTTTCCATTTGACCATTAGCTCCATGAAGGTACTGCAGGAGGCAGTGGCATCCCTATTTCTTGGGTATAACAAATATGGGGTTATTATGTTTATTTGTGGATGGTTCTATGTGCCCCATCTTTAGCTGTTCTGCAACTAATTCCTAGATTGACAGCTTGGGTTCAATTATATGTCACTGTCCCACCCATACTTCTTGATCCAGGAGCCACATCCATGGAATGGGCCTAGGGGCTCAATCATAGTGGATCTTATGGAGACAGTGACCCTTAGAATTTGGGGTGCAGATCTCATGAAGGGTTACATACTGCAAGACCCACTTTTTCATAAACATTGATGTCATTAAAAAAAGGCCCTTTCATCTGTAGTTAGGACAACATCCATATTCTCTAAAATATCTCTGCCCCACAGGTTCCTAGGTATATTGGAAATAATAGGTAAATGGTTCCTCGATTGCCATCAAGAGCCTTCCAATGGATCAGATGAGTAGTCATCGTAGAATCTTGTTGGCCTCTCACACCACTGATAGGGGGGCAGGTTAAAACTTTCAATGAGGGAAGCGAAGTACCTCAGTCTTGTTTAGAATGGTAACATCTGCACCCATGTCAACCAAGCCTTTGACAGCTTGTCCATCAAGATAAACTGTCAGCATTGAAGAGTATGAAAATAAATGGGCACTATCCAATAGATTTTTGAATTGCCAGAACCTCCTCTTACTGGCAGGGCTGAGGAGCACCCCAACTAGAGTTTAAAAAAGCTGGTGTTTCATCAGGCTGTGACCTGCAACCTTTGACCAGTGAAATTCCTTATTATATCTGGGACATAGGATCCTAGGTTTTTCCCAGAGGCAATTATGCCACAAATTGTCTGGTTTGCCACATCCCCAGCAAGTTCTATCTACCAGGAGACCCTTGGGAGTGTCATTAGCATGCTGCCTGTCAGTGAAGAGAGCACCAGGGAGGTGGTAAGAGCAGCAAAGGGACCAGTGCTGCATTTGAGATCTCTGGTGGTTGCTCCCATTTTTGTATGTCTTCATTTCATATGGCTGCAATCACATTATGGGTTTGGGCAATGAGCACCTCCCAAGTCAGCTTATATATAGTCAACATATATCTAGTGGAGCCTGCATCTACTCTGTACTCTACTGCCTCATTGACATGGTCCAGGAAGTTGGTGAAGAGCTTCCCTGGCTGTTGGGTAAGATTTCCATAGTAAACTGAAGGGTCTCAAGGGATGCATGCCTTAAGAGCCTTGAAGGTCATGTAAGAAACCTGTTGGTAGTAGGCTCAATGGCCAATCTTTGCCCACGGATGGGAAGAAAAATGTTTTCTCACCCAGTGAGCATGTCAAAGTTCACTGGAACATTAATTAAGAGTTTCATTTGTTCTTGAGGTTTTGCTTGACCACTGTAAGCCAATTTCCAGCTAAGAAAGGCAGCTGGCTCCAGCACAGCTTTGAGCAGACTATACCAATCAAACTATGTCTGTAGTTGCATTGTCCATTAAGTGAGGATATGTTTGAAGTAAGGTGAGTCCAGCCTGACTCATTATCTGCCTTCTGGATGAGAGAGAGTTCAGCTATAGGGGTGGGAATCCAGGGGTGCACAGTAGCATTTGGACCCAGGTTAACCAGATAAGTCTTTACAGGCCTCCCAGTTATGAATGGGGCTGCTTTGGGCAGTGACAGGTATGCAGTGGAACAGGGGAGTAGTAGGTCTCCTAGGCAAGCAGGTCTTGGGGAATATTGTCTAAACATACCCTGGCTGGGGGATTGATATCTGTGGCAGAAGTAGGGCCAATGGGGGAGCAGCACATGGGCTCTTAATGGCAGCTACATTCTCCTTGACAGATTTCATTGGGCCCAAGCTGTCTGCCCCCTCTTTGGATGCCCTAAAGAGGTTAGACCTGGAAGGGGAGGAGGTGATGATGTGGTTACACATTTTGTAGAGGGAGACAGCAGGCAAGCAACAGTCAGAGAGAAGATGATAATCAACAGGGGTGGAAATTTATATTGGACGTTTATGTCTTGTGCTTAGTAGGGGACTCCCATCATTTTTTAGGCCACCATCATATGCCCACATGGTGTCTCCAGATAAGGGATGGCATTCAGGAGCCAAGCCTTGGTTCCACCTCCTGGCAGTTAGTCCTGAGGTGGAGGTGCTAGGCAATCTACAACAGAAAAAAAAATGTGCCTTCCTAATGGGACAGGCAGACAAACATGACAGACAATACAAAAGAAGGAAAGAAATTAGTGTCTCAAAGCTTACCTGCTGAAGGGACCAAAAGTACACAACATTGAGGGACCTTCTCACCGATACACACCATCTTGGGAGTGCTGTTCAGCACTGTGAGTGAAGGGAGGGAGATGATCAGAATTGGCACAGGAAAGTGACAGTAACAGAAGTCCCACATTCAGGGGACAGATGTTGCTGGGTCCTAAGGGCTCCCTCAGGGGAGGGGCTGAGAAGGCGCAGTGTCCATGACACAGACACCGGGAGTCAGGTGAAGGCAAATAGCAGACTCATTTATTCAGTACCAAGGAAGGCCTTACATACCCTTCTACCAGTACCCAGGTTGTGTCTCAATATGGTGAGATTACATGGTTGCCCTTCATTAGCTAGGAATGATTGGGACCTCTGAGAGTGACTATTGCTAGGCCCTCAGGAACTCTGACAATGCCTGTTGCTAAACTTTCTGAAAGACTCCAGGTTGGCTCAAAAGGAAGTACGTTATCTGCATGCCTTGGCAATTGGTTTGAGTAAATTTCCTTAACCCTGTGGGCCTGTCCTACTACAGCTAGGCAATCTTCAAACACTTCAAAGACTTACAGAATATGGCATTTAAAATGTTTTAGGAAGTTAGACTTTTCTTGACAGTGAGACATGTCTGCTCCTGTCAGTACCAATTACTTCAAAGAGGATGATGGGCATTGAAGAACCTCCATAGGGAGTTTGTTTTCTTTATGGCAAAAGTCAGCCATGTGAAAAAGAAAGTACCCTTGCCTCAATTGCTGACAGTATGCTGTACAAATTGGACAAGAAGGACAAAAAAGAAAGTGACTGCAGAAGTTTGCCAAGGCAAAGTGAGACAGTCCTTCAAAAATCCTGCTTCACAGATAAGTCTGTCAGATGTGTAGGTCTTTAAGCTGAAGATCGATGCCCAAACATTGCAGTGAAAATTTTGTGATTGTTCAGGCAGCCTGATGTGTCTGTCATTAGGTAACATTACATCCTTCTTGAGTCTTTGATAGAGTTGAAAACTAGTATACTGTCTCTTGTATACTGTAAGGATTTGCCACTCAAATTGGTTTAATCAAACACTGATTGGCTGGTACAAGGGCAGGAAGTTAGATGGGAAAGCCAAACTGAGAATACTGGGAAAAAGGAGGACGGAGTCAAGGAGTCGCCAACCAGATGCAGAGGATGTAAGATGAGAGTGTCATTTTGCGAAAAGATACCAAGCCATGTGTCTAAACATAGATAAGATTTATGAATTAATTCAAGGGTAAGAGCTAGTTAGTATTAAGCCTAAGCTACTGGCTGATCATTTATAAGTAATATTAAGCCTCAGAATCAATTATTTAAGCAGCTGCTTCTGGGTATTTGTGAACAGGCAGGTGGGAGAGAAACTTCTGCCTACAGAATGCAGATAGATACAGGAACTGGGTAGCATATAAAGTAAATGCATATGTGAAGATAAGATATGATGCAGATTGTTTTCTGAAAGTAAACAATATCTATCTCTTGCTGTCTACAATGTCAACAAGTACAAAATTTGAGCAGAGGAAAAGCTGTCTAAATGTTTGACAGGGCATTTATTTCATAGTGGATAGAGTAGAAAAAAAATATTACTATTTAGCCATGTGTCCATGTAATATTAATACTTCTTGCCTTGAGGAATTTTTTTCTATCACTAACCACCCACTGGCTTCCCAAAAATTCAATTCAATTCTAACACTAAATACCCAAATTTGACCAGATCTCAGAGGTTAGTGGCTGAGTCTTACCAGAATACACCAGCTCCTATGCCATTCAAAAATGGGGTACCAGTCTCTCTACACTACTGCAGGAATAGTTACAAGTTGAGAGTTTGCTATGACCCATGCTGCCAATGTGATGATTCTTTTGTACCATGCTTAGGACTTGAGGGAACATTTCATCATCTAAAACCAGGATATGTCTCAGGAGTAGCCCTATGGAAGAGATGCACAGGATAAGATGATGGGGCTTCCTTGCTTTTCCTGGACACATTACCCTTCATTTATCTACTGTTTACACTATGAAAGCTCTCAAAATAAAAATTCCTTCATAGGCATGACTGATCAAGTATTGATCAATGGTTATTGAACTCAACACTCCACATTTTTTCTTCCCAATAGAAAATTCTTTTAATCAGTTTTTCCCAACCATCACCCATCTTGAAATAGACATTCAGATCATCATGTTTGTATAAACTCAGGCCCATTATCAATAAAATAAGACACTTTATAGCTTAGAAGCTGTGTCAAGAACCAGGCAAAAAGCCCACTATCTTTTAATATAATAAGTGACTGCATACAAAACACTTAGATCAAATATTTATTGTGTAGTTAACAGTATTTGAAGGAACCACCTCCATTATATAGTATTTGATAGCTAGCAAAAATACTCCTATGAAGGAAAATAAAAATGAAAAACTATATCTAGTAAGATAATCCAAAATTTTTTTCCAAAGAAATACCCCATGTAAAGGTGTATTTTCCCAAAAAACATATTACAAAATAACACTAGTATCACATAAACTTCCTTTTATGTATTTTTATTTTTTTTTAGAATTTCATACATGTGTATAAAGTATTTTGACCAAATTCACATCCTTATTCTTCCCCTACAAGTCCTCCCATACCCTCCTATTCTTTATTAATATATATATATATATATATATATATATATATATATATATATATCCAAGTTTCATGCACTCTTCTAAAAGCTATCAAATTCAACTGGTTCTGGTAGTATGTACATGTATATAGGGCTACCTACCAGAGCCTGGACCACCTATCTAGGGTACATCTCTGAGGAGAATCAATACTCTCTCTATTAGCAGTTATCAGCTGCCAATGCCAATAGTTACTCAGCTAGGAGCAGTGCCTTGTTACTCTTTCCATCAGCAATTCAATTTTGACTGGCTTGATGGTTCTATGCATACTGCCACAATCATTGTGTATAACAAGCCTATCATGTCTACAAAACAATGTTTGGCAAATGTCCTCTGGCAACCTATGTCTCTTAGAATCTTTCTATCCCCTCTTCCTAGATGATATACCACAGAAACCTCTAAAGACAATAAACATTAACAAATTTAAGTTGATGAACCTTGATAATAAAACTCAACATTATAATCAAGGAAAATGGGATAGAAACTCACTCAGAATATATGTTGCATCATGTAAACATTACTACACAATTCCAATGTATTTCAAAGCAATAACATGACAACTAAGCTGTGTTGACGTAACATTGAAAAACAAATCAGTTAAATGGATTGCATTAACAGAGAAAAATAATCTCATCAGAAATAATATATTTTGATATAATCTAACACACTCCTTATAACACACACTCTCAGAAGGAAAACTAGGCATCAAAGAAGAATAAGAAATAAACACCAAAGACTAGGGAAGAAAGACTGAAAAAGAAACTCATTCTCTGTAGAGTGTAAAATCGGGTACACACAAAAATAATGTGAAATAAACTCTCTGTTATAAGAGTCAATTCAGGGATGAAGACATATCTTAGCTATGAAAGTATGTATTTCTGTTGAGAAGACTAAGTTTGCTTCCCAGAACCTATATCAAGTTGTTCCCAACTATCTGTAACTCCACCTTAAGGGAAATCAACACCTGTGACCTCTGTTGGTACTTGTAGTCACACACACACACACACACACACACACACACACACACAGAGACAGAGAGAGACAGAGAGAGACAGAGACAGAGACAGAGAGACAGAGACAGAGACAGAGAGAGACAGAGAGAGAGAGAGAGAGATATTGAGAAACAGATAGATAAAAATAAATCTTATAAAAAATCTTAGTGACCTAGGCATGACAATATATACCTTTAATCCCAATACTTGGAAGGTAGAGGCAGGAGGATCTCTGTGAGTTCAAGGTGAGCCTGGCCTGCATAATGAGTTTCATGCCAGCCAGGTCTATAGAGTGAGACCCAGTTTCAAAAAAAAAAAACAATTCAGCATGGTTTGTAGACCTAAAATCATATGGAAATCAATTTTACAAATATATTAACAACATAAATTTAGAGAACAATTTAAAAATGCTTTTCAGTGTTATTAAAACATACTATTATTAAAATTATGGATTCTCTTTGATTTTATCTAATAATGTTAGAAGTATGTCCCCAAGGCTCAGTAACTACATTGTAGGCAGAAGTTTCTGTCCAGCCCAGTCCTGTAGCCATTCAGTCCCAAATAAACACTCAGAGGCTTATATTAATTATAAACTGTTTGTTCTATTGCTCAGGCTTCTTGCTAACTAGCTCTTACAACTTAACTCAACCCATTCCTACTAATCTATGTTTTGCCACGTGGCTTCATGGCATTACCTCCTCTTGTATCTTGCTTCTCCTGGTGGCAGCTTGGAGTATCTCCCTGACTCTGCCCTTCTTCTCTATCTCTCTTGAATTTCCCACCTGGCTCGATCCTGACTTGCCCTAGGTTAATGAAGCTTTATTTATTAACCAATGGGAGCAATACATATTCACAGCATACAGAAAGATACCCCAAAGCACTACATCATCCATTTTGTACCTTAGAAGACTCAAGAATAGGTTATATCCCTTCTTAATGAACAGTGACCTTACAAATTCAACAAGAACGTTGTTAAAGTAAGTTGAGTTTGAAATTTAAGTCTAGGTAACCATGGTTAATGTGTAAGTAATAAGAGATGGACAATAGTGACAGAGAAATACTGTAAACTAAATGTTGCAGTTTATTTTCCCTTTAACTTTCTAAACTAAATCAAAGAGATACAATTATGGTTCTTAAACTAGCCACAATAACACTGAGTATGGTTTTCAAAATAGCCTCAAAATCTCTCGGTGAAATTATAGACTTAATTTTGAAACATTAAGTTTCAGGCCACCCACTGTGAACTTCATGGACAAAAGCCCAAAAACAGAGCTTAGTACAAGGACTTAGAGAGTTTAAAGCTACATGAGATAAAGCTGAATAGATTCTAAAGGAATGCAACATTATTTAATTAAAATATAAAAAGGAATACTGGAATATATGAGCTAGTTTATAGGACACATCTGAGCTTCAGGCTAGTTCAAAAATAATTGTTGCACAATTCATCACCTTCAACTACATACCCAACGCTCTCTTTGAGTATATGCTTTTATAACAAGATGAACTGTTTAAGCAATTAAAATTCATGGAAAAAAGAATACCATGTCTTCCTTCTTACTTTTAACAGTGTCAAAGAAAAGCCAAAGCTGAACAATAGTTAATATGGTTAAAGCAGATTTATTCAAGAGAATTTAGTGGGGAGACCTCAGTATAGGACTGACCATGTTCTGAATACACAGGGTTAATTTCGAATTCACAGTAGTGGAACAATGTGGAGTCAGTGGGTGAAAAACTGCTAAGAGAAACAGTAGATGCTGGCTGAAGTGGCCCAGCAGGATCCTTGCTGCAGACAAGCAAAAGTAACCAGGCATCACCATGCAGCTCTTGGAAGGCAAGAAACCCAAATAAAGATCAAAGTGGAGGTCCTCCTTAAACTGATGTGGCAGGATGCTGACAAGAATATGTAAGTCCAAAAGTTAAACCAAGTTTGAAAGTTCAGGTGAACCTGAGGGAAGTTTAGACCAGAAAAGAAATCTTTGTGGTTAAGATGAGAGGTTTGTAGTAACCACTGGGATTCTAGTGAGGGTTCTCAGGACAGCTGTATATCAGAGACATGATTGAAGGGGATGTCTGTCTTTCCTGACCTTGTTTAGAGTATGCTGTGCCATAGGAGAACAATTGCTTTTGTTTCCCCTGTGTTCAAACATGCAGTGTGAATATAAAGTACGTACTTATCAGCTCATCATGGAGGTAGTTTAAATATTTACTTACAAAGAGGTATTTCATATAATGGCAACTTTCTTCATTAATTCATTCACTGAACTGAAAACCTTCATTAATTCATTTTGTATGAACTGAAAACCTGCTGTGGCTCAGACATTATTCTAGGTTCAAGACAAAACACTAAGATTCCAGTGATCAGAGATGTGATAAACATACAGAGGGAGAATGGGTGTTAGTCACTGAGTAATCTCTATCACTGCATAAACAGTTCCTATAATCCACTCATTTGCCCACACTGTAGCACAGATAGTCACAGTGCAATTGAATGTCATAAAAATCCAATCACCTTTAACTATAAATAAGCCAAGTTATGCACAGGTTATTTCCTTTCAACATTCAGTAACTAAAACACCAGGAACTTATATAAGCAACATGGATTAAAAGCAGATTTTATATCGATTATACCTAATATTTGAATATACTTGAAACCGTGACAGAATTGTCCATGAGGAAGGAGTAATTTGGTGAGGGTATACGAAAATGGGTACAAAAAGAGACAGCATTGAAGGCTTTGAGTAATGCTAGTTCCCTCAATTATGAGGTTCATGTAGGAGAGGAAGGCACATCAATTATGGGTTTGTTTCTTTATCTTGTGTCCACTCTGATAAGTTAGCACTGTCTGCTTTGAGGAGTCTAGCTCCTGGTTAAAACCATTCCTCACCCAGAGCAATTATAGTGGCTTTGTACTGTGAAAGAAAGCTGCTTTTTTAAATCATTAGCTTGTGGTGATATTGTGTTCCCCAAAATATTGTGCACCCTAATAAACTCATCTGGGGTCAGGGAACAGAACGGCCACTAGATACAGAGGCCAGAAAATGGTGGCACACACACTTTTAATCCTAGAATTCCAAAGGCAGAGATCCATCTGGATCTCTGTGAGTTCAAAGCTACACTGTAAACAGCCAGGCATATGCCTTTAATCCCAGGAAGTGATGGCAGGAAGCAGAAAGGTATACAAGGTATGAGGACCAAGAACTAGAGCCTGGTTAAGCTTTTAGGCTTTTAGCAGCAGTTCAGCTGAGATTCATTCCAGATGAGGACACAGAGGTTTCCAGTTTGGGGATACAGGATTAGCTGAGAAGTTGGCGAGGTGAGGTCTGCTCTGGCTGGTTCTGTTTCTCTGATCTTTCAGCATTCACCCCAATACCTGGCTCTGAGTTTGTTTTTATTAATAAGACCCTTTAAGATTCATGCTACATTAACTGATGTGCTTTTTTTTTTTTTTTTTTTTTTTGCTAGGATTGGTTGATGACAAGAGATGATGATTAATTCCTTATACCCATTTCTGCCCTCAATCTCCTGGTAAACTATTGATGAGTAGGTATGTACACTAAAGATTTAAAGTAGAGCTGGCTGATTCTTTTCTTTTCTTTCTTTTCTTTTATTCCTTTTATTTTATTTTACAATACCATTCAGTTCTACATATCAGCCATGGATTCCCTTGTTCTCCCCCCTCCTGCCCCCCTCCCCTTACCCCCAGCCCACCCCATTCCCACCTCTTCTACGGCAAAGCCTCCCCCAAGGACTGAGATCAACCTGGTAGACTAAGTCCAGGCAGGTCCAGTCCCCTCCTCCCAGACTGAGCCAAGCGTCCCTGCATAAGACCCAGGTTTCAGACAGCTGGTTCATGCACTGAGCACAGAACCTGGTCCCACTGCCTGGATGCCTCCCAAACAGATCAAGCCAATCAACTGTCTCACCTATTCAGAGGGCCTGATCCAGTTAGGGACCCCTCAGCCTTTGGTTTATAGTTCATGTATTTCCATTCGTTTGGCTATTTGTCCCTGTGCTTTATCCAACCTTGGTTTCAACAATTCTCACTCATATAAACCCTCATCTTTCTCGCTAATTAGACTCCTGGAGCTCCACCCGGGGCCTAGCTGTGGATCCCTCAGTTCTTGGATGGGGTTTCTAGCACGACTACTAAGGTGTTTGGCCATCCCATCACCAGAGTAGGTCAGTTCGGGCTGTCTCTCTACCATTGCCAGCAGTCTATTGTGGGGGTATCTTTGTGGATTTCTGTGGGCCTCTCTAGCACTTTGTTTCTTCCTTTTCTCATGTGGTTTTCATTTATCATGGTCTCCTATTCCTTGTTCTCCCTCTCTGTTCTTGATCCAGCTGGGATCTCCTGCTCCCACAGGCTCTCTTTCCCTCGACCCTCACCCTTCATTACTCCCGCTCCTGTCCAGGCTGTTCATGTAGATCTCAGCAATTTCTCCATCCTTGGACGATCCCCGTGTCTTTCTTGGGGTCCTATTTTCTAGGTAGCCTCCCTAGTGATGTGAGTAGCAGTCCAGTCATCCTTGTTCCACATCTAGTATCCTCCTATGAGTGAGTACATACCATGTTTGTCTTTCTGAGTCTGGGTTACCTCACGCAGGATGAATTTTTTTAGATCCATCCATTTGCCTGCAAACCTCATGAGTAGAATTCCATTGTGTATATGTGCCACATTTTATTTATCCATTCTTCAGCTGAAGGGCATCTAGGTTGTTTCCAGGTTTTGGCTATTACAAACAATGCTGATATGAACATAGCTGAGCAAATGCTCTTGTGGTATGATTGAGCATTCCTTGGGTATATGCCCAAGAGTTGTATAGCTGGATTGTGGGGGAGATTGATTCCAAATTTTCTAAGAAAGCACCATATTGATTTCCAAAGTGGTTGTACAAGCTTGCATTCCTACCAGCAGTGGAGGACAGTTCCCCTAGCTCCACATCCTCTCCAGCATAAGGTGTGTCCAGTGTTTTTGATCTTAGCCATTCTGACAGGCATAAGGTGGTATCTCAGAGTTGTTTTGATTTGCATTTCCCTGATGGCTAGGGATATTGAGCAATTCCTTAAATGTCTTTCAGCCATTTGAATTTCCTCTGTTGAGAATTCTCTGTTTAGTTCTATAGCCCATTTCTTAATTGGACTGTTGGTCATTTTGATATCTAATTTCTTGAGTTCCTTATATATTCTGGATATCATTCCTCTGTCAGATGTGGGGTCCCATCAGTGTCCCATCAGTTTGGGTATGTGGTGTCTTCATTTTCGTTGATCTAGGAAGTCTTTAATTTCTTTATTTACTTCTTCCTTAACCCATTGGTGATTCAGTTGAGCATTATTCAGTTTCCATGAGAGTGTAGGTTTTCTGTAGTTTTTGTTGTTGTTGAAATCTAACTTTAAACAATGGTGGTCTGATAGAACACAGGAGGTTATTCCAATTGTTTTGTATCTGTTGAGATCTGCTTTGTGGCCAAGTATGTGGTCGAGTTTAGAGAAGGTTCCATGGGGTGCTGAGAAGAAGGTCTATTCTTTTTTGTTAGGATGGAATGTTCTGTAGATATCTACTAGGTCCATTTGGGTCATGACATCAGTTAAGTCCTTTATTTCTCTGTTAAGTTTCGATTTGGGAGATCTGTCCAGTGGTGAAAGTGGGGTGTTGAGATCTCCCACTATTAATGTGTAGGGTTTTATATGTGGTATAAGCTTTAGTAATGTTTCTTTTACATATGTGGGTGCCCTTGTATTTGAGGCATAAATCTTCAGAATTGAAACTTCATCTTGGTGGATCTTTCCTGTGATGAGTATGCAATGCCCTTCGTGATCTCTTTTGATTAATTTTAGTTTGAAGTCTATTTTCCTGGATATCAGGATGGCTACACCCGCTTGTTTCTTAAGACCGTTTGATTGGAAAGTCTTTTCCCAGCCTTTTATTCTTAGGTAGTCTCTGTCTTTGAATTTGAGGTGTGTTTCTTGTTTTCTTGTATGTAGCAGAAAGATGGGTCCTGCTTTCATATCCCTTCTGTAAGCCTATGTCTTTTTATAGGTGAATTAAGTCCATTGATATTAAGGGATATTAATGACCAGTGATTGTTCATCCCTGTTATTTTTTTGGTGGTAGTGTGTGTGTACTTATCTTCTTTGGGGTTTATTGCTGTGGTTTTATCTATTGCCTGTGTTTTCATGGGTGTATCTGACTTTCTTAGGTTGGAATTTTCCTTCTAGTGCTTTCCTTAGGGCTGGGTTTGTGGATAAGTATTGTTTAAATCTGGCTTTGTCTTGGAATGTCTTGTTCACTCTGTCTATGATGATTGAAAGTTTTGCTGGGTATATTAGTCTGGGCTGGCATCCATGGTCTCTTAGTGTCTGCATTACATCTGTCCAGGTCCTTCTGGCTTTCAAAGTCTCCATTGAGAAATCGGGTGTTATTCTGATGGGTTTGCCTGTATAGGTCACTTGGCCTTTTTCCTTTGCTGCTCTTAATAGTCTTTCTTTATTCTGTACATTTAGTTGTTTAATTATTATGTGGCAAGGGGACTTTTTTGGGGGGTCTAGTCTGTTTGGCGTTCTATAGGCTTCTTGTATCTTCATAGGCATTTCCTTCTTTAAGTTGGAAAAGTTTTCTTCTATGATCTTGTTGAATATATTTTCTGTGCCTTTGAGTTGGTATTCTTCTCCTTCCTCTATCCCTATTATTCGTAGGTTTGGTCTTTTCATGGTGTCCCAAATTTCTTGAACATTTTGGTTCATGGCTTTGTTGGCTTTAGTGTTTTCTTTGACTGGTGAATCTATTTCTACTACTGTATATTCAATGCCAGAGATCCTCTCTTCTGTCTCTTGCATTCTGTTGGTTATACTTGCATCTGAAGTTCCCAATCGTTTACTCAGATTTTCTATTTCCAGAATTCCCTCTGTTTGTGTCTTCTTCATTTTTTCTATTTCCCTTTTCAGGTCTTGGACTGTTTTCTTCATTTGTTTCATTGCTTTTTCATGATTTTCTTTCAGTGCTTTATTGTTTTCTTCCAGGACTTTATTGTTTTCTTCTAATTTGTTTGCCCTTTCTTCTAGTTATTTATAGCATTCTTCCCATTTTTTTTTGTCTTTTCCTCTACACAAGCCTCTACCTTCTTCATGATGTTATTCATAAGGCTGTTTTCTTCTGCTTCTTCCAATTGTTGATGTTCAGGTCCAGATGTTGGAGGAGAGTTATTTTCTGGTGATGCTGTATTGCTCTTCCTTTTGTTGTATGTACTTCTGCCTTGATATCTGCCCATCTCCTTGTGGTTCGTTCTTGGTCTTATCAGTGTACTTGGTTCAGACAGAGCTGACAGATTTGGGAAGTCTCTCTCTCTTGTCTAGATGAGAGCTCTCTTGTCCAAATGGGAACTCTGGGGCAGGATGGGAGCTCTTGTCCAGACAGGAAGTCTGGGGCAGGATGGGAGCTCTCTCTCTCTGGCCCAGAAGGGAAGTCTGGGGCATAATGGGAGCCTCCTTTTCATACATAAAAGTTTAGATTTATGATTCCTTTAAGGTTCCTTATAAGATCACCTTTCAAGTTAAGGTAATAAGATCACCTTTCAAGTAATAATGTGATCAGTCCTTTCTTTGTAACTGCAAAACACAGCCTGCCAGTAAAAGAATATCTTGCTTGCTTACACACTGTTAATCTATAACAAATTGCTTGGGTATGAATATATGTGAGTTCTTGGGATAATTTGTTTTTCACCTCTAATACATCAAAGCTGTGCAAGCTGTCTCACCATAGGTAGTGGGCTCCTACCCACTCAAACACCAAGGATGGATCCTGATTCCACTGCCAGGGGGGCCCTTAAGCAGATCAAGCTACACAACTGTCTTGTTTATGCAGAGGGCCTAGTCCAGTCCCATGGAGGCTCTACAGCTGATGGTCTAAAGTTTGTGAGTTCCCACTAGTTTGGTTTGGTTGTCTCTGTAGGTTTCCCCATCATGATCTTGATGCTCCTTGCTCCTTCTCTCTCTTTGAGTAGACTCCTGGAGCTAGGCCTGGTGCTTGACTGTGGATTGCTGCATCTGCTTCCATTAGTTACTGGATGAAGGCTCTATGATGACAGTTAGGGTATTCACCAATTTGATTACGGGGGTAAGCCAGCTCAGGCACCCTCACCAATATTGCTAGTAGTCTAAGCTAGGGTCATCCTGTGGAATCCTGGGAACTTCCCTAGCACGCTGTTTCTCTCTATCCCCATGATGTCTCCCACTATCAAGGTATCTCTTTAATTGCTCTCCCAATCCATCCCTGTTCCAGCTTGACCATCCTGTTCCCTTATGTTCTCATCCCCCATCCCCTACACTCCATTGCCTACCCTCATCTCTAGTTTATTCATGGAGATCTCATCTATTTCCCCTTCCCAAGGTGATCCATGCATCCCTCTCAGGGTCCTCCTTGTTAGCTAGCTTCTCTGGAGCTGTGGGTTGTAGTCTGGTTATCCTTTGCTTTACATCTAGTATCTACTTATGAGTGAGTACATATTGTGTTTGTCCTTCTGAGTCTGGGTTACCTCACTGAGGATGATATTTTGTAGTTCCTTCCATTTGCCTGCAAATTTCATGATGTCATTGTTTTTCTTTCTTTCTTTTTCTTTCTTTCTTTCTTTCTTTCTTTCTTTCTTTCTTTCTTTCTTTCTTTCTTTTTTTCCCCTGAGTAATACTCTAGTCCCAGCATGTGAGACCTCATGGGCAGTGTAGGATTATCTATGCTATCCCATGTCTTCACATTTTTGTCTAAATTCTTTAAATCTAATAAGAGTTCTCCTACATGTAGATTCAAACTCAACCATCTATGAAGTCATAACCTTCATCATTTGGAATAACTTGTCAGAGAAGAAAGAGTTCAATTATTCAGTTCCAATAGTGTGTGTGTGTGTGTGTTTGTGTACGTGTGTGTGTGTGTGTGTGTGTGTGAGAGAGAGAGAGAGAGAGAGAGAGAGAGAGAGAGAGAGAGGGAAAGAGAGAGAGAGAGAGTGAGAGAGAGAGAGAGAGAGAGAGAGAGAGAGAGAGAGAGAGACTAAAGCAGTAGTGCTAGTGATACCAGATAAGAAAATGGCACAATATTCAAGAAAATCATTCTATTCACTAAGCCATCATGGTAGCTTTAAAATGTTCTAGGTTTTCTTCGATTAAAATGTAGTTTGTTCCTGTGGGTCACTTACTTTTCTGAGAGGAAAGAAGCAGCCACAGCAAACATATTAACTAGGTTTTTGTCACTGTGATAAAACAGCATGACCAAGGCAACTCATAGAAGGAAATGTTTATTTGGGTTTACAGTTTCAGGGTGATCAGAGACCGTGATGATTGAGCAACAATTGTAACAAATAACAGACATGGAAACAGGAACAGGAAACTTAGAACTCATATCTTGAACCTCAAACACAAAGCAGAGAAAACAACTGGAAATAGTGCGAGTCTTCAAAATTCAAAAGTGATGTACTTCCTCCAACAAGGCTGAATCTCTTTAATAAACTTCCCCCATATATTACCACCATCTATGGACTAAATGGTCAAATACATGAGCCTCTGGGGGACTTACTCATTCAGACCACCACAGCGAGGCTGGTCATTTTCTTTTTGTATACCTTGTGTTCATTCATAGGCAAGAATTGCTAACATGGGGAGTTCATAGATATGAGTGGTGAGGCCTCTATAATTGCTGCCACAGTACTAAGAGAGAAGAGAAACTGTCCTCATTAGGGAAAGAGCATTGGCTTTGAAATCACACTCATTCAAACTAAATTCCATGCCCCATCCCTGGGGAGTAGCATGTGGCTTAGGGAAACTACTTTTCATACATGAACTGAAGTTCACAGAAAAAAGTCCCACCCATACCCTATGATGAAAATTCTACAAGTTGATTGAATGATCAGAACTTCGTTTTAATTTTGGAGATAGAGTCTCACTATGTTACCCAGGCTGAGCTACAGTTCTCACTCCTCCAGCCTCTGCCTCCCACGTATATGGGGTGACAGATATGCACAACTGCATACAACTTACCTTTGTTTTTCTGAGATTTTTAACTCCAAGCATCTCTCTTAGCATTTTTTTTTTTTTTTTTTTTTTTTTTTTTTTTTTTTTTTTTTTTTTTATTTATTTTATTTTATTTTTTTTTTTGTGATATATATTTTTTATTTTACAATACCATTCAGTTCTACATATCAGCCATGGGTTCCCCTATTCTCCCCCCTCCCACGCCCTCCCCTTACCCCCAGCTCACCCTCCATTCCCACCTCCTCCAGGACAAGTCCTCCCCCGAGGACTGTGATCGACTTGGTAGAATCAGTCCAGGGAGGTCCAGTCCCTTCCTCCCAGACTAAGCCAAGTGTCCCTGCATAAGTTCCTGGTTTCAAACAGCCAACTCATGGAATGAGCACAGGACTTGGTCCCACTGCCTAGATGCCTCCCAAACTGATCAAGCCAATCAACTGTCTCACCTATTCAGAGGGCCTGATCCGGCTGGGAGCCCCTCAGTCTTTGGTTCATAGTTCATGTGTTTCCATTCATTTGGCTATTTTTTTTTCAATAATTGAGTAAAACTGAAATTTATTATATGCCACAGTCGTCCTAGGGACCTCCATGCTATATATATAGCCTCTATGGTTCTATGGGTTGTGGTCTGATTGTTCATTTTATATCTAGAATCCACCAATGAGTGAGTACATACCATAACTGTCTTTCTGGGTTTGGGTTACCTCACTCAGGATGATTTTTTCTAGTTCCATCCATTTGCCTGCAAATTTCATGCTTTCATTGTTTTTCTCTGCTGAGTAGTACTCCATTGTGTATATGTACCACATTTTTTTCATCCATTCTTCCGTTGATGGGCATCTAGGTTGTTTCCAGGTTCTGGCTATTACAAATAGTGCTGCTATGAACATAGCTGAGCATGTATCTTTATGGTATGTATCAGCATTCTTTGGGTATATGCCCAAGAGTGGGATGGCTGGGTCTTGAGGTAGTTCGATTCCTAATTTTCTGAGAAACCGCCATACTGATTTCCATAGTGGTTGTACAAGTTTACATTCCCACCAACAGTGGAGGAGTGTTCCCTTTGCTCCACATCCTCTCCAACATTGGTTGTCATTGGTGTTTTTGATCTTAGCCATTCTAACAGGTGTAAGGTGGTATCTCAGAGTCGTTTTGATTTGCATTTCTCTGATGATTAAGGATGTTGAGCATTTCTTTAAATGTCTTTCAGCCATTTGTAGTTCTTGTTTTGTGAATTCTCTGTTTAGCTCTTTAGCCCATTTTTTAATTGGACTGTTCAGTGCTTTGATGTCTAGTTTCTTGAGTTCTTTATATATTGTGGAGATCAATCCTCTGTCAGATGTGGGGTTGGTGAAGATCTTTTCCCAATCTGTTGGCTGTCTTTTTGTCTTATTGACTGTGTCTTTTGCCCTGCAAAAGCTTCTCAGTTTTGAGAGGTCCCATTTATTAATGGTTGTGCTCAGGGTCTGTGCTGTTGGTGTTTTATTTAGGAAATGGTCTCCAGTGCCAATGCGTTCAAGAGTGCTTCCTATCTTCTTTTCTATTAAGTTTAGTGTAACTGGATTTATGTTTAGGTCTTTGATCCACTTGGACTTGAGTTTTGTGCATGGTGACAGATATGGATCTATTTGTAATCTTTTACATATTGACATCCAGTTGTGCCAGCACCATTTGTTGAAGATACTTTCTTTGTTCCATTGTATAGTTTTGGCTCCTTTGTCAAAAACCAGGTGTTCATATGTGCATGGATTAATGTCAGGGTCTTCAATTCGATTCCATTGGTCCGTATGTCGGTTTTTATACCAGTACCAAGCTGTTTTTATTACTATAGCTCTATAGTAGAGTTTGAGGTCCGGGATGGTGATGCCTCCAAGGGTTGCTTTATCGTATAGGATTCTTTTAGCTATCCTGGGTCTTTTGTTTTTCCATATAAAGTTGAGTATTTTTCTTTCCAAGTCTGTGAAGAATTGTGTTGGTATTTTGATGGGGATTGCATTGAATCTGTAGATTGCTTTTGGTAAGATTGCCATTTTTACTATGTTAATCCTACCTATCCATGAGCATGGGAGATCCTTCCATTTTCTGATATCTTCTTCAATTTCTTTCTTTAGAGATTTAAAGTTCTTATCAAAAAGGTCTTTCACTTGTTTAGTTAGTGTTATCCCAAGGTATTTTATATTATTTGTGGCTATTGTAAAGGGTGATGTTTCTCTGACTTCTTTCTCAGCCCTTTTATCATTTGTGTATAGGAGGGCTACTGATTTTTTTGAGTTGATCTTGTATCCTGCCACTTTACTGAAGGAGTTTATCAGCTGTAGAAGTTCCCTGGTAGAGTTTTTGGGGTCACTTATGTATACTATCATATCATCTGCAAATAGTGAAAGTTTGACTTCTTCCTTGCCAATTTGTATCCCTTTGATCTCCTTTTGTTGTCTTATTGCTCTAGCTAGAACTTCTAGTACTATATTGAATAAATATGGGGAGAGTGGACAGCCTTGTCTTGTTCCTGAATTTAGTGGTATCGCTTTGAGTTTCTCTCCATTTAATTTGATGTTTGCTGTTGGCTTGCTATAAATTGCTTTTATTATGTTTAGAAATGTTCCTTGTATTCCTATTCTTTCTAAGACCTTTATCATGAAGGGGTGTTGGATTTTGTCAAAGGCTTTTTCAGCATCTAGGGAGATGATCATGTGGTTTTTTTCTTTCAGTTTGTTTATATGGTGTATTACATTGACTGATTTCCGTATGTTGAACCATCCTTGCATCCCTGGGATGAATCCTACTTGGTCGTGATGGATGATTGTTTTGATGTATTCTTGGATTCGGTTTGCCAATATTTTGTTGAGTATTTTTGCATCAATGTTCATGAGGGAGATTGGTCTGTAGTTCTCTTTCTTTGTTGCATCTTTGTGTGGCTTGGGTATCAGGGTAATTGTAGCCTCATAAAAAGAGTTTGGTAGTGTTCCTTCTGTTTCTATTGTGTGGAACACTTTGAAGAGGATTGGTATTAGTTCTTCTTTGAAAGTCAGGTAGAATTCTGCACTGAAACCATCTGGTCCTGGGCTTTTTTTAGTTGGGAGACTTTTGATGACTGTTTCTATTTCTTTAGGGGTTATTGGTCTATTTAAATGGTTTATCTGGTCTTGATTTAATTTTGGTATTTGGTATTTATCCAGAAAATTGTCCATTTCTTCCTGGTTTTCCATTTTTGTGGAGTACAGGTTTTTGAAGTATGATCTGATGATTCTCTGGATTTCCTCATTGTCTGTTGTTATGTCTCCCTTTTCATTTCTGATTTTGTGAATTTGGGTGTTCTCTCTTTGCCTTTTGGTTAATTTGGCTAGTGGTTTGTCTATCTTGTTGATTTTTTCAAAGAACCAACTCTTTGTTTCATTGATTTTTTGTATTGTTCTCTTGTTTTCTATTTCATTGATTTCAGCCCTCAATTTGATTATTTCCTGGCGTCTATTTCTCCTGGGTGAGTTTGTTTCTTTTTGTTCTAGAGCTTTCAGTTGTGCTGTTAATTCATTGGTATGGGATTGCTCCATCTTCTTTATGTGTGCATTTAGAGCTATGAATTTTCCTCTTAGCACTGCTTTCATAGTGTCCCATAAGTTTGGGTATGTTGTACTTTCATTTTCATTGAATTCTAGGAACTCTTTAATTTCTGTCTTTATTTCTTCCTTGACCCATTGATGTTTCAGGTGGGTATTATTCAGTTTCCATGAGTTTGTGGGTTTTCTATAATTTTTGTTGTTATTGAGTTCTAACTTTAAGGCATGGTGGTCTGATAAAATACAGGAGGTTATTCCAATTTTTTTGTATCTGTTGAGATTTGTTTTGTGTCCAAGCATGTGGTCAATTTTTGAGAAGGTTCCATGGGGTGCTGAGAAGAAGGTATATTCTTTTGTGTTAGGATGGAATATTCTGTAGATATCTATTAGGTCCATTTGAGTCATAACATCTGTTAGGTCCTTTATTTCTTTGTTAAGTTTCAGTCTGGTAGATCTATCTTTTGGTGAGAGTGGTGTGTTAAAATCTCCCACTACTAATGTGTGGGGTTTGATGTGCGTTTTAAACTTTAGTAGTGTTTCTTTTATGAATGTGGGTGCTTTTGTATTTGGAGCATAAATGTTTAGAATTGAGACTTCATCTTGGTGGATTTTTCCTGTGATGAATATGTAATGTCCATCCTGGTCTCTTTTGATTGATTTTAGTTTGAAGTCTATTTTATTAGATATTAGGATAGCTACACCAGCTTGTTTCTTAGGTCCATTTGCTTGGAAAACCTTTTCCCAGCCCTTTACTCGGAGGTAGTGTCTGTCTTTGGAGTTAAGGTGTGTTTCTTGTATGCAGCATATGGATGGGTCCTGTTTTCTAATCCATTCTGTTAGCCTGTGTCTTTTTATAGGTGAGTTGAGACCATTGATATTGATGGATATTAATGACCAGTGATTGTTAATTCCTGTTATTTTTTTGGTTGTGTTGTGTTGTCCTTCTGTGGTGTATGTTGGTGTAGGATTATCTATTGCTTGATTTTTCATGGATGTGTTTAGCTTCTTTGGGTTGAATTTTCCCTTCTAGTGCTTTCTGTAGGGCTGGGTTTGTGGACAGGTATTGATTAAATCTGGTTTTATCCTGGAATATTTTGTTTACTCCGCCTATGGTGATTAAGAGTTTTGCTGGGTATAATAGTCTGGGTTGGCATCCATGGTCTCTTAGTGTCTGCATGAGGTTTGTCCATGATCTTCTATCTTTCATAGTCTCAATTGAGTAGTCTGGTGTTATTCTGATGGGTTTGCCTTTATATGTTACTTGGTCCTTTTCCTTTGCAGCTCTTAATATTTTTTCTTTATTCTGTGTGTTTAGTGTTTTGATTATTATGTGGCGAGGGGACTTTTTTTTTGGATCCAGCCTATTCGGTGTTCTGTAAGCTTCTTGTATCTTCATAGGTATTTCTTTCTTTAGGTTAGGAAAGTTTTCTTCTATGATTTTGTTGAATATATTTTCTGTGCCTTTGAGTTGGTATTCTTCTCCTTCTTCTATCCCTATTATTCTTAGGTTTGGTCTTTTCATGGTGTCCCAAATTTCCTGGACGTTTTGTGTTAGGACTTTTTTGTCTTTATTGTTTTCTTTGACTGACGAATCTATTTTCTCTATCGTGTCTTCAGTGTCAGAGATTCTCTGTTCCATCTCTTGCAATCGGTTGGTTATGCTTGTTTCTGTAGTTCCTGTTCGTTTTGTCAGGATTTCTATTTCCAGCATTCCCTCAGCATGTGTTTTCTTTATTGTCTCAAATTCATTTTTTAGATCTTGGAATGTTTCTTTCATCTGTTTAATTGCTTTTTCTTGGCTTTCTTTAATTTCTTCCCATTTTTTGTTCGTTTTTTCTTCCATTTCTTTAAGGGAGTTTTTTATTTCCTCTTTAATGGAGTTTTTCATTTCCTCTTTAAGGGAAGTTTTTATTTCCTCTTTAAGGGAGTTTTTTATTTCCTCTTTAAGGAAAGTTTTTATTTCCTCTTTAAGGTAGTTTTTCAATTCCTCTTTAAGGAAAGTTTTTATTTCCTCATTGAGGGAATGTTTTATTTCTTCTTTAAGGGCCTCTATCATCTTCTTAATGTCATTTTTAGGGTTGATTTCTTCTGTTTCTTCTGTCATGGTATGTTTAGGTCTTGCAGGTGTAGAATCACTAGGTTCTGATGTTGCCATATAGGTCTTTATGTTGTTGCCTGTATTTTTGCACTGGCGCCTACTCATCTCTTCCTCTGTGAGGTGCAGGTGGTGTCTGTGTCTGAGAGTGCCTCTCTTGTTCTAATTTTTAGTCTTGGTTTAGTAGGGGTTCTTGGTTAAATTGGTGCTTTTGGGCTATTTCTTCAGGGGCAGCTGATTTCGATCGGTGAATTATATACTTATGATTCTGGTGATCTGGTTTGGTGTCTGGGTAGCGCCTTCTTCTGTGTTCTCAGGTCACTTTTTGTTCATTTGTCAACTCCTCAGCTGATCTTGTTTCTTCAGACTTTAAACTGTAGGCATCTGAATCCTCTCCCAGATGGGTTTCAGCTGAGCAGGGTAGTCTCACCAACACCTCCAAGTTGTTGGGTTTCACAGGATCAGCAGCTGGGCCCTGGGTTGTCCTCAGACGGAGTGTTCAGATTCGTTCTGGTTCTGACCCACGGAGATAGCTTCTTCCCCAGATGTTGGGGTTAGGGGCGTCCCTGTTCCAAGCTGTGTCTGCTTGTCTCCGTCCCTGGGCCTGTTTACCTTTGCGGTCCGCCGCCGGGCCTGTATGTCCCTGTCAGCTGCCGCTGGGTCTGTCTGCCTCTGGGGGCCGCCACCGGGCCTGAATGTCCCTGTCGGCCGCTGCACGTCTACCTCAGCGGGCTGCCGCTGGGCCCGTCTTCCTCCACAGGCCGCCGCCACAGGCCTACCTGCGTCTGCTTGTCTTCGCCACCGGGCCTGTCTACCTCTGTGGGCCGCCGCTGGGACTGAATGTCTCTGCCGGCTGCCTCCGGGCCTGAATATCCCTGTCGGCTGCCGCCGCTGGGCCCGTCTACCTCCACGGGCCCCCGCCGCAGGCCTACCTGCGTCTGCTTGTCTCTGCCGCCGGGCCTGTCTACCTCTGTGGGCCGGACTGAATGTCTCTGCCGGCTGCCTCCGGGCCTGAATATCCCTGTAGGCTGTCGCCGCTGGGCCCGTCTACCTCAGCGGGCTGCTGCTGGGCCCGTCTATCTCCGCGGGCCGCCGCCGCAGGCCTACCTGCTTCTGCTTGTCTCTGCCGCCGGGCCTGTCTACCTCTGTGGGCCGCCGCTGGGCCTGAATGTCTCTGCCGGCTGCTGCCGGGCCTGAATGTCCCTGTCGGCCGCTGCCGCCGGGCCCGTTTACCTCAGCGGGCCGCCGCTGAGCCCGTCTACTTCTGTGGGCCGCCGCTGGGCCTGAATCCTCTCTTAGCATTTTAAGTAAGATGACTTTCTCAGAAATGCCAAAACAGTTCTGTTCAACCCACTAGGAGGAAGAAACTGGGCTGAATAAGCAGTCAATTAACCTAAATTATCATTTCCATCTGATTGATTCAGCTTGGGTCAGATGCCTGTGCCTGGACCAATCAATTTGCCTTAAGTAGTTGCAGCTGCAGTTTTGGCTGCAGTTCCAGGATGGAGAGGTCATGGAAATATTCTTTACAAAACTGAATATTTGGGGGGCAAAGAGAAAAATAAGTGTGTATAACGGAGAGAGAAAAATTGTCATTATTTGATTCGCTTCTAACCTAATTAAGTCCCTATTTTATCACGGTTCCCAGTGAAAGGCAATATTTTTGAACAAGCTTGTAACACACTGAATAAGACAAACAAAAGTGACTCAAACACAAGTGTTAATATCTACACAGGATCCAGGAGCTGCTAGCTGGGTAGAGGGAAGCCACTCCAATGCCATCTGTACACTACAAAGAGGCAAGCAGATGCTGACTGTACATTTTAAGGAAGGGTGGGTTGTCACTGAGGCAAGTCCATCTAATCTACTTGTTGACAAAGCCAATGCTATTGGGAAACTCATACCAGAAAAATCAAAGCCTAAGATTTTTAAAACTCCCCATCTCCCGTGTCTGTATACCTCCAGGCACTTCCCAGACTGTGGCTCCAAATGGCCTGGCCCTTGTGCAGACCATGTCCTTGCTATCTGGCAGCCAGTGGAGTCTTGCTGACTCAAGCTCTGCAGTACCATCTGGCTAGCCTGAGTCCTGGATGCTGCCTGCAGCCTTCTCTTTGCTATGCTCAATAAACACTCCACCCTTTATCTCTTCCTTGAAAGCCACCAACAGAGAGTGGCCTTTTGCTGGCCCCAGACAGGAAGATGACCTGGTCTTTCCTCCTGGTAGTCAGCTGAGGCCTTGCCACACTGATGCAGCTCAGATTTTCTTTCCCACCTCTGCAGAGCATTCTTAGTCTGAGTATAAGTGCCCCCAAATCATATGAGCTATTAATAGGCCCCGGTATTTGAGAATTCTAGATATTACATATATTTGTGGGTGGGTGTATATGAGATGTGATACACACACACACACACACACACACACACACACACACACACACACAGGAATATAAACACTTTCCTTAAACACCTTTGTTCTTTAAATAAAATATCAGAATATACTTACCTGAATTTAAAATGTAACTGTATGATTTGTGCATAAGGCATCCTCTCTGATCTTGATTATGCCTGTGACCAGCTCCCTCTAGTTCCTAGCACATTGACTTCACACATGATGGACTGTCATATGAACTTATGAACTAGAACAAACACTCGTACGTTGCTATTGTTAGGGCTATTAAAAAATTTCCATTTGAGAAAAGTGCCTTTATGGTTAGGGTGAGTTTCTTTGTGTGTAATATCCTGACATGTAATTCACACTACATGAAGCTGGGTATGGTCTACAATTCTGAGAGGTTAGCATGAGATACTGTGCATGTCATTTCCATCTGAGCAATCCCTGGCATACAAACAAAAACAAAAATAATAAACAGAAAGGATGCCCTGGTTTATCCTAATCAAGTCTGCTCCAGATCCAAGTACTGGGTCACACGGAAGCTGCAGCAGCCCTTTCATATTAGGATACAAAATTACAAGGCTAGCAGTCTGGGGATTCTGGACAGTGCTTATAAAAATTCTTAACAGTACAATTTCATTTCCTGGTCTCTTAATAATTTCCTACTCTCCCCATTAATGATGTGTTACATTCTGAAGTCCAAAGAATGAATGAGTCTGTAGTCCTCTTACTTGACATAGTCTAGGACCTTGGACTTTTTTTTTTTTTTTTTGACACCATCTTCTTTCATGAGAAACCGTTGAAGTGGTATTTGCTGTGTAGTTTTTCAGTATGAGTCTTTGATTACATTGGTTCTTTCCCATTTCTTTAGGTAGACTTGCCCTATCCTTTTACCTTGCTGTTACAGTAATATTGGAGGGTGTTGAGAACAGCTATCAGGGCTCTGCTGAGGCCCCTTAAAGAAAAGTTATTTTTTTCTGTAAAGAATAGGCTTATCTCTGTCCCTGGGTGAAGAAGCATTCTGACGTGTTCCAAAATTAGAAAATTATATACCATTGCCTCCTCCCTTCAGCATCAATCCAAGTGGGCCCATCAGTCACCTGCCACTGAGACTACCCTTCAAAAAGGCTGATTTACCTAAGCCATGTTAAGGAAATGGGAGGAATAATTATTCCTTTAATGATATGATGTACTCGTCTTTCCTAGCAACCCTCTCCTCTGTGAAAATCTTTTATCAGGCAGTACTGCAGAACCTTTGCCCTGTAGCCTGTCTGCTTTCTGCATCCTAACTCAGAAAAACATAACTCTTCTTTTACCTTCTTTTCTGTATCTTTGTGTGTGTGTGTGTGTGTGTGTGTGTGTGTGTGTGTGTGTGTGTGTGTGTGAAATACTGATGGAAGCTATGGCATGCTTTCCTTAAAACTCTGGGATTTCTCACATTTTCTCTGAAACTATCCACCACATATGTACTCACCTTCTACTATGTGGCTACTTACAAATGGCACTGTTTTCTTTCTGACTTTTCATCCTATTTTTCTGAGTAGGTTAAAAATATGATAGTTTGCCTACCCTGTTGTTTTCTCTCAAATGCTAATGAAGCTGTCCTTGAGCTTCCTTTAAGTCCATTTGTAAATTATTCTTTGATGAGACTAGAGCCTAAAAAAGAACTCCCAACTTCTCTAGGACCAAATTACACCAAATGTTGGGCTCCTAAGCCTTCTCACAATATCATCATTGGAATGATCCACTCATTTATGGGATAAATTATTTAATGTCAGTTCTCATTCTAGAAGGTAATAAGAACAAGAAACTGTTTAGCTTTTGCTCCATATTGAATTTCATAATCTAGAAAAAATATTGTCCAATATTGTGTATGGTTTCTCATGCATATCTGTGGAGGAAACAGGGAAGAGGAAGCTATGATGTTATACTCTGATCATGGCATCCAAGAGTCAGACAAACATTAAAAATGAGATAACATAACATGGGCACAATGAATCTTAGATTTCTTTTGTAATTGTAATTGAGATCAAAACTGCCAAAGACTTACCAAAGATATCATAGGGATTTAGTCATAGATTTTTTTTAAATCTATGATTTATAACCAATAGTAAGTCAAGAAATATGTCCTACTTACACTGCAAGGCCAAGAAATGACACAAAGTAAATATAGCATAGATCTTGTCTTCAAATATTAAAACTTCAGGCTAAGCAGATGGCTCAGTGGGTACAGCATGTACTATGCAAGCATGAACATTTGAGTTTAGATGCATAGAACCTCTGTAGATAACATGAGAACCTGTGGTGGCACACATACATAATCCCAGTACTTGTGTGGCAAGATGAACTATACAGACAGGAGAATGCCCACCATAACTTGGGCTAGATAGCCTGACAAACACCGAGGTAAACAAGAAAGATCTCTTTTCTCAAACAACGTGCAAAGTGGGTACCAAACTCAATATTGTCCTCTGATTGTGACATAGGCAATGTTGCACCCATGTACCCTTTTCACATACATGAACAGGCCCACACATATAAATATATACACCACACACATGTACACTTTCATAACACACAAAATGACTTTCAAAAACTAAAAATTCCTATAAAAGTGGAAAATTCTTGCACATGTTAGTCAAATCCATGTATCAAAATAATTCTAGCATGGCACAAACTTGCCATCTGAAGTTTGTGATTAGCTGGCAAAGTTTGGTTTGCTTTTCCCAGAGTGGCCTGTGCCCTCTCTGCCCTGCTCTGTAATTTACCCTCTGTAGTAAGAGTGGAATTTGAAGGATGATATTGCACCTTCTGCCTCATTCCTTTCCCGGGTGCCACTTCCCATTTCCAGAATAAATTCTATTTGATATGAGAACACTGGGAGTTTGAGTTGTGCTGGCAGATATGTTATTTGGGTGGTGGAGGATATGGTCACTTTTCCAGGTTGGACAACAGCTGCCCAAGATGCCGAATTGCCCTGATACCATCTGCTTGGCTGACCCACTAATCTACCAGCTGGTTTCCACGAACACCAAGATGATTTCCCATTGGAAATTCTTGAAACATCTCTTACATCCATTAAAGGCAAGAACAGATGGTGGTTTCTTGAGACAGTGAAGGATTTAACTGATTCATTACTCATGTTGGGAACAGTGAGAACAACCAATTGGACTCTTATGCACTGGCTTACTTTTCTTTTAAGTTATCAACTCCCAGCAGGGGAAAAGAGTCAGGTTTTAGAAATGGAAATAAGCTTCTATGGGTCAGATGCAAGTATGTCTCAGGAAGCAAGCTAGCACATGTTTCAATAATGTCAAGAATAATTCCTAGACCAAATTTAATGGTGTTCATTACCATTCAGGTACCAAAGCAACCTCAAGGACACTGAGCAAAACTAGCAAATGCAACAGATTTGACAGTGCATGCCAAAGCATAGCACTGTGCCTCCAATAGGACTAACTCAGGAAACAATAGGTAGTATTATACTATTGCTGACAGAAATTCTAGGAGCTTAACAATACTTTTATAATCTAAGTGATATGATCTGAATAGGAAGTTTACCCCACAGGCTTAAGTGTTAAGTTTTGGTCCCTACCTGGTGGCTCTATCTGGGGGAGGTATTGGAATCTTTTGTAGGTTGGAGTTAGCTAGAAGCCAACAGAGACAGCCTTTCAAATGTTTCTTGCTCCAACCTTTCTAATTAGCCTCTTCTATTTGATTCCTGGGTACTGTGAAGTAAAGGGATGTCCTTGGTCATCCCCTTTCACAGGCCAGTCACAGGCCTGAGAATAGTGGAGCCATGGACTGAAAACCTGAGCCAAACAAACCTTTCCTTCTTTCAATTAATTGTCTTCAATATTTTTCACAGTGATTGAAAATGTGACCAGCACAGTGCCTACTACTTAAAGGCTGTCCCTATATACCTTACTAATTCTTTTTTTCTATTCTTGTGATTTCCAGTGTTTTTCTCCCTTTGGTCTCTACTCACTCCCCTTTCTTTTATAACCAGAACTCTTCAAGTCAGTAAACGTAATAAGGCATGATATTTGTCAATTATTTTCCTGGCCCACCTGATGGGCATCCTCATGCCAAACTATCTCTTCATTTGCCTCTTAAAGCTAGCCCATCACTATTTTTCTTTAGCTTAAGTATAGTCCCGATGAAATCCATACTGCCTGGTTAAATGGTTTTGTAAGACTGAAAGCATGTAGAATTATGTATGAGGGTCACCCTGAGGGCTCCTGCTGAGGAAATCAGAGGCATAGGACACATTGAGCTTCTTAAAATATTTGATACAGTAACAATTTATTTTTATCCTTTTTCCCCCTGGAAGCTGGTAATAACCTGGTTTTTATTTGGGATTCAAATCTTTAAGGATCTGTCAATGAATGCCCCCCTACACACACACACACACACACACACACACACACACACACACACACACACACACACACACACAAATTGCCTGGAAAGTAATTGAATGATGACTTTTTCAGAGCTTAGGGAGCTGTTTAGAAAATTTGCAGCGGTTCACAAAGAATCTTCCATTACACGTGCCTCTAGGTCCTTGGAGCGCGCTGAACCTCACCAGCTCATTTTGGAAGCAATCTCCTGACTAAGTAAATTCTCCTTGGCTCCTGGCAGGGTAACATAAGGCATGGGGAAAATTAGAAGGTAGATCGACCTTAGTTTAAATCAGTTTTTTGTCAGCAACTAACTGACACATCACTCAGCCTCTCTGAGGTACAGTTTTCTTACCTGCAGAAAGGATATGGGTATATAGTTTATTCAGGGTAATCAAAGCATGTAACATATAACATAATGCATATTAGTTCCTTATCCCTGTGAGGCATATTCTGAACTCACTAGATACTTCTTCTTGCCTTACTCTAGGAGCTTTTTGAATTTACCTGGTCGACCTCTGTGGGTACTCTGTAGAGATATGCCACCATCCTTCACACTGAGATGATGGCAATACATCTTCTGCAGGGTGACAGTAAGCATGCTGAAGTCAAATGAGCAAACTAAAGACTCAGGGGAGGTCATAGCTGGGGGATCAGACACTGAACCATGTATAATCTCCCTTGGCTTAGGGTTTTCCAGAGAAGCAAGACTGGTAGGAGGTGAAATTCCTCATATATATAATGAGGTTGGCATATATATGGATATGAAAAGATAATCATATATCAGTCTCTAATCATATCCATAATTTCACAAATTCATATGGTTAATATTTATGTATAGATATAGAGACATGAATTTCATATATTCATATATAAATATTTGTGTTCAGACAATCATTTTTGGATTATATTCTATATACATATGTCTGTACATATATGTCTGGTGATTTACTGTGGGATTCATTCACAGGATTATGGAAATCAAGAGTCCATGATTTGTTTTCTTGAAGCCAGTGGTATAACTTGAGGATAATGACAGGGTATGCTGATAGTTGAAATGCAGGACTGAGTGTGAAGGTCTGAGAACCAGGTTTGTTCATGTCTCAAGGCAAGAAAGATAGATGCCCCAGTTCAGAAAGAGTGAATTTTTTCATCCCTCCCCCATTTGTTCTATTCAGAGTTTAAGGGATTGGATGGTGCCCATCCACTTGAAAAGGACTGATCTTTTTATTGACTCTCCCATGTGAAATTCCAATCTTTTTGGAAAATCCTTTTACAGACAAAGAGATAATGTTTTACCAGCTATCTGGGCATTATGGAGTCCAGTCAAGGTGACATATGAAATTAACCATCACTTTCTACTCTTGATGAAATGAGACCTTAATAGAGAAAAACCACAGCAGGAGCAGAGAACATAAGCTTGGGAATAAGTCTTTTTTTTTTAAACTAGCTTTGAGCACCTGATCTCACTTCATTAGATCCCCAGGTATCAAACTTGCTGAACTGAAGCCTCATGAAAGACAGGGAAGGTTATCCTCTTTTGCTGGTAGGATATTACTTTCACATGGCAAACACAAATGTTTGGGGCTTCCCCCTTGTCTCTAAGTAGAGCTGTGTTTTAAAGAGATATTAATTTTGTTTTAATCATGTGTGAGGGTATGCAGCATTGTTCACACAAGTTCAGTGCCAGTGGTGGCCAGAAGAAAGCCTCAGATCCCTGCAGCTGGAAACACAGGCAGTCGTGAGTCATGTGACATGGGTGTTAGAAACCACACTCCTGTCAGAACGGGATGTGCTTGTAACTACTGAAGAGTCAGCAGTGTTCCTTTAAGCACCAAATGTCTGTATGCAATCCCAAATATCAGTACCTGATCTCAAGATTCTGGTATCTAAACTGAAAGACTATTTGGGCTTCAGTTTATGCAATTGTAAACTCCTAGTATAATGTGGAGTATATATATTCCAGTCTAGGTTTTGTCTGTATATAAGCTGAATACAAATAATTGGATGCTTTCTGGTGATGTAGTTTCTAATTTTCTTATTAAAATGTTAATGTTGCTTTAAACAAGGAAACTATTTCTTATTTGTTTGGATCTTTATTTTTTTTTCTTTTATTTGTTCACAAATTCCAAACATTTGTGGTCCATAGTATACTTTTGTTTACTGAGACAGCCTGGTTATTTTATTAATATATGACAATTTTTTTTTAATTAATCACCACCCAGAATATTAGTTCTGATGAGAGCAGAAGAAACAAATGAGGCAGGCAGTTTCTTCCCTGGGAGCTTGAAAATGAGCAGTTCTACTTCCTGTCCTTGATAACCAGTTCTGTCCTTGTTAGAAGCCAGAAATATCCTTGGTTCTATCAGCAGTTCTGTCCAAGCCAGAGGCCAGAAATACCAAAAAAAAAAATGGATACTGGTTTATGTTCTGCTTTCTTATTCTTGACTTTGTTCTTCTTTTACACAGCATATTAATAAATATAGCTTCCTGGATCCTTCGTGCCATCAGATAGCTCACTAGCCCTAGAAGATGTATCCAAAACACGAGTCCTAACACCGGCATGGGAGGTGCAGGAACACTCAGGTGAGACAACTGGATTAGTCACTTTACCCCCTTACTTCAACACAGCAAAGCCGAGATATGGACTCTTGGTGGCAGCCCATTTTGGGGAACTACTCTTGCTCTAGAGGAGCTCTGTTTGCTTCCTTTCACTTAAGCTCCCACCATAAGATTCCTTTTTGAAACTCATCTATCAAGTTACTTTTCAAGTTTATGAAACAGAGGACCTGAGATTCCCTGGCCTGGAGTGGCTTTAGTGGTTGTTGATATTATGTTAACCTGAAGTGAGAAAGTCTTTGTTATCCTCAAGGAACCCCTGCATGGCCTCTAACTGCACTTTTGCATAATAGCACCTGCTTAGATGAAAATTATTCTCATTACTTTCCCTGGATAATTTACCCCTTTATGTTTGTAAAGATATTAAATTTGTTTATTCTGTTTCAAATTTTAGCTATTCCTATTAATACCTTCTCTCTGGGTTCAAAGTTGTATCTCGTGCTATGTAGAATCTGAAAACAGGAATATTGGACTAAGTAATATGGATGAAATGCAATAACATACTTTAAATGAAGGATGCCTTAAGGTATACAGTAGTTATAAACAAATAGAATTACTATTCATTTGCAAAAATGAATACATGGACTCTATGTAAATCATTTAGAAACAAACAACAACAGAGGAAAAAACAAAAACACCACAAATTCTCCACGGTAGAATTAGTAAGAAAGCACAAAATAAATAAAAAAGGAACACTTTTCAATCTTGACTAAAATCCTAAGTGAGGTGGAAATAGCAAAAATAAGAAAATGCAAGATTAATGTTCTTTGGTATCAAGATCTAAAATTCTAAATTATATAATATCAATGTTGTCCAGCATTTTATGTAAGGAAAAATAACAAGTACAGTTTATTCAAAGAATGCACATACATTTTGGCACTTGGTTATTCTATTACTATACTCCATCATAGTTTGGGGTTTCACAAGCTCTATGTGCAGCCCAATCTCAGGAGGAAATAAGTTTCACATTAGGAAATAAAATTCTTTCAATATATTGAGATGTTAGAACAGTAATAAAGGCTCTTAGAGAAAAATGCTCAGCCAAGAGAATGCAATCTCTAGCATGGATGGGGGCTTAATATTCCAGTAGGGTCAGCTAAATTACCTGCCCAGAGGACTATCCTCTGGATGACAAGCTTTTCTTAAGACCTACTAAAGTGACAGGCAGAACAATTAGTCCTTTAATGACATTCTGTAATTTACTTTCCCAGAATTCCCAACCCTAGCAGAGTAGTTTACAAGGCCACTGCCATAAGACTTAAGTCTGTTCCCTTTTCTGAATTACTCAGAAAGGCCTAAATTTTCCCTTTCTTTTTTTCTAAATTTACTTTCCTTAACAATTTGTGTTTCCTCTTCTATGATGCCTCATTTGTTGTATGGCTACTTGTCTGCTACAGGGTTGCCCTCCATAACATATTAAATAGCATAGGTTTTTGTTTTTGTTTTGTTTTGTTTTGTTTTTTTCCTCTCTCTCCTGTATTTGCCTCTGGGCAGCTGCTAAGATTGGTAGCTTGTCTGTCCTTTTTTTTTTTTTTTAATTTCTTTTAAACTCTAAAAAGTTTCATTGAGTTTCCATTGGAGTTCATCCATAAATTATATTTATTAATGAAACTAAGAACCCCAAGAAGGGACCCCAGTTTCCACTGTATCATCTGGTGATGATGAAGGTACTCTCCCCAAATCTGAAGAGTCAGACTCAGTAACTCTTCAATAACACCTCAGTTTGAATTCCAGCACCCACATGGTGGCTAACCGACCACATGTAAATAGTTCCCAGGACTCTGATGCCCTCTTTGGGCTCCAATGGTACTCGGCACACATATGGTGTATACACACAATTCATGAAGGCAAAACACCCAGGTACATAAAATAAAATAGACTTTTAATTAAAGAGGTATTTGGATAGAAAGGAGTAGTTATCTTATAGAAACATGGTAAGAAAAACTATTGTATCATAACAATGAAATCTTGAGGAAATTCAGCTTTCATATAAGACTAAAAAGTATCTTATAAGTCAGGAAGAGCAGAATTAAAAGTAACTCCCTAAATCATTGATGTCATGAAAATAACATCAATAGCCAATCAAGAATAAAATAATTCATGAATTCCCATGAGAACTGATTTGAGGTAAGAAAGTTCTTTACCATTCCCAGGATATAAATGGACAGGATAATAGTGTCTTTCCTAACTTCATCTGAAGTGCTAATGGACCACAATTTACACAGATTACTTCCACTGACAATTTGATTAGCACGTGATGTAGATTCCCTAAAGGACCAGTTACTAGCAACATTCCAAAAATAGAGGCAAGTCTTGGGCATTGGTTCTGGCAATAAAAGAGGATTTAATAGTAATGGTGTCAGTCTTTTGCAAAGGTCGGTAGATGCTGTAAACAGAACATTAGTTACTTAAATGCTAACAATCCTGATTTAGTTAGTATATGACATCAAAGGAAGTCTGGAATGAATTTCTGTTGAACAGAGAACAGCTGACATTTTTATTTATACTATTGCAAATTCAGGTTAAGATGTCCTACATTTGAATCATGATAATTGGTTGGGAGAGATGCAGTATTATGAGAGATAGAAACCAGCTCAGACCTAATTAAGAAACCTTTGGAATAAAACAATATTTGGAGCTGGCATGGGCTATAACTCATAATTGGCATATAACTCATAATTGCACACAAGTTAGCTTAAAACTTGTAGTAATCCAAATTGAACTTTTAACAACAGAGAAGTGCATATGTTATACACACACAAATTTAGGGTAACTAACTGTAAAACTTTTAATGTTGTAATAATAATTAGGAATTCTATAATTACATATTGGATTAACTCAGATGTTGAAGATGCTTTCTTGCTTGTTTTTTTTTGTTCTTGTACTTGTGCTTTTGCTTTTCCTCCTCCTCTTCTTCCTCTTCTTCTTTTTCTTTGTCTTCATCTTTTTCTTCTTCTTTGAGACAAAATTTAGCTTTGTAACCCAGGCTACCCAGGCTGTCCAGGCTGCTCTGAATTTAAAAAAGTTCTGTTGTTCTGTCCCTCCACACTCCAGAAATTATATGTATAATCCAATATTCTTGCTTAGAAATAACGTCTGATGTCATTGCAATGTTTGTTTGATTAATTATCATGCTATATCAAAGAGGGATAAGTTGAAAAATATTGAGAATTCATATGCATTATAATTTGATGAAATATTCACAATAATAATTTATATTAATACTATATTAAATTTAGTGAAGAAAGCAAACCTGACTGGAGACAAGAAAGTAATTGCTTTTTGAAATAATTAAAGAAGTATTAAGTATTAAGTAAGAAAATTACTTAACAAATAATTAAAATTGAAAATATTTGCATTTGGGTTTAAGTTAAACTACTAAGATTCCTAGGCACCTGTGCAAAGTATTTTCTCTCTTAAAAATAATATTATCCTCAGATAAAAGTTCAGGAAATATCCGGCCAGTATCATAGATACACAAATAGATAGATTGATAGATAGATAATTGGTAGATAGATAGAAATAAACAAAAAGACTTTAAGAAGACTTCACAAGAATCATAATTTAATCATTGTAACCATAATGAAATTATTTCTCAGAAATATTTTAAAAATTTACTATATTTTGGAAATATTTAAGTAAAATATTTCTTTAACATTAAATATGGCTATATTAAACAAACATTGAAAGACATAGTGTTCATTACAAAAAATAGTGCCACCTGTCATTCTTTATTTGTTTGTTTTTCAAGATTTCTCTGTGTAACCCTGGCTGTCCTGGAACTTACTCTGTAGACTACACTGACCTTGAACTCAGAGATCCACCTGCCTCTACCTTCAAAGTGATAGTATTAAAGGGGTGTGTCACAACTGTCCTGCTCATCTGTCATTATTAAGCTTCATTTAATCAACATAAAGTGGTTATCAGAATATTTCATTAAGATATAGAATTTTATTCTAAAAGACAGTTTTTAATTCATTGGGTTGTTTGAGAAAGTATCTCACTGTATAGCACAAGTTGGCCTCAGACTCATCTGTCTGGGACTCACAAATGTTGGAATTACATTGTTTGGTCCCTTTCCCTCATTAAAGATAGTTTTTGAACAGAATGTTATTTGATTTTACCAACATAGTAAAAATGTTGGCCATTCTATAAGTACATATTTCTGAGATCAAATATGTTAATTCCCTAATTGTTAACTAATTTTTCTATAAAATAATAATTCCATTGTTATCCTACTCAGACTGCCAAACTATAGTTAAACAACACTGCATAAATTTGTCACATAGAGACCTAAATGAAAGTTACTATTTGATGAATGACTCCAACAATAAAAGGTAGAAACTGTGGTGGCCCACAAAGTTTTCCTAGTTGGATCTGAGCTTGCTTTACCCAACAGGGCTACATTAGAGGATTGCTAGACCATGTGTTGGTTACCAGGTGATTAGAAAGAGTCTTCACTTGGCTGTGCTAGGTGAGAGGTCTTTTGCTTCACCCCTTGGCATTCCTATAAAAAGCCCTTTAGAAGAGACAGAAGGGGCGGGTAGATGATGATCCAGGCCCTCCTGAGGCTATCCTGAGGTTATCCTGTGTTTCTATCTGTTTCTCTCCCCTCTATCCTTCTATCTAAATATTTTTCACTTCTCTTTCCTCCAAAGTAACTTGGAGAAAAAGTGGGAGTCGGCCTCCCACAGAACCCCCACTGATGGTGCCCAAGCAAGGATCAGGGACTTGGCAAAAGGAGGGTTGAGGGCTCTGTAGGAAGCAGTTGGGCATGTCCAGTTATGTAGTATAATTAAGGCAGGTGTATTCTATTTTCAGGAGTATAGATAAGGTAAGGTAGCTGAAAGATAATGAAGTGAAAAGTGAGGCTGCAGCAAATCTCTCTCTCTAGGTTTCTTTCTTTTTTCTCCCTGTCTTAATTTCTATCTATTAAAATTAAAGAAAAAAATATAGGATTAGGTGTAGCAATACTGGGTAGTAAGAATTTTTGCATAAGGTAGAATATAGGAATATAATGTAGAAAAAAACTTAAGGTAAGGCAAAATATAAGAATATAATGTAGGAAAAACCTTAGAATAAGAAAAGCAACAAGACAGAGGAATCATGTCTTTGATTTCCCAACTATGGGACTATGAACACAAACTCCTGGGGAAGAACTGGAAAAGTGGGGGGGGGGGAAAGTACTATGATACTATGAGAAAAACAGGCAGAAAAAGATTCCTGTGGAAGATTTTGATCTGTAGACAGCTCAGAACTGAATCCTGAGTTGCAGGGAAAGAATTTTCCCTGAGGTAGATGTAGATGAAATAAAACTCTTCACTCTGCTGATATTGTTACTGTATGAAAACAGTGTACCATCAGAATTAGTTTCCTCTTGGCCAAGAAGCTGAGAATTGGGAACAGAAGTCTTAAGAGAAATTTAGTAATCTCTCTCTAAAAAACTGGAAGCTTTTCAGTTCTTTCCTTCTCAGATCTCTTTTCTTCCTGTAAGGGCAAAATTAGATTCACCTGAAAATAACATATATCAGACTGGGAAAAATCACCTGTAATTGCCCTAGAAAAAACAAAAAAACCTCTTGAAACATGGTAAATCATCTATGCTAATCCTATCTCTGCTTCAAGCCAGTATTAGAAAAACAGTAACCAGAATCCCTTGTGGCCAGAACCTGTGCCTGAAAAGGTGCAAGTAGAAAACTGAGCAGGGGCAGCTTCCCCACATGGTAGAGCCACAGCAGAGGTGGTGTGGGACCCAGGGTGGGGCTGCTTGTGTGGAGGAAGCAGTGGAGACTTTGGGATCCTCCCTGGATTGAAAAAAGCAGGGTTTGGGTTCCTAGCTATAGCTGCAACATGGGAAAAGTTGAGATCAAAATTTGGCCATACAGAACTGGGGATGTAAGTCCCTATCACCAGAATAGAAAGCAGTTAACAGAGGAACTGAGCCATGGCAGTGGCATCAGGCACTCTGCATCTTGGGGGAAGGAACAAGCAGAGACAACTAGAAGATCTATCAGGGAAAAAAATCTCTCTGAAAAAGCTTTTATTCCTTTTCGTTGACCTGGTGAGGCAGAGGAGTAAAGCACCAAGATATTTTCACTTCTGGCAATAAGCACCTTTCTGAGTACACGTGGACAGGTGCCAGGTGAAAAGCTTAATCTTGACTTAAAAATCTCCCATGATAGTGATAAAAGAGCAGAAACTTTATTTTTGATTGTGAACAAAACCAGGAGAGTAATGGCTGCTACTGGCTACAGCTAAGTTTTCTCCTAGACCCAGAAAGGCAACCTGGGAAACATACTTCATAAGCAAGCATGGAAAATGTAGTCCATAACAGAGCAGCAAAATGCCCAAAGGAAATAATACTTGTACTGCACTGCCCCAAAACTCTGCTTTTTCAGCTAAAAAATGTCATGTTTTTTCCTTCAAATGATGTTAGAAAGCTTAGCCTTACCTCCTTAGAGCTATAGAAAGGTGAGCAGCTTGCCTGTCAGGAGGCAATTAAAATGCTAATATCATTTGTCAACAAGCCACTTTAGAATGCACATGGTAATCTTAAAAGGCGGCTTTAAAAAATTAAGAAGATGGAATTTTACCCCCAGTCACCAAATACAGCTTAGAGCCACTGATGAATTAGCTCTGACTTCAAACTCTCAAGAAAACTTTTAGAGTGATATCAAAGCTGACTATAAACTTTGAACTCTAGAAATTATTTGCATTCTTTCTGTCTTGTTGAAAGAAAATATAATAGATCAGTTAGGAAATCTTTTCTAGACTTTTGCTAAAGTTTAAAAAGTAGTCCTATAGAGTTTGCTTTTGAATGTAAGTTAGTTATGTTAAAAGATTCTCCTAGATAAGTTTGTAAAATAGTACTATAGTTTCCTTTTTAACATAAGTTCATAAAAGTATAAATATTGAATGTAAAAGTGTAAATATTGAATGTAAAAGGTATAAATATTGAATGTAAAAAGTGTAAATGTTGAATGTAAGTTTGTAAAAAGTGTATAGTGATGCTCATACTAGAATTGCTTGTTACTCTTTTATCATCAGATATGTTTGGACACTTTTTATGATCGCTCAAAATATAATTTTATGGTCTCAGTGGCTTCTGTAAAATATAAGTGAAGGTGTCATAATGAGGGGAGCTTTGCTGTCTTCTTCTAAAAGTTTCTGCTTCTCATCTGTTTTTGTTTAGAAAAGGGTAGGCCTCCCACCATTGAGTTAGTTTGTACAGAAATTCTACCGCTGTGATAGGAACACATGTATATATGAGCTACTTAAACAGCTAAAAGTGTCTTTATAATTAACATGGGTTTTTGGTATCTTGAGTGGATACTTTGAAGTGTTTCAAAATGATGACTGTTTTCTCCTGGGAATCAACATAGTCTCTTAAAAATTTTACTGAACATCTTTTAGGAGAAAGTTTTGAAAAGGGCTTGGTGCAGCTAAGACTGCTGTAGACACCTTTGACCCATTCAAAAAAGGATATTCCATCTTTATTATCCTCTACTCCTTTACTGGGAGGTGAAGCAGCTGTTGAGATCTCTGTGGTTGCTTGTGAGCTCTTAGTGGGGACCCAGGCCAGAGCTTAGTTAGTCTATGTACCCCCTCTTGCCAGAAGCTGGTAGCCAAAGATGGGCAACTTACTTCTTGATAGCTTCCTGAATGAATGTATATATGAAAAATTAATCAAGAAGAATGACCTAAAACAGGCACCATCTATTGAGGGGCCTGGGAGGGGGCCCTTTATTATATCAAGAAGGGGGAGTTGTGGAGATTCACAAAGATTTCCTAGGGAAGTCTGAGCTTGCTTTACCCACCAGGGCTACATTAGAGGATTACTTGACCACGCGAGTGGTTACCAGGTGATTGGAAAGGGTCTGCACTTGGTTGTGCTAGGGGGAGGTCTTTTGCTCCACACCTTGTCATTCCTATAAAAAGCCCTTTAAAAGAGACAGAAGGGGCTGGTGGATAATGATCCAGGCCCTCCTGAGGCTATCCTGTGTTTCTGTTTCTCTCTCCTTTATCCTTCTATCTAAATATTTTTCATTTCTCCCTCCTCAAGAGTACCCTGGGGAAAAAGTGGTTGCAGGCTTCCCACAACTATGAATGCATTGAATTATATGGGGTTTAATTGTCCAATGAAGTTTATTTTTAATTAGTAGGATTGCTTAGTGGATAAAGGGTCTTGCTTCCAAATCTGGCATTCTGAGTTCAATCCCTAGAACCTATTTGGTGCAAGGAGTGAACTTTCTTCTGAAAGTTGTTCTCTCTTTTCAACATAGGCTCCATGGATTGAATGCCTGACCTCTCTACATAATTAAAAACTATATATATAATATATTTTGCATATATATAAGCAAAGTGGAAATCATTGATAACCTTGATCTGAAATATTCTGAGGAGGATAAGTGTGAAAATGAATACTCAGTTACACAGATTTTAGGGCATAGAGAATAGGAAGAGTTGATATAAACAGAAGGCAATTTTGCTTTAGAGGGGTGGAGACAAATTGGGGAAGTAGATAAGGGTGCCCAAAAGTGTTTTGATTTTTAAAAATTTGAAAAGTGGCAAGCAACAAAACTAAAAGGTAGAACCAAAAAAAAAAATCAATGAAAATAAGTAATGAAAAAGGAAAAAAAAATCTCCAAGAATGGCATCTCAGGTCCAAGTGCAGAGATCAAGATTCGAGAAGGTTATGTGAGGATCATCAATAAGGAAGGAAAACCCCAGTATGTGGGCACAGATGCCTTTGGGGAGCAGAAGTGGAGGTGTGAACTTTCACACATTCTTTTCTTGTAATACTGGAAGCAATGTGTCTATTTAGGGTAAAGATGGGGAGCATGCATATGCTCTTCATTGAGCTACAGTAACAGTATTTATAAATGCTCTGCATGTATTTTACTTTTCTGTCCCCTCCACAGAGTCCTTTACATATCTATTAGAGCATGCTTCATAATTATACTTGGTTTTATCAGTGATATACTGTACACTGCCTTTCAACTTATTCTGTGTCTTTTTATATCTAGAATATGAGGAGAAAATTGTTTCAGTGTGTGAAGTTAATTCAAATGATAGTTATAAAAATTCTTAGAATTTAGGTTGTACATAATAGTTCTTTTAAATCTTTTAATTTTTTTCCATTTTCATTGAAATCAAATGAGAACTCCACTATTATGAAGTTCATCTTCTCTTATGAACTCCCTAATGTAGACTCCTGTGAGTCAATAAGGACTCATCCTGGTACATAATTAGTGATGCACAGCAGGTAAGATATAATTGAATGCATCCTCCCTGTCTCTTGCAGGTCAAGTAAATGGTTCATGGAGTCAAACCGGAGGAGAAGCTTTATGAATGATGCTCCCAAATGTAGTCTGGTTCATAATGTAAATTTATTGCTGAGAAGATATTGTTTCTAGCTGGATAATTATAAGCTAGAAATATGAGGAAGCAAACAGCTCGGTGGACAGTATATACCATTACTGACAAAATCTGAAGGTAACACCCTACCAAGAACCCATAAAGATATGACTGGAATCCCATAACTTAAAATGTTAGCTTTATCTCTCTTAAAGTTATCCCACCAGTGGTAATTGGGTAATTGACTTCTTCCCCATGAGCAAATGATCTTGCTCTTTGAATAACAATCCTACATTGAAGAAAGTAGGACTTAAATCTTTAAGGATCCATTTTGGAAAGAATGTTATCAGGGCCCTCTTTCTATACCATAGAATTGGATTATAGAGTACCAATCCCTCATCTCTGGTGGCATGAGTTTATTTGAGAACTAGCAGTTGGAGAAGAGAAATGCATGTGGTAGGAGGGTTGCTTCCATCATTCTGTAACTGTTTGGAGTGGAGCATTGCAGATCTGTGTAAGATTCTGAAATTCTAGGTGATAAAAGGACTTACTGCCATATTCTATCCAATAAAAACAGAAGAATAATTAGGCTGGAATCTAATTGTATAATCTTTTGTCAAGGATATGGATGAGTGGAGCTCTCCTGTTTAAGTGAGGATTGTTTTTTTCTGAGTACTATTCATAAACCAACACTTTACCAAATCTCAAAGTGACTTACACTCTATCTAAAACACAATACTACATTTTTTTCTAATGTGAAGTTTAGATTTTTTTAATTTAAATTATGGATGGTGATACATATAAATCTTTAAATTAGATGGGGAAGCCAGAACACAAATCCACCTCAGGCCTTTCAATCACTGTAAATACTCCACAGAAAACAAGATTAAAAGTCAAAGAAACGTCTGGAGATAACATTGACTTGGTGATGTATTAAATAGAACTGACAATAATCAGACCATTTCAAGTGCTATCAGGACAGATTTTAGTATCCCATATGTGGGTGATGGTCAGACGGAAATAGGGCTTGGAGGATGTGCTGCTGTTTTACTAAGATATCACAGCTGAATTTAAAGGGCAGAATATCAACTATTTAATACAAGGATGTCTGATTTTTTTAAAATTCTATACTAAGTCTGTATAAGTAGTTTATTGAAAATGCTATGTCAGGTGACTTCTGGATTCAGTTATGATATGTAAGAAGCTCCCATATTTATAGGGGGAAAAAGAAAAGAAAAACTTGGCAAACTAAAAACCAATGACTTTACCAGAGACTCATCAAAGAATAGATGTCTCAGATAAGTCAGTACCCTAAAATGTCAAGGCATAGACTCACACAGAGAAACACTGGATATCTCTAGATGTAGAGGTAAAGCTGCTAAAGCCAGGAAACTATGGTAGGAAGAATGAAATGTCATTTTAATTAATTGCTGGGTGCTGACAGTGAGTGACACCTTGGGGATGGTGGTCTGAGAAGAAGCCCCATGCTTTGTTGTATCTATCTCCAGGCATCCCATCAGCAACTCATGAAGATCCAAAAAGAATTCTTTCCTAGATTTGATAGGACAAAGGGAAGAATAGACCCAGAGAAATAAGCCTGAGAATTCTCTAAAACAAAGACCTTTTCTGCAAGTAAAAAGAAGGTGGGGAGAGGGAGGGCACACTTTCAATAGACATAGCCCAGGGACACAAGAGATACAGCTCAAGATTATCATATAAAGTGAATTAAGTCAAACTTGGAAAAAACAAGTATCCCCTTTTTCTCATTTATGGATCCCAGATTTTGTGTAGATATATAAAATTGTGTTTATATATTTGAAATGAAATTTGAAACAGAGCTATCTATAGGAAGCATGTGGGGTAAATGATGAAAGGAGGTGAAGAGAAGAGGAAAGTAGAGTTGTGTAGTAGTTTAAATGAAAACAGCTCCATAGGCTGAGGTATTTGGACACTTGGTCCCCAGTTGGTGGTGTGTTGGAGATGTTATTGAGCTGTTAAGAAATTGAGCTTTGCTAGAGTCCTTATGTCACTGGAAGTGGGCGTTGAGAGTCGTTAACCTTACCCCACTTCCGGTTTGCTCTCTGCTTTGTGTTATGTTTGCAGATGTGCCCTTTTCATCTCCAGCTCAGGTTGTCAGCTCTCAGGCTTGCCTTGCACTTATGGACTCACCCTCTGGAGCTGTGAGCCAAAATAAGCTCTTTCCTCTATAAGTTACTTTTAGTCATGGTGTATTACCATAGCAACAGAATAATAACTAATATAGGCTATGATGGGAGATATTATCAAAGTACATTATCTATTTCTGCAAAGATGTTTTATTGAAGCCTGTTAGCATGTACAATGGATGGTATATATATATATATATATATATATATATATATATATATATATATATCTTAAAAAGTCAAAGAAAAGCAAAATGAACAACAGAATCTGCTCATAGTTTTAAAGTTGAGATTCTGCTATAGTTCAGATTTAGAATTTTTACCAAAAACACATGTGTCAAAGGTTTTCTTTCACCTCAGCACCTCTATTGTGACATGGTGGGAGCTTTAAGAGACATGTCACAGCTCATTGAACATGGAGACATCCTGCTGGTGCTTACATAGAGCTATCATGTTCACTTTCTAGGGTCTTTGGTACAGGGAGGTACTCAGCATGCTACCAAAGGAGAAAACTAAATACAAAGCCAGCTACAAATCCTTTAATCTACAACAGTGGTTCTCAACCTTCATAAAGCTGTGATCCTTTAATACAGTTCCCATAAACCCCATCCAAGGACTGAGGAATCTGAAAGCAGACATCCACGGCTGGGCCCCTGGTGGAGCACTGGGAGTCTAATTAGTGAGTAAGAAGAGGATTTATATGAGCGAGAATTGTTGAAGCCAAGGTTGGATAAAGCACCGGGACAAATAACCAAATGAATGGAAGCACAGGATCTATGAACCAAAGGCTGAGGGGCCCCCAACTGGATCAGGCCACCTGAACGGGTGAGACAATCAGTTGGCTTGATCTGTTTGGGAGGCAGCTGTGCATTGGTGCCAGGTCCTGGACTCGTTGCATGAGTTGGCTGTTTGAATCCTGGGACTTATGCAGGGACACTTGGCTCGGTCTGGGAGGGGGGAATGGACCTGCCTGGACTGAGTCTACCAGGTCAACCCCGGTCCTCGGGGGAGACCTTGATCTGGAGGAGGTGGGAATGGGGGGTGGGCTGGGGGGAGGGGTGGGCGAGAGGGGGAGAACAGGGGATTCTGTGGCTATTATGTTGAACTGAATGGTGTTGTAAAATAATAATAATAATAATAATAAAACCAAAAAAAAATGCTGTAAAAAAAAAAATAATTTTCATTGTTACTTCATAACTGTAATTTTGCTGTTGTGATGAATTATAATGTAAATAACTGTGTTTTCAAATGGTCATAGGTGACCCGTGTGAAAGGGTTGTTTGACTCCCAAAGGGTTGAGAACTGCTATCTACAATATTATCCTGCCTGCAGGTTATGCTATTGCAATGGTGGCACAAAGCTTGTGGTAGTAATCAATCAATATCTAATTGACTTAAGGTCTACTCCATGAGATGAAACCCATACTCTTGGGTGACAAAGAACCGGAGACTAGAGAGCCCAGGGACCTAGGGTAATATCCTTCTTTTTAAATTAAAAAGTAGCAACAAATTGCTGTTAATGACCTTCTGCTATGTTCATAGATCAGTGCCTTGCTCCGTCATCATCAAAAAAGCTCCCTCTTGCAGCAGATCGCAACAAATACAGACATCCAGTCAGATAATATGCAGGGAGTGAGAGGCCTAAATTGGATATCTCCATCAAATCTCTCTCCCTTGGTGTTCAGGGAACCATTTGGAAGAGGAGGCACAAAGAATCGCAGAGTCAGAGAGAGAGAGAATGGAGGACATCAAGGAAACAAGGCCTTCTAAATCAACAGGATTGGTGCACATATGAACTAACAGAGACTAAGGCAACATGCACAGGGCCTGCATGGGTCTGTACTAGATAAGGTCCAAGAGTTGAATGGAAAAGATAACAGGTAGGATGGGGATCCCTAACACAGAAGCTATCTCCAGTTGTTAACCACTGAGATAAAACAATGGTTGTCTCTTTATATGTTTATTTTCACAGGGATTTAGACTTTTAAAAAGTTCTTTAATATTTTCATATGTATATGTGATCATTATATGTGAGTACTATCATGTGTATACATGATGTGTTTATGTGACTACAAGCACTCATGTTAGTATAATGACAGAGGATAGTCTGTAGAGGCTGGTTTTCTTCTACAGTGGTCCCAGAGATTGAACTCAGATTGTAAATATTGCATGGCAAGTGATCTCAATCAATCATCTGAATGAGTCAAATAAAAAAGTTTGAGGAATTTTGTTGCCTGATTCAAAACTTCCTCAGAAGTTATCATAACTGAAACCCAGTTTTTTTTAATAAAAGTATAGAAGAATATAGAGATCTCTGAGGAATATATTGACATACAGAGATCAAATCTTCATTGAAAGAGCAAGAGTGATTCAGTAGAGAAAGGATAGTGTGTTTAACAACTATTCATAAAGTCTCTGATGTCCCTAGGAGGAATCAACAACAATAAATTTTTAATTTGGACATAGTATCTTTTGCATAAATGAACTAAGAACATAGATCTAAATGCAAATCACTACACACAGAAGTTATAGGAGAAAATGTATGACCTTGAATTTGAGAATTAGTTTTCAGATTAAAATCAAATACATGCTTCATGAAATAAAACATCAATGAGTTGGAATTTATTAAAATTCAATAGTTCTGCACTGAGAAAGTCACGCTTAAGATACTGAAAGACATGAACAGACTCAGGAAGATATTTCTGGAATATATATCCAAATAACAGATGCATGCCTGAAATACACAAAACATTCTTAAAACTCAACAAGAAGAAAACAAATCACACCATTTTAAAAGTTCCTCATATTAACTTTAGATCATGGTAATGAAGTCCCTAGCTCAGGCTACTTGCAAGGCAAAGATAGGTTCAACTGCTTCATGGTTCTATAGGTTCAAGTTTAAGACTGGGCAGTTGCCTGAACTCGGGCTCTGGGGAGTGTGTCTTCTCATGGAAGGAGTACCAGTACTCATAACTCAAGCAGTAACAGGAAAGAAAGGTCGATCTATCCTCTCATTGTTCAAATGACCTAAAGACATCCCATAGCACCCTAGCTTAATCTAAAATCCCTAGCACTTCTCAATAGCATCCCCCCAAGAACCAAGCCTCTCAGCAATTGGCCTCTGGTAAGCTCACCAAAGAAAATATAAATCTGGACAGTTCTCTGTATGCTATTAAGAAAATTACAAATTAAAACAAGTAGCTAAGACCATACACTCATCAGATTAACTAAAATTCAAAGCTCTAACAGACCAAACAATGGAGAATTGAGAAGATGAAGGGATTCTTGATGGTGTGCTAGTGGAAACATAAATGTTAGTCACTGTGAAAATGTTTCATAGCTGTCTCTACTCACTTGTGATGATATAATGGAATGTCCGAGTGGGTAATTTATAAAGAACAGGGATTTTTTCTTAATTTTAGAAGTTTGGAAGTTTAAGATCAAACTGGCAGATTCTTCTTGTATCTGGTGATAGTAAGAAAAGCTAAACACTGGGTAAAGTCTTTGTCAAAGGCTTTACTCTCATTCATGAATAAAGAGCCTTTGTGGTCATAATGACCTCACACAGGCTCACATCTTAGCACTTTGGTAAAGAACTGAATTTTGGAAGAGCATAATTAAAACTGTATGTCTTAGTTAGAGGTTTTATGTTGTGAAGATACACCATGACTGTGGATACTCTTTTAAAGGAAAACATTTAAATGGGGCTGGGTTTGCAATTCAGAAGTTTAGTCCATTTTTATTATGTCAGGAAGCATGGCAGCATGCAAGCAGACATGGTACTGGAGAAGGAGCTGAGAGTTCTGCATCTGGATCCACTGGTAGCAAAAAGAGAGAGTAGCACTGGGCCTGGCTTGAGTATTTGAAACCTCAAAGCCCATCCCCAGTTACACACTTCCTCCAAGGCCACATTTATTCTAACAAGGCCACACCTCCTAACAGTGCCACTTCCTATGAGCCTATGGGGGCCATTTCCATTTAAACCACTACACCATGGCACTGCTGACCTAGAATCCACCATCTGCACTCCTAGAACACCTTTCAAGAAAGGATGAACACACACAAGACTGTAGATGAGTGTTTCTGCTAATAGCTGTATTTATATGGTCCAACACTCAAAACAACCAAGATATCCCTTAAGTGGTGAATAGGCTTTTACATACTTGAATGACAGAATATTTTCAACAATAAAAGAAAATGTGCTATGCTGCCACAAAATGATCTGTATTAAACTTTAGCATATATTTTCAAATGGAAAAAGCCACTGCAAAGTAGCTTCATTCTACAACAGAGTGGCAGCTAAATCCCATTCAGACTTTCCCAGGCTAGTGAGAAAATTTTTTTTACATTGTTGTATGATGCTGGGAAATAAATGATGTATCACAAAATTCCCTTCACGTACAAGTGCATGTAGAATTGAGAAAGACTTTTCCCTTTGCCTAGACCACAAGACCTGACAAGTGAAAGAAAAAGTGAATTATAGACTAGCTCTTGTTAATCTTGCTAAAATCACTAGTCGGTGTTTGCAACATTTTCTTCTATTGCCAGAGATGTTGGGGAGTCTGCATATAGTTGGCACATGCTACTGAAAAAAACTGGGGTCCCCTTAGGATTCTCAGTCTCATGAATAAACTAATTTAAGAATGGACTCAAAACAAACTCAAGGGTAATTTTGTTTGAATTTAAAAGATTAACCCAAGTGTGGCTGTCAATCTGGGCAGCTGCCATGAGAAGGGAAATGCAAAATAGAAAAGGCCATGCCATTTAAGGTAAGGAGCCATGGCAGTTAGCCACATGGTGGACAAGTAGCACATTGTGGAGAGGGGACATTTAGAGAAAGACAGAAGCTCAGGGTTAGGAGGAAGCAAGCTTAGAACAGAGATGAAAAGAGCAGGAAAAAATACAATATTTTTTTGGGGGGTGGTAATTCCAAAAAGCTGGTTGACTTAAGAAACTGATTGTGGCATAAAATGTGGGAAGGAAAAGTACATTATCCCATTAAAAGGATAATTATCCTTTCTATTTCTTCAGCAGGGCTTAGGTGGATCTGTCATCCTGAGTAGTGAGGGGTGGTAATTTACCTGCCCAACTGGAATGTTAGATTTCCACTCTGGACCATTAGTGGGCATTCAATGTAATCATTCAAAGCCATACCATTCGGGATTGGAATATGGAAGTCAGCCTTAATTAGAAGGTGATCTGAGACTTTTTGCTGAAATACAAAAAAAAACTGTTTGCATTTGCAGCCTGAAATGTTATTGAAACTAAACCAGATGTGAATACATTCAAAGCTGTGAAGTCTTCCTACAGTGACAGTGCATTAGCAAACAAAGCAAAACAAACAATATGATAATGCCAGAATGTTGGGCTTTCTGTCAGGGAAGGTGAAATTTAATCTTAAAAAAAAAAAATCAACTGCAAGTTAGTGTCTTCTAGACATGGCTACCCATGAGCTCCCAACAATATAGTATAATCAAGACCTAAATAGTGATATTACCTCTTGACATGTCAACACGGGTGGGGGAATTTCACAAGACCCCACCCCAGATGAAGAACTACAGGCACTCAATGGCTGTTGAGAAAGGTAAAAGTCAGTTTTCTCTAGGAATGAACTTGATGATAAGTTACTAATCCCAAGTGGTCAGTTGTAAGAACATGCACATATGAGCAAGACTAAAAAGACTCAGTAGGTGTGTGTGTGTGTGTGTGTGTGTGTGTGTGTATAGCAATGATAATTAAAGAAGTGATTTTGAATTCAAGAGGCAGATGGGAGGGTGCAGGAGTTAGAGAAATGGAAGGAGTAGAAATGATATAAATATAGCATTCATACAAGAATGTCTCAAAATCATTTAATTAAAAAAGAATAAAAATAAATCCTCAAGAAAGAAAGATAAGTTAATAGAATCCATGATGGATTTTATTAGTTTTTTGATAAAGTTGACTAAGAAAAAAGCTCAAATTCTGGAATTATAACTTAACCTTTAAAAACAATTAAGATTAGAGAACATATTTCATGGGCAACATTTAGACATTTAAATACCTTGTTTCTATATTGAATGTTTTATTTGTCCTATGCATGGCCCTGAGTCTGTGGCAAATAAAGGCCATGATCAGTCAGAAATTAGTTGAAACACAATGGCAAGAGTGCTGATGGCTTTGCTTAGAACCACTGATTATTCTTCCTTTTAAAAGAAATGTTTTCCCTCTGAATTATATGTAACATGAGCATACCTAGTGGGAAATGCATCTACCTTCATGTAAGATACGAGTCCTAATAACAGTTGACAGAGAAATAGTAATGTAAGCCATGTCCCAGTATTCTCATTCTTAACATAGAAACAGCTGTCACCATATGAGGTTGGATTAAAGTCCCAAACTGATACTGTATGTGAAATATGAAAAGACAGATGCCAATGAACCTAAATGCTGCTTGTCCTTTTATTGTTTTAGGTGGACAATTCGAATGTAAGAAGCACTTGTAAGAGCAGCAGTATTTCTGGAAAGCAGGGGTAACATGAAATGCTTCGCTGGCTCCTGGATTCCCTGAGTGCTCAATGGTGTCTGACTGAGAATGCCTCTTATGGGGCAAGAGTCCTTGTAGGGTCACTGTTGGGTCACACTGTTTTGCGAACTGATACCTCATTCTCTATGTGTTTTATTTGGAAATGTAGGCTAACATTAAGTTCTAGTATTTGGAAATTTGTAATCTGATGCATACTCTCATACTGAAAATCTGAGAGATGAGAGAAAAGCAAAGCTAATGATCTCCCTCTGTCTTAGTTGTGAGTAGTTGCATGACCAAGACTGCTCTTATATAGGAAAACATTTAACTGGGGCTGGGTTATGGTCTAGATTGAGAGGATTAGTCCATTATCAGAATGGCAAGAAACATGGTGGGAAGCATGACAGCATGAGGGCAAACATGATACTGGAGAGGAGCTGAGAGTTCTACATCTGCATCTGTGGACAGTAAGAAGAGTGACACGGCCTGGCCTGAACTGCTGAAACTTCAAAGCCCAACCCTGTGACACACTTCCTCCAACAAGGCACACCTCCAATAATACCATTCATTCCCTATTAGTTTATGGAAGCCATTTTCATTCAAACCACCACACCATCTCACTGTATTCACACCATCTCTCTGCATCCTAAGCTTAGTTCTCCTGTCAGCTTCTTTGTATCTAGCTTCTCCTACCCTTGCCTCACATTTTTTCTTGAGAATTCATCAATCATTCCTACAAATGGGCATTTACCTGGAATTTCCCTCCATCAATTTAATAGATAAATAATGGGTGTATTTGAAATCTCTCTTTTGTTGCTCTACACCAAGACTATGGAGGCATGAAGCTTCACATAAGCAACAGCAGAGAATCCAGGAAGTCTTAGTTCCCATGTGTTTTTGTTACTTTTCTATTGCTGTGGTGAAACATCATGACCAAGACAACTAACAAATGAAGGTATTTAGTCTGGGTTTGCCGTTTCAGAGGGTTAGAGTCCATGATAGCAGAAGAAGCACATGGTGACAGGGACAGCTGAAAGTTCCCATCTTGATCTGCAGGTAAGAAGCAGACAGCATGCTGGGAAGACTGGAGACTTTGGAAAACTCAACTCCCACCCCTAGTGACACACCTCCTCCATCAAGGTCATGTCTCCTAATCCTTTCCAAAGAGTTCCAGCAACTGAGGATGAAATATTCAAATATATGAGCTTATGGAGGCTCTTCTCATCCAAACTACCACGTCAGTGAATAAAAAGTCATCATTAGGCCAACAGAGTCCATGTGTTCCTTACTAAGTATCAGGCCCTATTCTAAGTACTATATTTGCATTAGTTAATTTTAGCCTTATAATAAACAAGAAGGTCTTTATTTTTCCTCTACTAAAGCATATTTTGGAGCTAGAGCATGGAAAAGGTAATATAAGCACATTGGATTCAATTGTGCTTTACCCATCTCCACTAACCAAAATTCTGATACTGAAGTCCTAAATGTCAGTATGACTAACTACATGTAGGACCATCAAGGAAGTAAAGTGAGGTAAGTTCATAAATGTGGGGCCCTGAGATATAAGAAGAGGATGCCTCTCTCTCTCTCTTTCTCTCTCTCTCTCTCCCTCCCTCCCTCCCTCCCTCCCTCCCCCTCTCCCTCCCCCTCCCCCTCCCCCTCTCCCTCCCCCTCCCCCTCCCCTTCCCCCTCCCCCTCCCCCTATCCCTATCCCTATCCCTATCCCTATCCCTATCTCTATCTCTATCTCTATCTCTCCTAAGGAAAGATCTTGTGAAGGCACAGAGAGAAGGCAGCTAGGAAAGAAGCCATCACCAAGTATTGACTTTTCTGACATCCTGATCTTAGATTTCTGTGCCTCAAGAACTACAAGAACATTAATTCTGATCCTCATCTAAGACATCCGGATTATATTCTGTTATGGGGGCTCAAGCCAAATAATACAATCATATGCTGCATAAGAACATTTCAGCCATAAGCACACTGCACATATTGAAGTTGTGTTGTAAGATTATACTGCACAGTGACATCATATTCATCAGTTTATGTAACCATGCTTGGACAGTACTAAAACTGTCATATGTCATATTTATCAGTATCTATGTGAAAACCATAATCTTAATTCAAAAGGAAAAAGAAATAGCTTATTCTATAGCCAAACATGAGTTGCTCTGGCCCCATGAACACAAATTCAGGTTACATTAAATTTCATGTTCTAATATGGTAAGAGGTTAATTAACTTTTTATGATAAGAAAACAAAGAAAGTTGTAAACAAGCACACTTTTCAAATCCTCAGTGGGATGTCAGATTGGTGGGTTATAGCAAAATAAAGGAATCTCTGTTATAAGCCTCTGATGACATTCTTAGCTAAAGGTCTATTCATGTATTTTAAACATTTATCTAACAATCACAGGATGTTAGATCATATACAGAGGTGAGCAAAGAATGGCTACTTAAGTAGCCATGATAACTTAAGACAAACTGGATCTGGACCTGCAACATTCAGACCTTTCTGTCATCATTGAAGTTGTAATCAGCTAATTACCCTTTATAGGCTGTGTAGCTCAGTGTAGATATGGCTTCTTTCTGGGATCTTTGGTTCATCAAAATTAATTCTCTTGTTAACTGTTGCATGACTATAAAGTGAGACTCCAAGATTTTGACTTAGTTTATCTAATGTCAGAACCTCATCTCAGCCAATGTATAATGATCAAGCCATAGCATAGCCATTCTTCAGTTCACCACAGTGAAACAGTGATGTTTGCAAAATATGCCTTCTTTGCCTCTGTTAAGTGTCTTACTGTTAGATGTACCTCATTCTCACCGATTCCCAGTGAGGAAACGCTCATGCATTTTCACTCTAAAGTAAAAAGGAGAAGTGTATCATTGTAAGCAGAGTCTTCCTAGCTTGTACTCTGAAGTCAGGTGTCCCTTTACAAATATGTGTTCTTGTCTTTCATTCATATTCTTCTCAAATGTTGATGAACCTTTGGTTAGTTTCTTTAGTAGTTAGACATCATCAGGTTTATATCATCTAAAGTTTCTTCACCATCTTTATTTTGCTCTTCTAATTATAAATCATTTTGATTTTGACAAATATTTATTCTTGCTCTGATTTTTTTTACATGATCCATTGTAAAAGTAGGGAGAAGACAAAGGCACATATGTTCTCTCCCTTCACTGTCTTAAGTCATAATTCTGTTTCTAAATCCTTTAGGATAACATCGATCCTATTCTGTGGGCCAAAGTTATGCCCAAATGATCAATGACTTGAGACCATTAAGCTAGACCTCAGGCTGGTTCAGAAAGTCCTCATCTCCCGTCAGTAACTTAGGGGTTCTAATGTAACAGAGCACATGTCTGTGCAGTTAAATGCTATGTGTACCAGCATGCATTTTCTCTCATATCCTTGCAGCACATTTGTTTTAGAACTGACAAAATGCCTATCCGGCCATGCTCCTGCAGCAACTGGGGTTTATATTTGATTTGTTGTTTTACTATTCTTCTTCATTATATATGGTTCTTTGAGAATAATAACACCCAGGCTGTGCCTTTTTTCTTGTTTCATAAATATTCATTTCTTTCTGGTGATATAAAAAGATCGAAATGAAAGATTCAGGTTTTCCTAGGGGAGAGAAAAAAAAAGAAATGACAATTTTCAATTACTGTGCTGCTTTATCACAAAAGCAGTTTCATTTGCCTGATGGCTTCATTGACTGGTGTCAGGATAATGCCAAACAAGTAGTGTTTTTCTAGCTTAATGCCACCCGCCGAGCTAGACAAAACATTGCTTTTCACATGCATTACAAAAATAGTAGCTATTAATTGTGCTGCTCAACCATCAGTTGATCAAGCCGGAGAACAGAAGAAATGTGGCATTTACCATTTAGGAAGTCACTTCTCTCAGATTTTGAGTCATTATTTCACAGCTTTGATCTCAGACTGGGTAATATTTGCCATACGTTTAGTGAATATTTACATATTTTCTATCAGTGAAACAAAATTCTAAAGTGGTTTGAGGCCACTGGCTGAGACTGGCTTCAGCATTGTAAAATGCTGCGATTTCCACTCCAGTTTAATGTATTAGAAGGCTAGGAATTGGTATTTAGTTTTAACCATGGACTCATGCTCCTCAACAGCACTGTTTTCTTCAACAAGCATTTCTGGATATATATGCCATTGCAGGCTGGCCCTAGTCTAGGCACCAAGGAATACAAAAAGAAAAGTTAGAGTTGGATATAAAGGCCTTGCTTTTTTAAATTTTATTTTAATTTTTTGAACTATATGTATTTGTGTGTGTGTGTGTGTGTGTGTGTGTGTGTGTGTGTGTGTGTGCATTTATATCAAGTGTGTGCAGCTGCCTTTGGGGTCTAGAAGAAGGTATTATATCCCATGAGGCTGAAGTTACAGTTTAGTTGTGAGACATTGTTGTGGTTCTGGAAGCTGAACTCAGATACTCTGGAAGTGTTCATAAATTTTTAAAAACACATGAATGATAAGAGAAAGATTTTTTGAAATATTTAATGGAACTAGACTGTGATGATCCTCAAAGGTAACATTGAGAGATACATCTCTGTGATGAAGCCTACTTGATGAGATACAGATGGAGGATGAGCCACTACAGACATTAACCAAGAGAGTGATGCAGTATGTGCCTGTTTTTGGAAATGTCATTTTTGGTCACAATTCATGTGTCACATGGGTAAGGGGAGGAGAGTAGACTCAAGGGGAACAGATGTATTTCACTAAAGAATGTACCAATCTGAAATAGTGCATATGTAAATGGAGAGAGGAAGCTTGCCCCTTAAACATAGCAACAAATTCATTTTACAACCAATTGTTAGGGCTGAACCTGAAAGATATTTGCACAGTGTGGTTTGGATTATGGAAAATTACACTACATGCCTCTTGGGAAGCCATTTATATTGAAATTTGATGATTGAACTTGTCACTTGGCAGTCTCCCTTTAATACAAAATCTGATTTAAATGTGATAAATGGAAAGGGAGATAGAGTGCTTATCTTAACAAGAGATCTTAACAATGATTATGGTGTATAATAAGGTCTTGGTCCCCTACTGGATCTTGAGAATGTAGTTATTGAGAGGTGATTGTGTCATTCAAACTTTTTCCTACCCAATGAATTAACAGGCTGATGGGTCCATAATTCAATATCACTAATGGGACGTGGTGGAAATTTGGAGGTGGGGACTTGTTGAAAAAAGCATGTCTTTGGAGCGTGTCATTGAAGGAGATTTCTTGTTTCTGACTTCTTCCTATCTGTATCTCCTCATCTTGTTCATCACAAGATGAGCCGTTTTGGTCCAACACATGCTCAGTACCATCATGTTCTAACATACAATGTATGGACCCAGAAGTATTGAAGCCAAGTAAACATGGACCGAAACCTCTGAACCTAGTCCAAAGACATCCTTTCATCTTTAATTTGTTTTGGAAGGTTATTTTGTCAGAGGGATGAAAAGTGACTAATATACCTCAAAAGATAAAAGTAACATTTTGAGGCCTCAGTAAAATCACTTAAGCACTTATGACCTTAAGTAGGTAACTTAATATTTCCTGCTAGTTTCTTCAGTTTCTGAAAGGAAAGTAAGGCTAGTGACGTGATACTATTTATCAAAGCCCCAACTTACTTCACTTTGGGACCATATGGAGCAAGATAGCAGAAAGATCTGATGGTGACAGAAACACACTCCAGCAGCAGCTACTCTGCATCATCAGAGTCACTCTCCGGAGCTCTCTGTTATCGTCTTTCTTCTTTTTCCAATGCTAGAAATCAAACCCAGAGTCCCATGCATGCCAGGCAAGCTCTGAGCTACAACTAAAGCTATTGGTCCACTTAACCTTTTTTTATTGAAGCAATGGAGAAGACTATAAATGATAGAGCAGAGACCTGAAAACAGAGACTTTCCCCAAAACTAGGAGATTTACCAACTTTGTCTATTATTAAGTATACAGTACCTACAGCAGAGCTCCACTAATTCCATGCCTATGGAATAAATGCCCAATGTATAGATTATAACTACCCCTGACTGGTGGTGCTATTTCAATAAAAAGCAATAATCATAGTAAAGAAATAATGTTATGATGAAAGATTTACTATATCTGATTTATGTGGTTACTGCATCTGAATCTGGAAGACCATATTCCAGGCATTTGATAATAAATTATATGATTCTTTCAACAAACTTCTCATTTGGTATTTGAAGCTGTAGTTTTCAGATTCAAAACTAAAGGGAACATAAAGGGTTTTTGTTTGTTTGTTTTTGTTTTTAAACACAGAAATTGAAAGAAGAACCAGGATTGAAACTAGAGTTTAGCTCTAGAGTTTGCCTTGAAAACTACTAGAAAATTGCTCTTACAATAATATTCAGTGCTGAAGAGATGGCCTAGCAGTTAAGAAACACTTGCTGTTCTTACAAAGGGCCTGGGCTAGGTGCACATCACCCACATGGTGGTTCACAACCATCTTTAACTCCAGGTCCAAAGTAACCAATGTCTTCTTCTGACCTCTTTGGGTACGAGACATACATGTGGTAAACATACACACATGCAGGTAAAACACTCATACACATAAAATGAAAATAAATAAATATTAAATAAATTTGTAGCTTCATATCCCCATGAGTTCCTGTGAGACTATGAATGTAACAAGTCTTTCTCTGTCCCACCAGCCAGGTCCCAAATAATGATACTTATTATTAAATATGAAAACTTGGCCTTTAGTGTAGGCTTGTTTTCAACTAACTCTTATAACTTAAATTAACCCATATTTTCATTAATCTATGTTCTACCATGTGGCTTTACCTCTACCTCATTCTGTGTGTCCTACTTATTCTATGTCTGGCTGGCATCTCTTCCAGTGATGTCCCTGCCCAGGGGTGCCTCCTATCTCTCCTGCTTGGCTATTGGCCATTTAGTTCTTTATTAAACCAATCAGAAGTTTCCTTTGCCAAAGACAAATCTTTACAGCATAAGCAAATGTTCTACAACATATGAAGCTAAGGAGAATTGTACAGCCAGAGGCAAAGGGTCTTGTTCTTCAGCAGATGCCTGTCCTGAAAAGGCTTGGTGAACACGTGAGGGGCGACATGGGATGGGGACCAGTAATGACCTGGGCTGGATGTTTGGTGAGATCACTAAGATTGTTCTAAGTATCTTGCCAGTCATAAATCACTTAAAACTTTTCCAGTCAAGAGATGGAATTTTATTCTGCTCAGCTCCAGTATGGGTTGGAGTTGCTGTTGGAGGCCCATTTCCTAAAAAGATTCTGTTTTTAAGCATCTGAATGTCTGTTTGCTTATGTGTGGATCTGTGCATGTAAGTGTAAGTGCCCGCACTTGGTCTGTTGAACTCGCTGAAATCGCAGGCAATTTTGAGCTTCCTGGTGTGGGAACTCAATCTGGTCTTCTCAAGAGCAGTACATATGTCTCAACTATTGAGCCATTTCTCTGGCCATGATAATTTTATTTTATTTTTTTAGACAGTCTCTCTTTGTAGACCAATTTGGCCTTCATCTCATGGGAATCCTGTAGATGTAACCAACTGTCTTATTAAATAAGAAACACAGAACCAATGCAAAGAAGAAAGCCAAGAGATCAGAGCTAAGAGCCTTAACACCTGCTGCAGCTAACCTCTTTAGCCAAGAGACCTCTCCGAAAAAGACCTACTACCTGTCTGTTTGTCTTTATATAGACTTTCTGTTTGCCTTCTTGTTGGTTGTAAACCCAACCAATGACTGCCTCATCACTGCCTGTATGTACAGCCCTCCAGGTCTTCTATGGTATTGAGATTAAAGGCGTGTGTCTCCAATGCTGGCTGTATCCTTGACCACACAGAGATGTACCTAGTCTGCCTATCAAGTGCTGGGATTAAAGGTGTGCACCACCACTGCCCGGCTTTTGCAATGGCTCTAATAGCTCTGACCCCCGGGCAACTTTATTTATTAACATACAATTAAAATCACATTTCAGTACAAATAAAATACCACCATAGAATCCACTTGTCTTTGCCTCCTGGGGATTAAAGGTGTGTGTTACCACACCTGGCAGTAGACTCACTTCTGCACTTCCAATGGATAAATGCAGAGTAGAAGACCAGTAATAGCAAGGCTATCTGTCAGCTTATCTATAACAAAATGACAGTAACTTGTATCTTGATCTCTGCCCCACTTCCCCTTCCCTCTCCATACCCATCCCCACCCTACATCCACATATTTTCTCTCTAAGAAGCAAGTTGCTGCATTAAAAATAGCCCTATAAAGAAGCCTGTGTCCTAATGGGAAAGACATTCTACCAACATCCACTGAAGAACCATGACCATCAGAGTGAACTTGAAATCTGCTGACTGTAGGCCAGGCCAACATCTGGATGATCATGCCACAAAGGACATTGAACTAGAGTCAGACACCTAATGTACTTTCTTTTTCTGGTCCAGAGAAACAGTGAGTCAGATTCCTAATGTACTTTCTTTTTCTGGTCCAGAGAAACAGTGAGATGATAAGTGATCTTCTAGGATTCCTCATTTTAAAGGAAATTTTATACATCTGTAGATAACAAATGTGCTGACCTAAGTTATCTAGAGGGAAAACTATAAAAGAAATAGAAATAAGGCAATATTCTTTCTCATATTTATTCTGTAATATCCTTGATAGGTTTAGTCTATGTCTTGAAGTATGAATGTTCACTTTTTCTAAAGGGCCTTATCAGAGTACAATTACATTAACAGCCCCTAAGGAGGACTTTACTCAAACCCCATGCTGAGCTTGAAGTAAACACGTAAGTATTTTCCATCCTGTTTATTCTATTTGTTGAAAGCACAGAGACCCAAACCATACACATCTCAATAATTATTTTCCCATTGCACCATTAATAAAGCAAAAAAAAAAAATGTACTTGCTGGTCTGGCCTAAGACTAATTGATTGTTGAAAAAAATAAATAAGAAAATTAGAGTTGGTAATTCTATTGTGATAAAATGTCTTAATGTTAAAATTGCATTGTAAAGCCAGGCTATATAATTTCAGAGGGAGGCTTTTTAGTGTACATTGCACATTAAAGTGCATTTGCATGTGCATTTTAATGTGATGAATGCTGGCACCTCCCCATTCAAACTGCCAAACAGTGGTTGACAAAGAGTTCAAGAGGGACTGAAACAAAACAAAAGGAAAAATCCATTTAAAAGGTTAATTCTTTCACTGGATCATGCTAGAGCCACATTCAGAACATTATACTAAGGTACCAAAATCAGCATCTTCTCTAAAACCATTTGCCAGCCATTACTTACTTATTCTGTATAGGTACTGATAAAAGGAATGTATTAAAATATAAACAGCCTTCCATATTTTTTTAGCAAATGTATCACATTCTTTCATGTAGCAAAAAATGAAGAGATTGAGTAAATTCCTCTGATTCTATTTGCATGAAGTGATGGTAGAGTTGAAGTCTAATGATAGATACTTTGGCTATGCAATATAAAAAAATGATTTTTATCAGGATGTTTTAAAAAGTAGAGTTTGACAGGCTCATGGATCAAAGTTGGAGTATAAGATAGAAGAACTAAGATTTGTCCTGAGTAGTGGAATAGTCAGAACTACTGTTAGCTGTCACTGAGGACACTGACAGATTAACAGAGCAGATGGTGGTGATGGCAGTGAGTCAAGAATTCTGTTTAGTTTGAAATGCTTAGATATAAAATGTGTAGATATTAAGTATGAAATTGGGGTTGCATGTCTGCATTTTAAGAGAGAGTTTGACATCAGAAATATAAATTCAAGTAACATCCAGTTATATTGTATTTCAAGATTGTCTCACATGCTTCCTACCTCCTCTACCTCATTTTGAGAAGTTTGGCATGTGTGACTAATAGAATATGATTAAATGTATGTTATGCCATGTCTAGTATCAGCTTACTGTATTAGTCAGAATCCTGGAGGAATAGTATCTATAGGATGCACCATCAAGATAGGTATGTAGAAAGGAAAGGAAGAGATTTCTTTTAAGGAATTGGTTCATACTTTTATGGTAGACAAGCATCATTCAGAACTTGCAAGTAATTGAGGTCCACTAACAATCAATTCACACTTTGATCTTATCCAAAACCTTATATAAAAAACAACTCACCAAGTTTTTGGCCACTTGGCCAAGACATGTTGACACATGAGATTGTCAAGGAATGTTATAAAAGACACTGTGGCTTTTTAAAATTTTTTTGTGATCCCTTGTATCATTCACTTGGTAGAAATATGCTACAAGTTATGTGGATGATTTGAAAAGTATATAGAGATGTATATCTAATGAGGAACTAAGTCTTCAGCCATATCATTGAAGCATCTTGAAGGTACGTCCTTCAGAGCAGTCAGTCCTTCCAGAAAAGCTATTGCTAGATTCCCAACTCTCAAAAAGGGTACAATATAACAAATGTTCATGATATTTAGGCTGCTAAATTTAAGGATATTTGACTGGTAGCCATCAATATAGGTTTTGATGCTAAAAATGGGGTGCTGTGATGTCAAATACATAGATTCAGGATATAATTCAGTGTAGTGCTTAGCAAGCCAATGTAAGTGAAGGGACCCAGATACAGTGGGGCGCTCCCCTCTGGATCCCAGAATAGTCAAAGACCACACCAAAACACCATTTTTGAAGAACAAATCAAATATAGAGACCCTTTATTAAACAAGGCAAATAGACAAGGTGGCTGAATCTGAATCTGGCAGAAACAGCAGTAAATAGCTTTGCAGGTGTCAATTTTAAGAGGTAAAAGGGGGAGGTCTGTGTAAGAATGAAGTAGGACATGATGGTAACTTCCAATTGAGTATCTTTTTTTTTATTTTATTTTACAATACTATTCAGTTCTACATAACAGCCACAGATTTCCTTGTTCTCCCCCTTCCTGCCCCCCTCCCCTTTTCCCCAGCCCACCTCCCTTTCCCACTACCTCCAGATCAAGGCTACCCAAGAGGACTGAGATCGACCTGATAGACTCAGTCCAGGCAGGTCCAGTCCCCTCCTCCCAGATTGAGCCAAGCGTCCCTGTATAAGTTCCAGGTTTCAAACAGCTAACTCATGCAGTGAGCCTAGGACCTGGTACCACTGCCTAGATGCCTCCCAAATAGATCAAGCCAATCAACTGTCTCACCTATTCAGAGGGCCTGATCCAGTTGGGGGCCCCTCAGCCTTTGGTTCATAGTTCATGTGTTTCCATTCGTTTGGCTATTTGTCCCTGTGCTTTATCCAACCTTGGTTTCAACAATTCTCGCTCATATAAACCCTCCTCTTTCTCGCTAATTAGACTCCCAGCGCTCCACCCGGGGCCTAGCCATGGATTTCTGCATCCAGATTCCTCAGTACTTGGATGGGGTTTCTGGCACAACTATTAGGGTGTTTGGCCATCCCATCATCAGAGTAGGTCAGTCCCGGCTGTCTCTCGGCCATTGCCAGCAGTCTTTTGTGGGGGTATCTTTGTGGCATATACCCAAGAAATGCTCAATCATACCACAAGAGCACTTGCTCAGCTATGTTTATATCAGCATTGTTTGTAATAACCAAAACCTGGAAACAACCTAGATGCCCTTCAACTGAAGAATGGATAAATAAATTGTGGCACATATACACAATGGAATACTACTCAACAGAGAAAAACAATGACATCATGAGGTTTGCAGGCAAATGGATGGATCTAGAAAAAATCATCCTGAGTGAGGTAACCCAGACTCAGAAAAACAAATATGGTATGTACTCACTCATAGGAGGATACTAGATGTGGAACAAGGATGACTGGACTGCTACTCACATCACCAGTGAGGCTACCTGGAAAATAGGACCCCAAGAAAGACACGGGGATCACCCAATGACGGAGAAATGGATGAGATCTACATGAACAGCCTGGACATGAGTGGGAGCAATGAACGGCGAGGGTCGAGGGAAAGAGAGCAGGAGATCCCACCTGAATCAAGAACAGAGAGGGAGAACAAGGAATAGGAGACCATGGTAAATGAAAACCACATGAGAAAAGGAAGAAACAAAGTGCTAAAGAGGCCCACAGAAATCCACAAAGATACCCCCACAAAAGACTGATTGAGTATCTTAATTAGGGTAGTCAAATAATGAATTTTGATTACTGGACCTTGGTGTTTTGATAGTTGTACCTTGATGATCAATGTCAGGAACAAGACAGTGGCCCAATATAGGACTAGACCTTGTTGACTAGCTTTAGCAATGTAATTTTGCCAATAAGCAAGGGGGAGAAGGCTAAAAGGCAAAGCTGATTGTACCATGTTTGCCATACTTGGGTCTGTGTTTCTCATGGTCTGGCCTGCTAGAGCCACACAGTAACCCTGAATTCAATCCCCAACACTGGAATACATAAGAAACATTCTATAAAGTTAGGAGTGAATTTAGAACAAGGTGGTGGCCAGAAGTTAGGAGGATTTTGTGCCATGTGTGTTGCAGTAGACTGAGCCAGGGCTTGTAGATGTTAGGTGAGCACTCTACTACTGAGATATTCCACAGCCTTTTCTAGAAGAACTTTGATAGAATTGTTAGAAAAGCTTGAGGAACTTGAAGGAAAATTTGTAGAAAAACCATGACCCTTGAAAGGAATTAATGAAAATAAAGAGAATCTCTTTGGAAAAAGAAGGATACTACATACACTTAAACTCAAAGCTAAAGGTGCAAAGACAGGGGTATCCTTGAGATCAGCCACTTTAGCAAATCAGCTAGCTCTGGGTTCAATGAAAGATCTTGTCTCCAAAACCAAGATGAGAAGTGACTGATTAAAACACCTGATGCCAACCTCTGGCTTTTATGTGTCCCTGAGCACATGTTCATGGGCAAATGCATACACACACACACACACACACACACACACACACACACACACACACACACACACATTTATACAAGCATGCACATCAGACAAAAGAAAAAGAAAGGGATGGAAATCATTTTGCAAAATGGAGTATTGGAAATGGAAATATTTTATGTTGTGACAAAAATTCCTTCAATGATTGCCAAATTTTTACTTACATTAATAAGCAAAATAAAAAATGTTCCTAACAAATTGTGTGAACAAGTGGCTAAGGACATTCCCATCCAGAGTTTTAGAGTTGCCACCCAGTTTATCCTTTCTGCCTGTTGTAAAATTTGAAAGGAGATGCATACATTATGGGGAGGTCTGCTCATGTGAAGGAGTTGGTACTTAATGGTGTTGGAAATAAATGATACAAGGATGTGAATTTAAGAAATGGCTTCTAAACAATGGCCAGAACTGCACATTTCTAGGAAAAAGATAAAGCTTAAATTATAAGAGTAAAATTCTCTGGAAAATTGTGTTAGAGCAGAATATCTGGGTAGACAATGGGTCCACTAAAGAGCATAGCATACAGCTCCCAGGCTTTCTTAACTGAAATATAGAGTCATACTTCTCCTCAACGGGATCAGCAGAGCCCAATGTAGAAATCCTTATCTCAAGAAGGATTTTAGGTGTGCCTTTTGCCCAGTGTATAGGATAGATCACTTTCCGCCTTGTCCAGAAAAAGAGAAATTGTACCCATGGGAAAGTACTTAAGAAATGCACCTTAAAGAGCCTTGTGTACACTGGACCCGGATTCTTGCCTCCAAATATGCATGTCATCTTTGTCTTCTCAGAGTCTTAAGACTGGTCAGTGTATCCAACATGGTGGCAACTGGGATGATATATTTCCTCCATAATTGTGTTGCAGGCCTCTGTGGTTTCTGGCTTGTTTTCTCTTAGGATATTTGTTCTGGGCAAATCCAAGTGGCAACATGTGAGGACTTTCAGGCAGCCCTGAGAAATAGCCTCATAGAGAAGAACACATACATTTGTTTATAAACAAATTAAGGCTGAGACTTCCCAGAACCTACTATAACTCACAACTAAATGGTAGCCCAATAAAATAACTCAAATTAAAATCTATCTGAGACACTGTAATTGTGGGAATATAAACTATCTCCTTAGGTTCATATGCCAAAAGCTTGACCTCCAGCTGGTGACCCTGTCTTAGGAGGTCAGGCCTTATTGGAGGAAGTAGTCATCAAGCACATACTTTTGAAGGTTATATCTGCTCTCTGATGACTTACTCACTTTCTACTTATTGTCCCTACAGATGAACAGCCTCTATATCCATACCCTCTCCTGCTGTAGTGTCTTCTGTTATTACAGGTCAAGAATGAGTGGAGGGAAGAACTATGGACTAAAACTTTTGAAATGTGAGCCAACATAATTTTTTCTTCACCTTAAGTTGTTTGTGTGAGGTATTTTGTCACAGCAACAAGAAGAATGTCTCTCTAACATAATCATTGATGAATTTGTGATGCTCAGAGCATGAGGGAATAATAAATGCTTTTGATTTTAAACTATTAAATTTGGGTGATGTGTTATCAGCCATAACTTATTCAATGGTGTTTGAAGCCAGTGTTCAGCCTAGATCATCTAAGGACTGGAAGGTATGCAATAAAAAGACATTGTCCAGACATGACATAGCCATTGCCTTCATGAACTCACTGCAGCTATTGGTCATCTTCACAAGACCTGGACAAGACTGGGCCCCTCAAATTTCATCACGGAAGGGTAGGGGCCCATGAGGTCCCACCTGCCCCCGAGAGTCTACTGTCAGTTCTTTATATTCTAGGAAATAACTTCCAAGCCACTCAAGGAAAGCAAATCTAATTAAGCTCAATGGGTCACCGTCAAAAGTCATGAAAATATGTGGTAGGTGACTTGTAGAGAAAGTGCCCATCAGGAAAGAGGGCATAAGAGATGGGACTAGCCTCAAAATGACTAAAATTAATTGCATGAACACATGAAACTAAAAAACAATTAAAAATAAGCCAATAAAGCTTCTCCATCTTAGGCATTAACAGGAGTTTCTTCTTTATTGCTTTAAATAAGGGCTTTCCATATTTTCATTTTCTGAGGTTTGGAAAAGAATTTCATCAATATTTACATTTATTTAGATTAATACAAGCAGAATTTTTCTGGGAAAAGGAGCATTGTAAGACTTAGTTATACTATCATTGATGTTTTACTTCTGGGATTTTATTATTTATTTTATTTTTTGTTTTGTCTGTGTGGAGAAATTTCTATCTAGAAGTACAATTTTTCTAGATACAACATCCTGGAAATTTTTTAAATAATAAAAAATTAAAAAGAAGCTATTCAGAGCAGATGGGTACATAATGTGTTTTCTGTAGAAATTATTTAATTATGTATGTAAAAATTGTACAGCTAAAGTTGGAGATTATCCATCAGTATTTAATAAAATTCATCCTTATCTGCCAGTCAAATTTTTCAAAAACACTTAATGATCTAATGAAATAAAGATCTTGGTGACAGGCACAAAATTCAGTGAAATTATATATTTTGGGTTGGGATCTTTTGAATTGTGGGATGAAAATTCTATAGAACAATTTCTTACATTATGATGAGATAGACAACATGGCCCAGGCACAAATTCATCTTATATTATGTTGTTTATTGTGGTGATACATTGTGTACCCTAATAAAATTTGCCTGAAGATCAGAAGACAAAACAAGCCACTAGATTAAACATAAGGGCCAGACAGTGGTGGCACACACCTTTAATCCTAGCACTTGGGAGGCAGAGAGCCATCTGGATATCTATGAGTTCAAAGCCACTCTGGATCACATGAGATTGACTCAGTCTAGGAGAGAAACAGAGTCAGGCATTGGTCGCACACACCTTTAATCCCAGTACTTGTAAATCATACTCCTTTAATCCCAGCACTTGAGATCTCATGCCTTTAATCCCAGTATTTGGGAAGTACACAGGCCATTAATCCAAGCACTAGGAACCAAGTGATGGCTGGGCTGAGAAAGGTATGTAAGGCATGAGGAGAAAAGAAGGCTTTTCAGCTGGACAGGCTGAGGACTCAGAGATATTCAGTCAGAAGATTCATGGAGTTGTCGAGGTGAAACATGGCAGTAGCTTGTTCCTTTATCGCTCTGATCTTTCAGCATTTACCCTACTAATATTTGGCTTCGGGTTTTTTATTAAAAGACCATTTTAACAATTCAAGCTATAGTTCATATTATCGAAGGGTGAACTCCAAAATCTTATCTTAATATGCAAGCTCACGTAGAACAGAGAATACGTTGCTGACAAAAATTTTTGAGTCTTGAGCAAAGAATGGGTTTACCATGTGGACATGGAGCCCATGACTGCTGGTAGGAATGTGAGATCACTTTTTACTGCCCTTTGTTTCTGATTGCTTTTCAAATTCATTTCCTTCCACTCTTTCCAAGTCTTTAGAGCATGCAGAAACTTATGATCATTCACTTCTTGTCTTCTAAAATGTAAATTCTTTGTATCCACAGTTACAAAAGTTGCATTTGCACAACAATCAGCTACAGTGATAAATGTTTATACATTCTGCTTTTGGATAAATTTCTTTACAAATACAATTCCTTTGCTCATAAATGTTAAACCCATGTAACTGTCAGTATTATTGTGTGTTTAGTCTTGCACATATGTATGCTGTCATCACTAAATTGTTTCAAGTGATCTATGAGGTCCTCTGTAATATTTGTCAAATATATTCCCTTTTAAATGCAAATAAATGTCTTTTGAAGAATTTCAAAATTATATTTGCCAGAATTCTATTCAGGGGTTTCATTTTTCAGGATTGCATGCATTTGGATTTTTTAAAATACTTTATTTTTATTTATGTATATGACTGCTTGGCATGTACGAGCTATGTTTACCACTAGTATGCCTGGTATTTGAGGATACCAGAAGAAGGGCTTAAATTCCTTGGAACTGGAATTACAGACAGCTGTGATCTGCCATGTCAATGTTGTAAACCAAACCTGTGTTCTCTCCATGAGCCATTTTTCAGATGCCATATAAGAGATTACTGATCTACTGAAACTCCAATCATTAGAATTCTGGATTTCAGAATTTTGTCTTTAGAGATTATGGCATAATTTTACTAGGTGATGGCTACTCCTGAAATTGAGTTATATCTGTACCTTTATATGTTCTATGACATCCAATAGATACTTGTAATAGTGACTGGTTAATGTGGGTAAAAGAAAGTTCAGCTTAGATGTGAGAAAGAACTTTCATTAGTGCCCAGGATTTGACACTAATAATGAATTGTGGTGATTGTGACTGAGAGGATAGGCTTCATGGCCATTATGGAAGAGGTGGTGTCTGCAAAAACAGGTAGAAGACTGTGGTAAGTTTAAGTGTGCTTTAATTGAGTAAAATAATGCACTGCAGTAGTTAAGCATATGATAGATTTGATTGAAATCTTAATTCCATTTTCCAGGTAAATAACATTGGAAATGGTATAAGCTCTGTCAATTTTAGTTGTATCACACAAAGACATAGTAATTTAGATAATTATGTGTTACAGTTAAAGAAACATAAAGAAAACATAGAAGGTCCTTGACTTACCATGGTTCAACTCACAATTTTCAACTTCTTAATGATATAAACATCATGCACATCTAGTAGACATTTTTTTTTTCTATTTGCATCTTCTCCCAGCCTGGTAGCTCTCGGAACAACCATTTCATGAGATGTCAGGGAGAAGGAGTGAGCTGAAGTTGTAAATTTCACTGAATTTCAAGGAGAGGCAACTTGTACTCTATAGTGGTAAGGTACTAAGCTATGCTGTCAAGTAGGAAAAATGCTTCAAATATATTTTGATGTATGAACTTCTCTGCTTTCTAGGTTTAGTTGGATATGGCTTCATCATAGGTCAAAGAACATTCCAGTATGTAAAACATTTGGCATTATGTTGCTTCTTAGCAAATTTTTAAAAAATAAAATTCAGATTTTATCACCGTCATCATTAATAAACTTTACTTGAAATTTGGGAAAGATATAGTCACATAATTTTAATACATATAGCTGATAGGACTCATAGTATTGTTAGTTAATAACTGTATCAACATATGCATGCAACTGTTTGCAGTCATAGATTAATGAAAAATACAGGGGATATCTAAAGTACAATCAGATGTCCTAATAGAGAAACTATAAAAGGCTAACAACATAAATACATTATTTATAGGTTAATAAAATCAATGTAAAAGTGTGAATAATGTATCTGACACATGATAAAAATAAGACATGACAAAAGTAAAGTATTAAATGTCTGTTAGTTATGCTGAAAGACAAGAAAGCACATTTTCTATTCATTATGTTGCCCCCAATATATTTGAGATATGATCTCACTAATTAATTTTTAGGAGTACTACATATTATCAATGGAAATTCTAGAAAATCTCTGAAGGACCATGTTGTTCTTTCTCTTAAATCCTTGTCCTTCTTTCAGTAGAATGTAATTTTTAGTGTTTAATTTTGTATTTCCATCTAACATAATACTTTAAAAATTATTTGCCCTAAATAGCAGGTAAAGGAGAAAATTTCCCATTTAAAAAGTTCTATGGTAGGATGAAATTATAAATACAACACCTCATCAGATGGCTCCCCAACCCATCTCCCACTTAGAGTTAAATAGATTTATATATATTGTACGTGTGTTAAAATATCAAACACTTTCCGTATGTAACAAAAGAATGGGCCTGTTTCCCCAATGAAGGAATAACTACACACCCTGTGTTTTATAGCTGTAACATCAAGAGAATAAATAGAGGAAATTGCAGAAGAATCTGTACAGTTTGTAATATAGGAAGACAAGTGCTAAAGGAGAAATCAAATGGGAAAAGATTTACTAAAAAACTCTTTTAGGATAGTTCTTAGGGTTCACCAGTGACCATTTCCTAGGGCAGCTCATTGGTGATGATGCTTTCATGTATAGGAAGAATCCCAGTACATGATTCCCCCTCTCCAGCAGTGGTGCTTTGATTTGGTCCATCAACAAAGTCTGAAATATCTTCTTCATTTAGGGATATTCAAAAGACAAGTTAGAGTAGAAGCAGATGCTCCCATTCAGCAGCCCACATAGACGTCTCTCTATGCACATCATTTTTGTATTTTGAAGCTCTCAGTATAAATTTTCACCAACCAGGTTTACTCAATGGATACTATGAGAAGAAAGAAAATTAGTCCAATTTATAAGATAACACATAGGCTGGTCTGAGTGAATATCTGCTCATTTCAAGTAATAATGTAGACAAAGGGCATAATGCACATAAAAGTATATACTAATAAAGGAGAGATAAATAATGAGTAAGATTTCATATGCATCACTATACCCACTGCTTATAGTTATATGTAGTTTTCCATGGCTGTGTATACCTAGCTATGTACAGCTGATAATAAAAATGGCTTCCTTTATTCAGATTTAATTTAAGATGGTTGCTTAAAATAGATTAATTAGGTAAGATTATGTGTAGCCAGGAGTATCTCTGGTCTTTCCTGGCCCTGTGGTCAGGACAAATCTCTTCCACCTGTGTCCCTCAACTTCTTGGTCCCAGGTAAACACATAGAGGCTTATATTACTTAAAAACTGCATGGCATATGGGTCATTCTTCTTCTTAGCTAGCTCTTATAACTTAACTCAGCTCATTTCTATTGGTCTATATGTTGGCACATGGCCATGGTCTGCTGGTATCTTGTTACTCCTTGGGCAGCGGGCTGGCATCTCCCCGCCTCGCCCTTCTCCTTTCATTATCTCTTTTGGATTTTCCTATCTGGCTCCATCCTGCCCTGCCATAGGCCAATGCAGCTTTATTTATCATCCAATGGGGGCCACACATATTCACAGCATACAGAAAGACATCTCACAGCACTTGCCCTTTTCTGTCTAATCAAAAAAGAAGGTTTTAACTGTAACACAATAAAATCACATATTATAAAATAGTTATCAAAAAAGAATTATAGTTACAATATCTAGTTTATTTGTATTTGGCAAAATTAAAGAAAATATTATATTATCTATCCTATATTTGTGAGTGTAAAGTTTCATATCTAATTTATTTCTTATCATAACCAAGAAAAATAATTATTACTAACTGGTCTTCAACTACATCAAAGATTCCAGAAGGATACACTCTTACCTAAGTAAACAGGAAGTACATTATAAGAAAACTTCCATAATTCTAGAAATGACAGAGACATCTGGCTGCCTGGACAATCATCCAAAGTTTCTTGTAATGTTGGGGCATCTGTCTTTAGCCTACAGGTCTAGAGTCTCTGGGAGACATTTTAATGAAGCAGGAAATTTGAGTGATTGTCTAACCTATTGGCAAAGTTCATCAATCACTTCTCCCTGCTGCCTGCTTCCTGGTCTGATCAAACCAGGTGGATTCACTCTTGGTCAGAACAAAGGACAACTTCAGCTGTTTATTCAGTTCTGTATTATGAGTGTATTTCCTCAATTTATATCTTAATAAATCCCTATTACCCATTAAATGGACCCATATGGATTGATGTTAATAATTATAAAATGCAATTTAAGATTAATAATAAGAAATATGTAGATCTATATTAACATCAGACAAGATGCTCCCAGTGATGTTCCAATGAACTATCTCCAATGGAGTAAAGTCATCCTGCTCACCTGAAAGAGGTGATGTGGTGCCTGCCTTAAGCATATGTGTACATTTAAACCCTGACTGCTTATTGCTTATGTCAATAGTTTGTGATTGCCCACAAATTCCAAAAGTAGATCTTAAAAGTTTTTTTTCTCTTTGGTTTGCTTCCTGTTGTGTTTGAGAGATTTTTAAGGCCACCCGCAGTTCAGGCTTTTCTTGGAGGGATGGAAGAAAGCATTGCTTTTGACAACTTGCTTTAATGCAGGTTTTAGTTTCTGTCTAAAACACAGTAAAAAATCACAGACAAACATCTTAGCTTGTCTCGACTGTTGGGAACACTGCATAGACATTTACTAAAAGCAAAATGTAAAATTGGCCAAGACTTTAAAGAGAGTTGGAAAACTATTTTCTGTTAAGGGCCATATAGTAAACACTGCAAGTTGTTTTGAGCCTTACAGTTTCCATAAGAACAATCAACTTGGCCCTTGTGGAAAAATGCTGCCATATAAATGATGTGGGTGAATGAGCATGGCTGTGTGGCAAAAGCAGGCTGCAGTTCAGGACTGTCCCCAGGGAGAGATTTGACCTCATGTTCTTTAGTTTTCAGGTCTTATGTTCCAAACTGAAATAAGCAAACAGAAAATTAAGAATACCAAAATACATATAGAATTCAGCTTTTAGAATTGGCATAGAGGAATGGAAATTTAGATTATTAAAGAGTATCTTATTTCAGTAACATGATTGAGTTAATTTTCTTGCAAAACCATTTTAGAATTGATAAAATACACTTTCTAGAAAGAATGCCAACTGGGTTTTATTGCAACAAAACACATGAAAATGGTAAGTGGGGATTATTTTTTTAATATATAGTTTCATTAAAATATAATTATATTCTTTTTACCCTTCTCGTTTTTGAAAATATGATCAACCCTTCCACAGCTAGGAAAGAACTTCAAGTTCTTGAAAACACAGAGTATATAGAAAAAATGAAATAATATGTTTGTGAGCTAATACTGAAGTTTAGAGTTAATTATGTGTGTGAATTCCTGAGTACCTGAATGAATGTATTTGAAGAACTGTGCAAAAATTGCTGCATCTACAAATTTTAATTTCCAATACTGAGGGGTGAATAAGTATGAAATGTTTCAAAATTTTAAATATACAATAATACATTGGCATAAGGTACTCACTGTAGTGAATTGTGTGGTGTCATATGTGGACTTTACTTTTAGAACTAAAACAAAGCACACATTCATCTTCTCATTCGGTGACTGCTGTGAAATGTTGTTCTGTATGCTGTGAATGTGTGTTGCTTTGATTGGTTGATAAATAAAATGCTGACTGGCCAGTAGCCAGGCAGGAAATATAGGCAGGCTGAGGAGAAGAAGAGAATTCTGGGAAGAGGAAGAGCTGAGTCAGGAGTTGCCAGCCAGACACAGAGGAAGCAAGATGGCAAGGTAGAACTGAGAAAAGGTAACAAGCCACATGGCTAAACATAAATAAGAATTATGGGTTAATTTAAGTGTAAGAGCTAGTCAATAATAAACCTGAGCTAATGGCTGAGAAGTTATAATTAATATAAACCTCTATGTGTTTACTTGGGGGATGTGAGTGGGAGAGATTTGTCCTGACCACTGGCTGGCCAGGACACTGGAAAACTTCCAACTTCCTCATGGTTGGGCACCAATCAACATAGATCTAAGAAAGCTTAAGTATTCTGAGCATGCAGAAACAGAGCCACACTAAGTTTCCTAGCCTCACAGTCTCATGCCAGCAGCAGTGCAGACTCATTTCCCAACAGCTGCCTACAAGATGGAGCTGGTCACCAGCAGCCATGAGCTAAGCGGCATGGCTATGGATTCCCGCCCAAATACACAGAGGCATCTGCAAGCTGCACAGTGCACTGCATGGTGTATTTAGATTTTGCTAGTACAGACAAAAAAAAAAAAAAAAAAAAAAGGAAAGAAAGAAAAGGTTTTGGGCTACATGCTGCTGGAGGGAAACACAGACCCACTGCCTCCCAGAGACAACAGAGAGCATGGTGTCCAGGTGTCCAGGGATGGATGTAAACAGACCACTGACATATTGGGAAGCTGGGGTGGGTGGAGTCAGCAGCCAAGGCTGCCGCTTTTTGTACTAGCCATGCAATTAACAATTTTAAATCTTTCCCGGTCAGAGAAAGATTATAGATTCACAATAAGATAGATTCGGATGAAATAAAACTCTAAACTTTTTATAATGTATGTAAAACCGTGCATTGGCTTGGAAGAAAAATGAAAAAGAATGCAGACAACTATATAAAGAAATATTTTGAAAAAATACAATCTTTAAAGAGACAGTAAATATAATATAAAAATAAGCCACAAAAAGGTGGATATTACACAGACATTCTGGATTGTGTTGTATTTGGGATTTTTAACTGCAGAAAGACATCTGATTGTAATGACTAAGTTAAACCAATATGTATATTTTAAAGGTATCTGGACTCCAAAGTTTGTGTCTAAGGATATGTTGCTTTGGAAAAGAGGTTCTGCTTTTGTTTCCACAGAAGAAGAGAACCTGTGGATTGCTTCCAGGATAATATGGTTTGATCAAGGGAGATCCCCTGAGAGGCCCAGATGATTCAACATCCAAATCAGCTTCAGGGCAACTGGTTCAGAGAATACAGCACCACAGACTACTCCACTCAGGACTTGACCATATTCTTAATTATCTCAGGATCCCCATTAGATTGCCAGTGCCCCCATCCAGCAGGAAGTCATATGAGAAGCTATGCCCAATTTCCTAAAGTATTGTTTATGAGTTTTTATTTTTGGTTGTGAGCCTAGCCTTTAACAGCTGAGCCATCTCTCCAACCCGAATTTTTATTTTTATTGAAAACAGTTTGACTGTAAATGCAATTTCTTTCTAAAGAAGAAAAGGGGATAGTATATATATGACAGGATGAAAGGATAAATTAATGAACCTACTTTTAAAGAGCAACAGCATATTTAAAAATGTTTTACATTGCTATAGATTTTAATCTATTGATACAAATTTAGAGTTGATTTTGTTTATAAATATATATATATATATATATATATATATATATATATATACTCTCATTTAAGGTATTATGTTTATGTAACTCATTTAAATTGTAATGGATAATTAAGAAATACAGATTAATAATTAGTCTTCTATGATAGTCAAACTTACAGTCATGTTAAGTTTTCTAGGTGTATATATAGATAAAATTCAGTTAGGTAGATAATCTTCAAACACTTAAAAGACCTACAGAATATGGCATTTAAAATGTTTTTAAAACTTATACTTTCTGAACAGTGAGACATGTGTACTCCTGGCAGCACCAATTTACTTCAGAGAGGAGTATGGGCATCGAAGACACTCCATATGGAATATATCTTCTTCTTGATAAAAATTGCCATTTGGGCAAGAAACTGTTATTGTCTGAACTGCTTGACAAGATGTTATATTTACTGGACATGCAGGACCCATAGGAAGGTGACCATGGAACTTTACAAGGCAAGATGGTCCTTCAGGTTCCTCCTTTGCAGAAGAAACTGCCAGATGTTCTACAGGACACAGAGAGAAGCAACTGAGAGACTCTAGGCTTATGGGTTAAAGATGGATGCCCCAAAGTTGCAAAGAACTTTGGGTGACTATCCAGGCAGGCAACTGTCTCTGACATTTCCAGGCTTTTGAAAGGTGCTTACAGTACATTTCCTCTTTACTTAGGTAATATTATATCTTTCTGGGGTATTTGATGAAGCTGAAGACTATATAATTATAATTTTCCTTAGTTATGATAAATGATAAGTTAGATATGAAACCTTAAACTCACAAATATAGGATAAATAGAATATTTTCTTTAAATTTGCCAAATGTAAATAGACTAGATATTGTAACTCTTATTCTTCTTTGATAACTGTTCTATTAGATGTAATTTTACTATGTTAAAGTTAAAACCTTCCTTTTTGATTAGACTGAAAAGGGGAAGTGCTGTGGAATGTCATTCTGTATGCTGTGAATGTGTGTTGCTCTGATTAGTTGATAAATAAAATGCTGATTGGCCAGTAACCAGGCAGAAAGTATAGGTGAGGTGAGGAGAATTCTGGGAAGAAGGAGGGCTGAGCCAGGATTTGCCAGCCAGACACCGAGGAAGCAAGATGGCAAGGCAGAACTGAGAAAGGGTACCAAGCCACATGGCTAAACATAAATAAGAATTATGGGTTAATTTAAGTGTAAGTGCTAGTCCTTAATAAGCCTAAGATAATGGCTGAGCAGTTATAATTAATATAAGTCTCTGTGTATTTACATGGGGGTTGTAAGTGGGAGAGATTTGTCCTGACCGCTGGCTGGCTGGGACGCAGGAAAACTTCCAACTACCGCTGACTATGCTGGCAGCAGTAGTTATCTCTATGTCACTATTGTTGGGACTCCAAACACATGCTACCTCATCCAGGTTCTTTACATAGACTCTAGGGATCAAAACAATATCTTCTGATTACAATGTAGAATTTTACCACCTGAAGAATCTCCCCATCACCCTTACAAACCTTTTGGTCTAAACCTATATTTTCAAAACTATGGTCTACAGAAGGCACCTTTTGAAGGACACTCTATAACAAAGATAAAACCCTCTAAAAGTACAAGGCTCATGACTCTCTTGGCTATACATTTACTTTGTAATATTAAAGGCACACACACTATACCCTGAGTCCAATAATCAGCATCATGAAAAATGAATAAATAAATAATAAATAAAATATGTATGTACTGATAATCATGGCACATGGGTAGAAATGTGTATGTCTGTGTTCTTACAGAAATAATTCATATTTAATACATATTATATTAAAATAATTCTTGTGTCTCTCCCATTAGACCGAAGTTCCACAAGGGCAGAGAACTGTGGTTGATTGACATTTGTAGGTTCAATGTTTAGCACAATGGGTGTCACATAAGAGATTCTCAAGAGATGCTATTAAATTTTGTAAAAAAAAAAAATTAAAAATGCAAAAGAAAGTAAAATAATATTGGTGTAGGAATCAAACTTGTTGGAAAAGGAAGTGAGTAAAATCTATTTAGACTAACTATCCCCTTTTAAAATTAATGTATATAAATCATCTTCAATTCTTTCCTGAATTTTCCATCCTCACCCATTGCCCTCATTTGTATCTGGAGAGATTAACTTTTAAAGATTAGTTAGTGAGGGGTCAGAGTGCCAAGTCTCAGAGCAACTTGCATGGGAATCACTTAGGTTTTACAGTTTATAAGCAGTTCTCTAGATTTGCCACATGACTGACTAGCATAAAAATTTAACTCCCTTGGAGGCAGAGTGTGCATGTTCAGGTCATGGATGACTTCAGTCAGACCAGTGGCAGTCCACATTCTATCAGTAAGAGCAAATTTCTTTAGAAATTTTAGAATTAGCTAATGGGTAACTCATCCCTGCTCTATTTCAATGGCTTAAATATTCTCTCCAAGCATCTCAGACTCATCATGTTTCAAAATTATTTCTTCTCATACAAATATTTCACACATCACTTTAAAGCTATTTGATTGCAAATCCTTTCTAACTTCAGTTTCTTTATAGAACTTTTCTCTGTGCCTTTAGAATGGATCTTCCACACACCTGCCATTTCTCTCCTGCTCTCTCATAGAACACAGAGATATTGCACGTGGTCCAGTAATTTCTATCATTCATCCCTGGCCATTCTGAAATACTGGATTAGATGTGCCTACAATGTGCTTTCACACAATCTTGTAGTTTTCTAAGAATGAATAGGCATGTACTTCTGATTCTAAATGTATAAACCTTTTCAATAGAGTGTGGCTACCCAGAGAAATAATTATATTTGGCACAATACTAGCCTTCAAATTTTACTCTCTTAAGTATTTTGTGAAGAACAGAATAATAATTGGATGTTTTAGCATTTTCTGAGTGTTAATGGATGTTGTGTTTTCCAAGCTTTTGGCCATTTATGCTTCTCATGCAGTCCATAGTAATATAAAACTTTTAAAAAACTCAAGGGCTTGAGTTTCTAGTTTATGTTCTATGCTCTATCTAAAGTGAACTATCTGCAATTACAATGTGGGATAGGAAAATTATCTAGGTAGATACATGTCAATCCTATTTAGTAAGGAGAGAGAGAGCTAAGTAACATGGAAAAGTATTTTGTGTCTGACCTCTGTAGAAAGACCTCCGAACTATCCTTAACATCCTGGCAAATTGCTGCCACTAAACTTTATGAATATTTTAATATTCAATAAATTGTGACCCAAACCGATCCATTCATGTTTCTAGCATAATATGCTCAAGACAAAAATTGTCCCACATTAAGAATTTGGTTATAGCTTGGATTGTTTGGGGATTTTCATAAGACCCTTTTGGCCAAGAACTCAGTTAGCTGTAAGTCAATCCTAGTAATAAAAGCTTATTTAGTGACAAGAGATGCCACGTAGGACTCTGTCTACCTCATTATTTAGAGATATCATTTAGATCACTTTCAGATATGTGAATATTTTAGGAACCGTCTACTCTATTGGATTTTCATATTACCCCATCCAATGGCCCTTAATTTTAACTGTCTCTCCCCATATTCTTTCACTCATCCTTCCTTCTCTACTTGATCCTCCTATTCCATGTTGCCTCAATCCAGCCATAACTAGAGATTCTATTTCCATTTCCTAGAGAGACCTATCTGTGCCCCCTAGTCTTTTACTCTATTCCTAATCAACCTCTGTGGTTCAATGGATTGTAGTTTGATTATCATTGACTTAACAGCTAATACTCAAATGTAAGTGAATACATACCATATTTGTATTTCTGGGTCTGGGCTATTTCACTCAAGATGATTGTTTTTCTAGTTCCATCCATTTACCTGCATTTTTCATGATTTTCTTTTTTAAAAGAAAAAAACAGCTGAGTAGTGCTTCATTGTGTAAATGTTGCAAAGACTATATGTTGCTCTCCAGAAACTCACAACTAGACCCCATTGCTACAGATAGCACCTACACAACTCATTGAACTTGGAGGAGTTTTGAGTGCAGGAAGGTACTTGACATGCCACCAAAGGAGGAAAGTAAACACAAAGCCAGCCATAAAACCTTTGATCTACAATGATGTCCTGCCTGCAGCATATGGTAAGGCAATCATGGCACAAAGCTTGTGAAGTAACCAACCAATATATGATTTGAGTTATGGCCTACTTCACTAGATGGACCCCATACATGACACTGCTGAAGTGACCAAAAACCAGAGACTAGTTAGCCCAGGGATCTAGGGTAAAACCAAACATTACTGGTCTAAAGATTATTTATATATACAATAGTGTGTGTGTGTGTGTGTGTGTGTGTGTGTGTGTGTGTGTGTGTGTGTGTGTTTAGGAATTAAATGACACCTAATGAGATTCTGCTTTCTGCTATACTCATATATCAGTGCTTTGCTTAGTAACAATCAGAGAACCTTCTTCCTGTAGAAGATAGGAATAAGTACAAAGACTCATAGCCAGATATTATACAGAGTGAGAAACTATGGAACACTTATCGGTTGGTGGGGTTTCTCTATCAAATTCACCCTCATCACAACTCAGGGAACCCCAGCAGAAGAGTAAAAGGAAAGAATAGAAGCGCCAGAGTGGGTAAAGGACACCAAGGAAACAAGGACCTCTGAATCAATATGATCAAAACTCATTTGAACTCACAGAGACTGAGGCAGCATGCAGAAGGCCTGCACATGTCTGCACCAAGTCCTTTATGTATATAATTTGATTTCCTGTTTAGTGTTTTTGCAGGATTCCTGAGTGTGTGAACAAGTGGGTCTCTGATTCTTGTGACTTTTTATGGGCTCTTTTCTTTCTGTTTATTTGCCTTGTGCAACTCTGATATGTTTGCTTTATTTTATTTTATTTTACTTTCCTATTATTATCACTCAGAAGCCTGTCTGTTTTCCAATGAGAGAGGAAAGGGGAGTGGATCTGGACAGGAGGAGTGTGGAGAGCGAGTAGGAGAGGCAGAGGAAGGGGAAACCATGAGTAGGATATATTATGTGAGAGAGAAAATAACTCTTTTGAATAGAAGGCAAAAAGAAGAATTTTGGTTGATAAAGTCTACTGGGGATCTTCCAGGATATGACTTCAAGAATGACACAGCTTACTTTCCACAGACTCCTGTATTTTATACTCACTTTCATTTCACCTCTCCCACCACCACTTAAATGTAACACATGCCTCTTCAATGATTTAAAGACTCCCGCGTCCCTATCAAAGTTACTGCTTATGATGTCAGCCCAGTGACATATCCTCCATTTCCCAAGAGGCTCTGAGACCCAAGACCAGGCTTTACTACTATGAATTCTACCTTGATTCTTATGGACCCAGGTTTGACTTGATTTGGGCTATAATCCAATAGCTCAGCACTGATGTATTTATATTGCTTCTTAATCTTCCACTAGTCCACATATATTAATCAGATTAAATCAAATCAAATACTACTAAAGCAAAGCTGTTCTAGTAAAGAATTATGTTAAAGACACAAGGATCCCAATTTACTCTATCGCCTTCTCTTCTTTATTGAGGTCTATGTACTGTGAGCAATTGCTCTTTCTAAGACAAGGCAATTAGTATTTCAATTCTCCTGATGTATCCCTACCCATCTGCAGAAGACTGAGAAGGAAGATAAGGACCTGGTTTCATTCTCCAATAAGAAACTTTCACAAACATCTGTAGTCAGAAGTTTTCCTGTTTCCTGGCCTGTGAGTGGTTGGGACAAATCTCTCCCACTTGCATTCCCCAAGTAAACACACAGAGGCTTATATTAATCATAACTGCATGGCCATGGCTCAAGCCTTTTGCTAGCTAGCTCTCATATCTTAATTAGCCCAGAACTATTAATCTATGTAATGCCACATGTTTCATGGCTTTACCTGCATCCCAGCACCTGTTGTTTCTTGTGCAGCTCGCTGGTGTCCACCTTCTTTCTGTCTCAGTCTCTTTGAATTTCCCACATGCCTCTAAGCTGCCTTGCCATAGGCCAAATGGCTTTATCAACCAATCAGAGCAACACATACTCACAGCACACAGAAAGACATTCCCTCATCAAACATCAGTGCATTTCACAAGTGACTTTCCAGCCAAACCCAGGCCATACACTATTTTTCTCTCTTACTTGGCAAGATGGAGATGGTGCTTTCCACTGAACAGTCTGAGGGAAAGAACCATTGCTCCTTTGTTCTGCATATGCTTTTACTTTCCCACTTAGCCAAAGAGCACTTAGAGTCTCTTTAGCAAGAGACTAGTTTAGTAGGACTTTATGTGAATGGAAGCTTCATTTATGATTAGCTGATGGAAATATTTTGTTACAGACCTGTTCAACATTTTGACATTACCACTTAATATTGATTATGTACAAAATTAAATGATCACCAAAAAATCCAACATTTTACAACTTTGAGTTGTGTTGCATTCATAGCTTACTTTGAATGCATGTATGGGCAAAAATTGAAATTCCTGGTGTCATTTTACCAGGTGATATTCACGTGACTCTCCTTTGCTTTTCACACGCTACTTGTTAAACTATAATATTGGGGTTTATGTCTTTTTCTATATAAAACATGAGAAAACAATGGATACACTAAGAAACTCAAGTAGCTAATAAAATTGTTCCCTTATAATCCTTGGGCTACAGATATCTCCCCCAATTCCCTCTTCCATCATTCCTCCATCACTTTTTACATTCTGGTGGTCCCTTCTCGGAAGCTCAAATACTCAGCTATCCATTCATTTGTTTCACTACCCTCCAAAGTACCCACTGTTTTGTAAAATTCCTCCATGAAAAACTAGTTGTGAGTTCCACAGTAATGATTCAGAGCTGGCTAGAATATAAATATGCGCCACTAACAGTCTTGAAATAAGAGCTTTAAATCATTGTCAAGGGGAAAGTTGCTATTTCAAAATCAAACATTTGATTGCTTACTACAGTTAAGTGTTCTACGGAGCACACACAAAGAGAAAAGTTTATACCATTATACAAAGTCATATTTGATAAAAACATACCCACAGAAGTTATTAAAAAAGACAAAACAAAAAGGACAGTTTTGAATAGGAAGATGTAGAGTGTATGCAGAGTCACAAGTCTTGTCCATTGCATCCCAAACCAGGGAACAAAGTCAACATTTCATAGTTGCATCGCTTTGAACTCAGGTCTGATCTTGCATTTGGGTTTTCTCTAAATTGTGTGACCATAGAAAAGCAATTTTATATCTTTAACCTATGAAGATAGCAAGCGTTAATGTAAAAACTGATCAAGGTTAACAGTTGGTGTAGCTATCAGAGAAACAGTCTGTTAAAGGTAGTGCAGTACTTAGCATTTGTCAGGGAGGATAAATGCCATATGCTTCAGATAGGATGCTACTACATGGTAAAGATGTTTTTAATATGTTTCTAGGATGCTATATTTATTAAAGAATCATTAAAATTGAAAAAAGAATCATGTGAGGCACATGCAGAGAAAATACATTTATGCACATGATGTCTACATATACCTTTTGTAAGCCAGTGTATAGGGAGATGAATTTCCTGCTCTACCTATCACATAGCAATCCATAGAAAGACTGAGAAGTAGAAGCAATAGAACATATGGAATCAAGAGACTGGAGGCAGTCTTTAACCATCTTTGAACCTCAGTTTTCTTATCTGTAAAATGCTTAATTTACTATTGTCCCCAGTAGGAGTTAAAGTTTCAGATAACAGGGGCTGGAAAAATGGACTAAAGTAATGCTTGATTGCTGCTATCAGAGGACTAAAGTTTGGTTCCCAGCACATATGTCAGGTGTCTCACAATAGCTCATAACTCCAGCTCCATGGAGATCTAAAACCCTCTCTTGACCTCCACAGAAATCCTTACATTCATGAGCATACATGCACACATTCATGAGCATACGTATGCACACACACATATATACATATAAGTAAAAATTAAAAATAAGTTTTAAAAAAGGAGTTTCAAATACTAATTAACAATTAGTGAAAACTACAAACTCCTAAGCAATGCATGTGTCACTTGATCAATTCATTTGTGAGCATCTAGGCCAGACCTCCAGAGAATTTAATTCTGAGTTTACCTATGTCTACCATTACAGTGAAGAAAAATGTTAAGATAAAGCTCTGTAATTTAAACAAATTTTGAACATAAATACCAGCAAATGTCCACTGTCCAGATACGTAGCCATGTATTGTATGACAGGCACACATATGAGGATGATCTCATACAATTATATGACAGCAGTAAACTTCCTATTGTCTACTGACAGTCATTACAGTGTGGCATCACAATGAATTCTCATGTTTGTAGTAATCCTGATACAAACAAAACTATTGCATTGTCAGTTGTAAAAGTGTATCACTCACACATAATTGTGAACAGTGAATAATAATTAATAATGTCAATAAGCCACTACATTACTGCTACAATTCCCTAGGCTATAAACATGCACCATGTGTTGCTGTGAAGCTGGCTGTACCATGTACTCTGTCTTGACATTAGGCTGTACCATATGGTCTAGCTGTGCTATACCATCTTGTTTTGAGAAAAATATTCTGTGATATATAAGATCTCATCTTGAAACAGTTCTCGAAACCTGTGTCCATCACTGTTAAATGACAGACTTATTGTAATAATATTACTGAAAGTTAAAGCAAAATTTTTTTGATGATGAACTAGGAAACATAATTTGTGACATGTTAATGGAATAAAATTAGATAATCAATAGAATTTTCAAAAAGCTTTGTTCCAGAAAAGAAAATAAAGTGAGAAAATGCATAATAGCACAAGTTTCAATTTTAAAAGAGTACAAATTGTCATTGTATAGAAATTCAGAGACTCTTATTGCCATGACCTTTGGGAAGCTATTTAAAAAATGAGCTTAGAACAGTGCAACTGACCAGAGTCACTATCATTAGAAATGGGATGAGAATTAAATATTGTAGTTTCCCTTATAAATCATAACAGATCAGGAACTCCAAATAATCAGGGAGAACATATAGTTCTCAAAATGTGAATGTAAACATTTGCAGTCAACATCATTGCCCACCCTGCACCCAAATTCCTGCAGTGTGAGTGAGAGTCACTCACCCCCTCTCAGGAAGGCATTTTTATAGTCATTTGTTATAACTCTCCAGCCATGAGTTTGAAAACCAAATTAAAGCGAAATGAAGTAAAAGGGCAGAAGTTTGCAAAAACAGCTCCATTACCCAAAAGTTCTCCAAAAATCTTTCAAAAATAGGTACTAAATAAGATTAACTTAGCCCCATCTCTCCCGGAACATACTAGAATGACCTATAGGCTTTGTTTTCTATGACATGCATATTTAAGGATGAAAGCCTACCACTTTGCCATTTGGATGTTTATTTACAGATTTTGGAGAACATCAGAATCTGAACTCAGGTGTATTATCTTCTACAGACTGGTGATTTTATCCTCTTGGCTTATTAATAAGGAAAGGAAAATAGTCAAAGCCCATGAATCAGGGGCCAAATTCATCAACATTCTCACTGTTGACAGACTAAAAACATAAACGGAGTAAAAATTAGATTTGTGTGTGTGTGTGTGTGTGTGTGTGTGTGTGTGTGTGTGTGTGTGTTGTTTTTCAAGACAGGGTTTCTCTGTGTTATTTTGGTGCCTGCCCTGAATCTTGCTCTTTAGACCAGGCTGGCCTCGAACTTATAGAGATTCACCTGTCTCTGCCTCCCAAGTGCTGGGAGTAAAGGTAGTTCGGGCATTTTTAAAAGTCTAATTTTTACAGTCAGGCAGTGGTGGTGCATGCCTTTCTGGCTTTGGAGAGATTAAGTCCCTGATGTCTTTGGCAGGGGAGAAGCTAATTAGAAACACAGTTAAGAAAATCAGAAGATGGGACAAAATAAGGAAAATCCCAGTGTAAGTAGTAAGTTTAGCATGATAAACTTTTACAACACTGTCTTCTGGGCACATATGGAACATAAGTGAGTGTTCTGAGAATTCCATTCTCAGAGGTCCTCAGCAAGTAAGCATCCTGGCCACCACCATTGTCTCTTAGGGAAGGTAAACAATGAAACTAAAGTAAGTTATGAAGGCATTCTTCAGGGTCAACTGCTGCACTAGTAAGATCTCTGCCATGGCGAGGTCTCACAGGGAGAGCAAATTGACAATGAACCTGACACTCAGCTGAACCTGTGAGGCAACCATGCAACTGTTCTGATTAAATTTGGCTGAGCAAGACAAAAAAAAAAAAGCCTCAACTCACAATAAATGCGATGGAAGTTTATTTCTCTTTCTTATAAAATGACACATATAACAGAATTATAGGCAAGGGGCTAGTCTCACAGTAACATACATTAAGTTATGTGACACTCACATGAACCCTTTAAGGTTGATGTCATTTTATAGGAGAGGAATTCTAGGCACAGTGAAATGAAATAGTTTGTCAAAAGTCATACAGTGCCACACAGTGAAGATCAGAGGTGTAAGCTGAACCCTGACAGTCTAGTTTCAGAGTGAGAAGCTGGCACTCTCCTTCTCCTGCAAGATGTGATTTTGAGACAATAAGACAGGCTTATTAGTATTGTCCCATTCTTCGATTATGTGGTCATTCTCAGAAATGTGTGATTGATAACACCGCTTGCAGAACAATAGGTTATAGTATCCAACCATGAGGAAAGCAGTGAGATGAAAGTCAGGGCTTATAGGTCCTTCTAGATCCTTGCAAGGTAGAACTAAAGGGGCAGAGAACTCCTTAATAACATGAGCACAGAGACTGCTGTGACATATGCACTTTCCTGCTAATACTGATGACATAGGAAATAATGAGACATCAAGTCAGTTAAAAGTGTAAGAGCTAGTGAAATTTTTCAAAGTTTCAATACTGAAGCTGTCAGATGGAAAGAGAAGTGTGCACTTGTGTGTGGCAGTGGGGAGATGTCTGTTGTATTCTGAAAACAATTATTAGCAGTGCATCTCTAGAGGAACTTGCTGCTATGGGTATGACTGTTTAACAGCAACAGCTCTCCCCGATAGGAAGACTCTCATTGCCAAAGGATCTGGCATTCAATTTGCAGGAAAGTATACTGAGTACCAATCTGCAAATCATTCACAAAGATTGGAAAGGAGGGGAGAAAATGAGGTAGAGAGAGAAGGAGGGACTAAGAAAGAGAGGAAAAGAAAAAAGAGGCAGAAAAAGAGAAAAGTGGATAAAAAGCTTCTCAAGTGAGACTCTGGAAAACTACATTCCCTTTAATGTGACTTCTTAAACAGAGAGATATTTTGTTTCACAGACAGGTGAGATCTGTACAGCTAATGTTCCCTAATCCTTTACCTTCCCAGTTAAGCACCTTTTCATTCTCCTGTTGATTGTGCTAACCTGGCACAAGCGCACATATGAACATGACACTTTTATTAAGCAGAGACTCATGGTACTTAATGAAAAACCTGCTGGCAGAAAGCAAAAGGGAAGGCCTTTCATTTATACACAGATTACTATTTAAATAAAGCAAAGAGTGAACATGAATACCCAGGGCCATTGTTTTTGCAGAAGTAATGGATCGTCATGGTATGCTTTTTTATACTCCCTTCTGCAAAACCTAAGTGAAAGAGAGAATGTTTCCTTAGTGAAGGCATACCTGACCTTCAATCCTGAAACAACAGTGGGAAGAAGCATGGGGAAATCCTCCAGAGGCATTCATAGACATTGTTACAGTCTGAAGATTTCTTTAAAGCTAACCTATTTGAGACAGTAGAAGTTTACACACCTGCTGTTTTATTTACCTAACTCTTTAGTAAGCTCCTGAGAGCTGGAGATCGAGATGTACATGTACAGAATTCAGAACCCTGAAATTCAGATGTGAAAATGGATTATTTCTACTACCAGTCTAATAAAGACCTATAAGCCTACCCTGTTTAATTTTTTGTTTCACAAATGAGAAAACTGAGGCACACAAACGGAAGGTAAGCTACAAATTAAAGATTTATATGGCTAAAAGGAGCTTTGTCTGGTAGTTTTATGGTTATGTACATGGATAATTAATAAAATAAAACAAACTTAAGGGCCCACAAGATGCTTCAGAAGGCAAGGGTATAAACTGACATCTATACCTAGAACATATATGATAGAAGGAAAGAATTGATTCCCACATGTTATCTTCTGAGTTCCACATGGTCATCATGGCATGCACACACACACACACACACACACACACACACACACACACACACACACACACACGGGTGGGGGGGTGCGGGGGGGGAGGGAGACAGAGAGAGATGTGTATTCTCTACAGAAAGTAAAATTTTCTTGGAAGAATTCTTAAGATGTAGGACATAAAAAGGACATGGTGAGGGGAAACAGTATATTTTAGGAAAGGATGTTTTATAAGGAAGTAAAATAATGGGATGTCTGAAGGGGAAATAAAACATTCCATCTTAGAAGGAAGCTCAGAAAGACAGGAGGTAAATTTTAAACAGCTTCAGGAAGTTCTTGAAACTGACTAGATTCACTCAGCCCCTTCCTCCCTAAAGTATATAAATAGTAAAGACTCCTGAGGGTCATGTACAAACAAGTCAAGATGCAAAAACAAGACTCTTAGACCAAACAAGTAGCCAACAAACAAACAAACAAATACTAGATGGCCAGAGCAGGCAAGCTGCCTACAAGATGCCAGGTTTCTACCTTTGTGAGCTGTCACCCATGCTTGGGTGGGCTTTGGTGATGCAGCTGTCATTTAGTCATTTCTGCTCTGTAAGTAATACTTCACCCACTTTTCTTTAAGTAACACCAATAAAACTCACTGGTTCATGAAGCTGGACTTCGGTGCTGTTTGTCATTAGTTTCATATCTTAGGTGAGTAGACTTTTTCTACATCTCCACAGCAATATTCTCTCTCTCTCTCTCTCTCTCTCTCTCTCTCTCTCTCTCTCTCTCTCTCTCTCTCTCTCTCTCTCAAACACACACACACACACACACAAATACAATAAATAAATAAACTTGAATTAATAAACAATTTATGGGCCTGGCAGTACTGGCAGTAGTGGCGCACACCTTTAATCCCAGCACTCGGGAGGCAGAGGCAGCCAGATCTCTGTGAGTTCAAGGCCAGCCAGGGCTACAGAGTGAGTTCCAGGAAAGGCGCAAAGCTGCACAGAGAAACCCTGCCTCAAAAATAATAATAATAATAATTTACTACTCTAATAACTATTAAGTGGCATGTTCCTTAAAATTCTGAAAAAAAAAATCAAACCAGAATGGTTTTTTTGAATCTCCTTTTCTTTGGATTATAGTCTTTTTTGGATTATAATCTTTGGGAAAATATTTTATCATTTATTGTTCATTATTGCCATTACTTTCTGTTACCAGTAAATAAGCCTTACCTATGTAACAAAAAAAGAGAAAATATAGTTGAAGATCGCTATCCTTTACCCCACCAAGACTAGCAAAATTCAGAACAAACTGAATTGCCCCCTGCTGAGGCCATAGGGTGAACATTCTGAAAAGCTCTTTACATGGTGACTGTCTCCAAAAGCTTTTGCTTAGAGCTGGAATGTTCCAAAGGGAAGCAAGAAAACAGCAAATGCCTTCCAACTCAAGGCAACCCCTGGGGAGCAAAAGGCTATTATTACCAGGGAGAGAAAATGGGAAGATCTGAAGGCAGGGTGACTGTAAAAGTCAGAATCTATATTTGAACAAGCTCTCTAGATGATTCTGAGCAGGCTGTAGTTTGATACTCTCCACTCCAGACAGGAGAACAACCCCTAACTACACTCAGGGAGTGAGGTTTGAGAGACATAAGAAATAAGGGAGAACCGGGCAGCGGTGGTGCATGCCTTTAATCCCAGCACTTGGGAGGCCGAGCCAGGCAGATCTCTGTGAGTTCAAGGCCAGCCTGGGCTACAGAGTGAGATCCAGGAAAGGCGCAAAGCTACACAGAGAAACCCTGTCACAAAAAAAAGAAAAAGAAAAAAGAAAGAAAGAAATAAGGGAGAAAGGCATGTAAATACAGACAGTGTTGAAGTGTGAGAGGCATCATAAAGGACTTGTGTTATATATTTCCTAAGTTATATAACTTCATTGGCAATCCCCTTATTTGTAAATGGGGCTAATAATTCCTATGTTGCATTAATAGATTGAAAATTAAATAATATAATATTCATTAACCATGTAACAAGATAGTAGATATGTAAGAGAAAATTCATTAGTGTCATTTTCTGCATTATAAAAATTGAGTGATATGATTCTTGGTTTCGTAAACTTTCCACAAGGAGATGTTAAAATACAACTAAAAAGATATGTTATGTTGTGAGGGGGCAAGTTTTACCATTCTACCGAGTATTTGAAATAATCTAATGCAAAGTCCTGTAGAAGCCACCCTTTGGCAAAGAGAGCTTGAATACTTTCCCTTCCTAAAAAGTGAGGTAATGATGGATTTTAATTGCAATACAATTAGAGCTTTTTATATCAAATTAATTTTCATTGATGATGTTGGTCTTGGCAGAGAGCACAGAATTTGTGAGATGAAAGCCCCAAGAGTACATGAACATGCTATTACAGCTTTTCATGCAAATTGAAATTCCTGCTTCATTTTCCATTTCTAGAATCAAAGATTAAGGGTAATAAAGCTTTTAAAACTTAGCTAAATTAGTTAAATGCATTTTATCACATCAAACCCTACTTTATCAAAGGTCATTCTTGGCAAATCTTTACCACTTTAGATAATTATTCACAAGATAATAAGTGCATGGTATTTGTTTGTGCAGATCATCTACAATAAGGCTCTCTTACAGAGTTTTGATAAGTTTTTTTGTGCCTGTACCCATGAATGTGCCTATCAAATCCCCATGGTTAAGTCAGCACAAACAGTATGTCAAAATCTTATTCTTTTGTGTGTTAATAAAAGCAGTTTGAATTTGTGCCACCTAAAACAATTGTTTTGAAATAAAGAATTTGCTACAAAAATGCATTTTATTTGACATAAATATAATTGATGAGTGTTCAAAGTATAGAACATTTAAAGGAAAGGAAGACATGCTGTTGGAATAAATACAATGACAACATAAAGTCAATAATTAAAGCAAGAAGTACATACATCATTTATTTTGGCATATATTATGTTGCACCTGGGGCTGTGGCTAAATTGGTAAAGCACTCGCCTTGCATGCATGAAGCTTGGTCTGCAGCACCATGTAAGCCAGGTTTGGAGGCAAACACATGTAACACCAGTACTTAGAGTCAGAGGCTGGAGGATAGGAAGTTCCAAGTCATCCTCAACTATGTAGCTGGCTAGAGGCCAGCTTGGGCTGCATAAGATCTTGACTCAAAAAGAAAAACAAGGAGAGTCAGAGCTCAGAGAATAAAAACTCAGGCTGAGGTTTCCATCATGACATGTCTGGATAATAAGTAGAGATTTTGTGGTGCTTATACCTCCTATAATTGACACAATCTTATTCATTTTTTTCATTTGAGTGAATTTTTCATCTTTTCTTCATTTTCATAACGAAGACTATAATGGAAGTTGAATTTTAAAAGGCAAAGTATGCAAGTATGCGTCCAGTGAAAGATTTGACCCTAACTCGGAAACAGGCTCAGCATTCTTCCTCTCCTTAAAGATGGGGATGAAATACCCTCTGTGGAACTGTTTGTGTGATGCACCTCTCTAAATGCTAAGGCAAGCCTATCAATCCTCATCACAGCTCTTTAGGTAGCAACTGCTCTTTTTCTGAGTTGCAGAAAAGGAAACTGAGGCTCTGTGAGGCTAGCAGAAGCAGTCGTGACATAGTGACACAGTAGAGGTCAGCACTGGAGATCTGAATCAACTGCCCTGGCTGCTGCCCAGGAAGACCACACAAAACCACGTGGACGCTTAACACTTTCTTCCCATTGGATAAATGAGGAATTAGAAATTAAAAACTTTTATGAATTTTGTCTGATCCATTTTACCTCATCTTTTTATTTGTTTTCTAGTAGTATTGTGAGAAGGACTTCCATCTTTCATGTGTTCAGTTGATCGTTGTTTTGGATTTTACTATATTTCCTTTATTTGATTATTTATTTATTTTGGAAAAATATTTATTTAATTATTTTACAGCCCGACTGACCATAGTTTTCCCTCCTTCCTCTCCTCCCAGCCCCTTCCCCCAACCTTCCCTTTCCCTAAGCCTACCCCTACCATATACTCCTCCTCCATTTCTCTTCAGAAAAGTGCAGGCCTCCCATGGGTATTGACAAAACATAGCATATCAAGTTGCAGTAAAATTAAGCACCTCCCTTGTATTAAGGCTTTGCAAGGCAGCACATTATGAGGCATAGGGTCCCAAAAGCCAGTAAAGGTGTCAGAGACAGTCCTTGCTCCCACTGTTAGGAGTTTCACAAGAAGACCAAGCTACACAACTGTCACATATATGCAGAAGGTCTAGGTCTGTCCCATGCAGGCTTCCTGGTTGTTGGTTCAGTCTCTGTGATCTCCTCGAGCCCAGGTGAGTTGATTCTGTGGGTTTTCTTATGATGTCCTAGACCCCTCTGGCTCCTACAACCCTTCCTCCCTTTCCTCAGCAGGATTACCTGAGCTCTGCCTAATGTTTGGCTGTGGGTCTCTACATCTGTTTCCATTAATTGATGAATGAAGCCTCTCTGATGATTATTGGGCTAAGCATCAATCTATGAGTATAGCACAAAAACCTTAGGCGTCATTACATTGACAATTTTTTTTCTCCGGTCATGTTTGGTTCTATTCTAGGTTTCTGGGCCATCCAGCCTCTGGGTCCTAGAACTCCAGGCAGTGTCAGGGGTGGGCTCACTCTAGTGGCATGGATCTCTAGGCGTAATCAGTCATTGGTTGGCCACTCTCACTCTGCCCCACCCTTATCCAGCACATCCCATCGGCAGGCCAGACTGTAGGTTGAAGGGCCTGTGACTGGGTTGGTGTCCCAGTCCCTCCTCTACAAGTCTTGCGTGGTCACAGGAGATGGCCAGTTCAGGCCACGTATTTGCAATTGCTGGGAGTCTTAGCTGAGATCATCTTTGTAGGTTCCGGGGAGTTTCCCTTGCACCATGTTTCTACCTGACCCCAAAATGCTCCCCCCTTTCCAGGCAACACTTTTAGTACTCTCCCTGCCCCCCTCCCACCTGATCCCTCATATTCCCATCTCCACCTGCCTGTAGTCCACCCACAAAATCTCATCTATTTCCCCTTCCTGTGGAGATCCAAGTGGCCCCCTTAGGCCCTTCTTGTTATCTAGCTTCTCTGGGTCTGTGAATTGTAGCACGGTTATCCTTTACTTTACAGCTAAATATGCACATAAGTGAGTATGTACCATAATTGTCTTTCTGGGTCTGGCTTACCTCACTCAAGATGATTTCTTTGTAGTTCCATACATTTTGCCTTCGAATTTCATGATGTTGTTTTTAACAGCTGAGCAATACTCTATTGTATAAATAAATGTACAGCATTTTCTTTATCCATTCTTCAGGTGAGAGACATCTAGTTTGTCTGTTCTGGCTATTAAAAATAAAGCTGCTACAAACATAAATTTAAATCAACACATCTATGGATAAAAAATGACGTTTGGCTTTAGTCTTCCATTGTGCATACTGGCTCAATGTCTGTCTCAGTCCTTCTTTCCTTTTGCTCACATACAATTGTATGTTGTGAATAAAATCCTCTATATAAAAACAGTCATATTGTTTATAATGATGATTTAAGATTTAAATTTGTGGTCAGGCAAGATAGTTCTGTAGTAAAAGAATTTCCTGCCAGGCTTGACAACCTATGTGAATTCCCAGAAGCCACCCAGTAGTAGAACAGAACTGTATCTCGTGAGTGCTATATGCACTGTGGCATACACATGGTCACATACATACACACATATCAACAAACATAAAGTAAATAAAAATGTTTTTTCAAAGATTTCATTTTTGAGATACTCCATGAAGATTGAACAAGTTTTATTCCCGACAAATAATTGCTTTAAGGTTTGTGTCTTTTCATACACTAATCAACACTATCACAGAAAATAAATGATTCTATGTCAGTATTAGAAGGAAAACTATCTTCACTGCTATTTTTAATGATTAAACTTTAAATTTTTGCTTTGAAAAGATTAAACATGAACAAAAGTATGGTTCAAAAATGTACTTTTTGAATTCTTTTATGGTTATCAACAGTTTCACTGAAAGATGATTATGCATAGACATGGAGACATGGGAAATTTAGCAATATCAATCATGAAACTAACATGGATATAAAGCTGTAATTCTACACTCATTTGCATTTTATTAACTACAATGTCCTTTGATTTAGGATTAGGTTCAAGAATATTTGATTGAATTGTTATGATGTAGCTTATTTTAATCTGTAAGAGCTCTATAAACCAATTCACCCTTTTATTAAATGACAACTCAAGGAAGGCTGAATAGGTAATTTTTGTATAGTGTCACTATTTTTGGTGTGCCTGCTGTTTCTCCATAAATTCTTTTTATTTAGAGATGTGATTCTCAACCTTCCAAATTCTGTGACCCTTTAATACAGTTCCTCATGTGATGCTGATGCCCCCTACCATAAAATTATCTTTGCTGCTACTTCATACCTGGAATTTTGCTACTGTTATGAAGTGTAACATAAATAACTTATATGCAGGATATCTGGTATGGTCCCCTTGTGAAAGGGTCATACTTACATTAGATATGCTTGATAAATATTCTCTTATTACTCAGCTTCTTCAAATAGTCTTATATTTGGCATTTGGAGATATCTTACTAGTTTCCTAGTGTCTGTGCACTTTTAGCAAAGCTTCAGCATTTGGGACTTCAGTATCTTATAAACCCAGTGAAATTGAGACACTGAAAGTTTTCTGGCAGTGGAGGATTTTAAGTTTTGCCACAATTTATTTGGTCATTTATTTCTTTTATTGATTAATGAAAATGTTTTTGTTTTGATTCTGTTTTGTTTAGTTTGATTTTGATACTTGAGACAGGATCCCAGTATGATCACAGACTGGCCCAGAACTTTGACACCCTCCTGCTTCAGTGTCCAAAGTCCAAGTGCTAAGAGGCAGGTGTGTGCCATTATGTTTGGCATGGAAGCATTTTTCATAAATAGGCAACAGTTTCTTTGCAGTATGATTTGTGAGGTGTTCTGTAGTTGATCATTTATATCCTAATATCCTTATGTTTTTCCCATTCATGATTTTTAAAAACAACATTATTATATTGTAATCGTTTAAATGCTGTGGAATAATCCTCTTGTACACTGTAAATATTTGTCACTCGAATTCGTTTAATAAAATGCTGATTGGCAGGTAGCTGAGCAGCAAGTTAGAGGAGAAAGCCAAACTAAGAATGCTGGGAAGAAGGAGGGCATAGTCAGAGTTGCCAGCTGGATGCAGAGGAAGCAAGATGAGAATATCCTATTGAGGAAAGATACCAAGTCACAAGGCTAAATGTAGATAGGAATTGTGGGTTAATTTAAGTGTAAGAACTAGTTATTAACCAGCCTAAACTACTGGCCAATCATTTATAAGTAATATTAAGCCTCTGAGTGGTTATTTTGTAACTGTAAACTCTATTTTGGAACATTTAAATTAAAAAAAAATCTTTCACTGAGAAATATACCATACATTCAGAGACTCCGGGTTTCATACCCAGTACTATGAAAAAAGAATTATATCTTTGATCCATTCGAAGCTTATCCTAGCAGGAAACGTATACACATATAAATTTTTTCTTGTAACCATCTTACACTTTTCAAACTGCATTTCCTGTATAACTGATCATTTCTCCATCCATTTAAATATCTGTGTTTACCTTATTAGATTTATCTGTTTGTACTTTTCTCATAAATATGTCTGCTTGCTACTTATGTCACTCTTTTATTTACATAGTTTTTTGATTAACTTAATATCTAATAGGCTAGTCCTCTCTTTAATATATATTTATCAGATATTTTCTTACTTATCTTTGCATATGAATTTTAGCTTACTCTCTTTAGTTAATCAGTTGGGTCTTATAACAGAAATCTTCCCAGATTAATGTTAGGGATAGCTGACATGTGGATTCTTGATGTTCCTTCTATTTCTAACTACAGTATCACTCTGTGTAAGTGCAAGACTTTTAAAAAAAAAGTCATTCAAAAATTTTAACATTGTTTTTCATATTCAGATAGTGTAGCATGTTTTGTTAAGATTATTAAGAGCATTTTATGCCTTTTTGGAATAGCTCAAATAAGATTTTCATAACATGTTTTGCTTTTGTTTGAAAGCTGTTAATTTCTCTGTTTATGCTTATGTCTTGACAGTGTAGATCAGTAGCACAGAAATTTTCTAGAATGCATAAGACTCTGTGTTCCATTGGCAATACCACAAAATCAACCAATAATTAATTGTATGTGATAAATTTTACATCTGGAATCTTTATAATTCTATTTGTGCTTTTCTCTAAGCTTACCCTTTAAATTTCTGAGTATACATCCACATCAGTGTCCAGCAGTAAAAATCGGGATCTTCATTCTCTTTGTTATAATTTATTTTACTTAGTGCCAGTGGAATTATTAAATATCTCAATTTGATGATTTAGGAGGCAAGGCAGCATTGTCACAGTCATTTTTACCACAGTGAGCATTTACAGATGTTCTGTTTTTGTCAGAACCCATTCAATTTAGTAAGATTTCTTAGAAACTTCATCTTTCTTGAGTTTTCAAATACTATTGCAGAGTCAACCACATTGTCTCTTATTAATCTTTTAATTTCCTACAGCTCTGGTTACATACTACAAACCCTTTATTGTCTATTTCCAATTTCTGCTTCTGCATTGTGTCATTTATTAGTTTGCTCAAAGAGTCAGTGTTTGTTTGGTTTATTTATTAGTTCAGGCATTTTTGTTGTTTGTAATTGATTGCATTTGGCCATTATCTTTATTAAATCCACCCTTCTTTGTCCCCTTGGCTGTTAGTTGTTTCCATTTTCCTGTCTTCAATTAAAACTACAGATCTTTATCCCATGGCTTCTAACATGAACAGCTAACTACAATGACTGATAATTTACTGATTATACAGTGAGCTTAGATTTTTTTCTTAAATTGTTCAGAGAGATTCTTAAAAATAGTTTTCCACATAGGATATTTTAATATTTTGTGCTTTTTATTTCATTCCTGTCCCAATTCATTATTAGATGATTCTGTCACCATTAATTCACTGATTCTTTGTCTGTAATGTGAATTGGTCTTTGATGTGAATTTGGTAATTAGTGTCAGGAAAAATCAAACAAGATGAAGCCTCAATTCTGAACATTTATGCCCCAAATACAAGGGCACCCATATTTGTTAAAAAAAAAATTACTAAAATGTAGATCACACATTATTAATAGTGGGTGACTTCAACACCCCACTCTCACCAGTGGACAGGTCTGCCAGACAAAAATTTAACAGAGAAATAAGGGAACTAACAAATGTTATACTCAAATGGATTTAACAGACAGCTATCGAACATTTCACCTGACCACCAAAGAATATACTTTCTTCTCAGCACCTTATGAAACCTTCTCTAAAACTGACCACATGCTTGGGCACAAAGCAAATCTCAACAGATACCAAAAAATTGGAATAACACCCTGTATCTTATCAAATCACCATGGTTTAAAGTTAGAAATCAACAACAACACAAAGTACAGAAGCCTACAAACTCATGGAAAATGAACAACTCTCAACTGAATTATCGCTGGATCAAGGAAGAAATAAAGAAATTAAAGACTTTCTAGATTTCAATGAAAATGAGTGCACAACATACCCAAACTTATGGGACAAAATAAAAATAGTGTTAAGAGGAAAGTTCATAGCACTAAATGCCTACATAAAGAATTTGAAAAAAAAAATCTCACACTAGCACACCTGAAAGCTCTAGAACAAAAAGAAGACAACTCACCAAGGAGGAGTAGATGGTAGGAAGTAATCAAACTCAGGATTGAAAACAATAAAATTGAAACAAAGAGAACAATACAAAGAATCAATGAAACAAAAAGTTGAATCTTTGAGAAAGTCAATAAGATAGACAAATCCTTATCCAAATTAACCAAAAAGTAGAGACAGAATATCCGAATCAACAAACAAGAATGAAAAAATGATTAAAAAATAAAAATAAAAAAAACCAGACACTGAGGAAATCCACAGAATCATCAGATCATACTTCAAAAACCTGTACTCCACAAAATTGGAAAATCTAAAAAAATGGACATTTTTTGAATAGGTACCACACACCCAAATTAAATCAAGACCTGATAAACAATTTAAATAGACATATTACCCCTATGGAAATAGAAGCAGTCATTAAAAGTATCAACCAAAATAAGCCCAGGGCCAGAGGATTTCAGCCCACAATCCTACCAGAATTTCAAAAAAGAACTAGTACCAATACTCCTCAAATTGTTCCACACAATAGAAACAGAAGGAACATTGTCAAACTCCTTTTATGAGGCTACAGTTACCCTGATGCCCAAACCACACTAAGATGCAACAAAGAAAGATAATTACAGACTAATCCCCTTATGAACATTCATGCAAAAATATTCAATTAAATAGTGGCAAACCAAATCTAAGAACACATAAAAAAATCATCTACCATGACCAAATAGACTTCATTTCATAGATGCAAGTATAGTTCAACGTATGAAAATCTGTCAATGTAATTCACCATATAAAAAAACTGAAAGAAAAAAAAAAACATGATCATCTCATTAGATGCTAAAAAAATCCTTTTACAATCCAACAACCCTTCATTATAAAGGTCTTAGTGAGATCAGGCATACAAGGAACATACCTAAACATAATAAAAGCAATATATAGCAAGCCGACAGCCAATATCAAATTAAATGGAGAGAAACTCAAAGTGATTCCACTTAAATCAGGAACAAGACAAGGCTGTTCACTCTCTCCATATCTATTCACTATAGTACTTGAAGCTCCAGCTAGAGCAGCAATAAGACAACAAAAGAGATCAAGGGGATACAAATTGGAATGGAAGATGTCGAACTTTGCTGTTTGCAGATGATATGATAGTATATATCACTGATGACAAAAGTTCTACCAAGGAACTCCTACAGCTGATAAACACTTTCAGCAATGTCGCAGGATACAAGATTAACTAAAAAAAAAAAATCAGTTGCCCTCCTATATGAAAAATGGGCTGAGAGACAAATAAAAGAAACAGCACCCTCTATAATAGCCACAAATAATATAAAATATCTTGGGGTAACTCTAACAAAACTTGTGAAAGTATTGTATGACAACAACTTTAAATATTTGAAGAAAGAATTTTAAGAAGATATAGAAAATGGAAAGATCTCTCATGCTCTTGGACAGGTAGCATCAACATAGTAAAAATGACAATCTTACCAAAAGCAATCTACAGATGCAATGCAATCCCCATCAAAATCCCAACACAACTTTTCACAGACTTTTAAAGAACAACACTCAACTTCATATGGAAAAAGCAAAAGACCCAGGATAGCTAAAATAATCCTGCACAATAAAGGAACTTCCAGAGGCATCACTATCCCTGACTTCAAGCTCTACAATAGAGCTATAATAATAAAAACAGCATGGTATTGGTATAAAAACAGACACATGGAGTACAATGGAGTAAAATCAAAGTCCTTGACATAAATACACACACCTATGAATGCCTGCTTTTTGATACAGAAGCCAAAATTATAGAATGGGAAAAAAAGCATCTTCAACAAATGGGCTGGCATAACTGGATGTCGGCATATAGATGAATGCAAATAGATCACCGTGTACAAAACTCAAGTCAAAGTGAATCAAAGACCTGATAGAATCTGATAGAAGAGAAAGAGGAAGTAGCCTTGAATGCATTGGCGCAGGAGACAACTTACTTAATATAACACCAGTAGCACAGCCACTGAGAACAACAATTAATAAATGGGACCTCCTGAAACTGAAAAGCTTCTGTAAGGCAAAGGATGCAGTCAGTAAGAGAAAATGGCAGTCTACAGATGAGAAAAGATCTTCACCAACTTTACATCTGACAGAGGGCTGATCTACAAAATTTATAAAGAACTCAAGAAACTAGACATCAAAACACCAAATAATCCAATTTAAAAAGGGAGTACAGATCTAAACAGACAATCCTCAACAGAAGAATCTTACATGGCTAAAAGGAATTTAAGGAAATGCTCAACATCCTTAGTTATCAGGGAAATAAAAAAATCAAAATGACTCTGAGATACTATCTCACACTTGCCAGAATGTTGAAGCTGATGACAGCTTATATTGTGGAGGATGTGGAGTAAGGGCAACACTCCTGCAGTGCTGGTGGGAGTGCAAACTTATACATCTATTTTAGAAATCAATATGGTGTGTTTTTTTTTTCTTCAGATAATTGGGAACAATATACCTCAAGACTGAGCTATACCAATTTTGAGCATATACCCAAAGGATGCTCAATCACACCACAAGGACATTTGCTCAACTATGTTCATGGTAGCATTATTCATAATAGCCAGAACCTGGAAACAACCTAGATACCCCTCAGTCAAAGGATGGATAAGGAAAATGTAGTATATTTACAGAATGGGAGTATTACTCAGCAGTTAAAAAAAAAAAAAAAAAGATGTCATGAAATTTGCAGGCAAATGAATAGAACTAGAAAAAGTCATTCTGTATGAGGTAACTAAGACCTAGAAAGACAAACATGGCATGTACTCACTCATAAGTGGATGGATATTAGGACTAATGTATAGGAAAACCAGCCTACAATCCACAGCCTCAGAAAGGCTAGATAACAATGAGAGCCCAAAAAGGATGCATGGATTTTCTTGTGAAGGGGAAATGGAAGAGATCTTCTGGATAAAGTAGGTGTGGGGAAGGAGGGATCGAGGAATGGAGGGATGGGAACTTGAGGGCCAGCAGGCTGGAGGCAGGACAGAGGAGGGGAGTAACAATACATTTAGATTATTAAAAAATTCTAATGAAAATAATTTGGGGATGTTACAAATATCCTGTTTGTATTTCATTAAATAGTTCAGTCACTACTGTTTAGAACAATATTAAAGAGATGATATCATTTTAAGATTTTTAATGGAAATTTTAACTTATTTTGCTTTATTCCAAAAACAAACCCATGATTAGTTTTTGAGAGATTTTATGGCAGTGAATTGCAAAATTATTTAAGATAGTCACCTAAATTTTTATTTAAAAATAATTATTTACTCTCTTAAAATGATACATATGTACACAATGTATTTTGATCATATCCACCATAAATTCTAACTTTTGCATTTTTTATTATCTAAAACAATTTTAAATTTAAGTATACTTTAATCACATACTTCTTCTCTCCTGTCTTTTCAGATCCTTTCTTCCTCTGTGCCCACCCAACTTTACGTTCTTTCTCAAAAGTCAAAACAAAAGCCCAATATAAGATTAAAATGCCCCAAACCTAGAAAACAAAATACACTAAAATAAACAAACAAACAAAACAAAAGAAAAACAACCCCACAAATTGCAACCAAATATAAAGCGCGCGCACACATACACACAAAGAAACTGTTAAGTCCGTTACTTGTTGGTCAAGAACTCCTGAACATGAGATCTGGAGTGGTTGGTATACTCAGTGTCATTCCACTGAAGAAAACTGATTTTCTCTCTTCCAGAAGGTGTAAATGTCAGTTCAATTGTTAACTTTTATCCTCACGTGTGACTAGATTTTCATTCATTCACTTTTTTTTTTCTTCTTATTATTATTATTTTACAACACCATTCAGTTCAACATAATAGCCACAGAATCCCCTGTTCTCCCCCTCTCGCCCACCCCTCCCCCCAGCCCACCCCCCATTCCCACCTCCTCCAGATCAAGGTCTCCCCCGAGGACCGGGGTTGACCTGGTAGACTCAGTCCAGGCAGGTCCATTCCCCCCTCACAGACCGAGCCAAGTGTCCCTGCATAAGTCCCAGGATTCAAACAGCCAACTCATGCAACGAGCCCAGGACCTGGCACCAATGCACAGCTGCCTCCCAAACAGATCAAGCCAAATGACTGTCTCACCCGTTCAGGTGGCCTGATCCAGTTGGGGGCCCCTCAGCCTTTGGTTCATAGATCCTGTGCTTCCATTCATTTGGTTATTTGTCCCGGTGCTTTATCCAACCTTGGCTTCAACAATTCTCGCTCATATAAATCCTCTTCTTACTCACTAATTAGACTCCCAGTGCTCTACCAGGGGCCCAGCCGTGGATGTCTGCCTTCAGATTCCTCAGTCCTTGGATGGGGTTTATGGCACCACTATTTGGGTGTCTGGCCATCCCATCACCAGAGTAGGTCAGTTCCTGCCGTCTCGCGACCATTGCCAGCAGTCTTTTGAGGGGGTATCTTTGTGGATCTCCATGGGGCTCCCTAGCTCTCTGCTTCCTCCCCTTCTCACCTTCTCATGTGGTCTTCATTTACCATGGTCTCCTATTCCTTGTTCTCCCTCTCTTTTCTTGATCCAGCTAGGATCTCCCACTCTTTCCCTCGACTGTCGCCCTTCATTGTTCCCACTCATGACCAGGCTATTCATGTAGATCTTGTCCATTTCTCCGTGTCTTATTTTGGGGTCCCGTTTTCCAGGTAGCCTCACTGGTGATGTGAGTAGCAGTCTAGTCATCCTTGTTCCACATCTAGCATCTTCCTATGAGTGAGTACATACCATATTTGTCTTTCTGAGTCTGGGTTACCTCACTCAGGATGATTTTTTCTAGATCCATCCATTTGCCTGCAAACCGTGTGATGTCGTTGTTTTTCTCTGCTGAGTAGTATTCCATTGTGTATATGTGCCACAATTTATTTATCCATTCTTCAGTTGAAGGGCATCTAGGTTGTTTCCAGGTTTTGGCTATTACAAACAATGCTGATATGAACATAGCTGAGCAAGTGCTCTTGTGGTATGATTGAGCATTTCTTGGGTATATGCCCAGGAGTGGTATAGCTGGATCTTGGGGGAGATTGATTCCCAATTTTCTAAGAAAGCGCCATATTGATTTCCAAAGTGGTTGTACAAGCTTGCATTCCCACCAGCAGTGGAGGAGAGTTCCCCTAGTTCCACATCCTCTCCAGCATAAAGTGTCTTCAGTGTTTTTGATCTTAGCCACTCTGACAGGCGTAAGGTGGTATCTCAGAGTTGTCTTGATTTGCATTTCCCTGATGATTAGGGAAGTTGAGCAATTCCTTAAATGTCTTTCAGCCATTTGGGATTCCTCTGTTGAGAATTCTCTGTTTAGTTCTAAAGCCCATTTCTCAATTGGACTGTTGGTCCTTTTGATGTCTAATTTCTTGAGTTCCTTATATATTCTGGATATCAGTCCTCTGTCAGATGTGGGGTTGGTGAAGATCTTTTCCCATTCTGTAGGCTGTCGCTTTGCCTTGTTGACCGTATCCTTTGCTCTACAAAAGCTTCTCAGTTTCAAGAGGTCCCATTGATTGATTGTTTGTCTCAGTGTCTGCGCTACTGGTGTTATATTTAGGAAGTGATCTCCTATGCCAAGGCGTTCAAGACTATTTCCTACTTTTTCTTCTAGCAGGTTCAGAGTAGCTGGATTTATGTTGAGGTCTTTGATCCACTTGGACTTAAGTTTTGTGCACGGTGACAGATATGGATCTATTTGCAGCCTTCTACACGCTGATATCCAGTTATGCCAGCACCATTTGTTGAAGATGCTTTCTTTTTTCCATTGTACACTTTTGGCTTCTTTGTCAAAAATTATATGTCCATAGGTGTGTGGGTTAATGTCGGGGTCTTCAATTCGATTCCATTGGTCCACATGTCGGTTTTTATGCCAATACCAGGCTGTTTTTATTACTGTAGCTCTATAGTAGAGCTTGAAGTCGGGGATTGTGATGCCTCCAGAAGTTGTTTTATTATACAGGTTTCTTTTAGCTATCCTGGGTTTTTTGTTTTTCCATATGAAGTTGAGTATTGTTCTTTCCAGATCTGTGAAGAATTGTGTTGGTATTTTGATGGGGATTGCATTGAATCTGTAAATTGCTTTTGGTAAGATTGCCATTTTTACTATGTTAACCCTGCCTATCCATGAGCATGGAAGATCTTTCCATTTTCTGAGATCTTCTTCAATTTCTTTTTTCAGGGACTTAAAGTTCTTGTCATATAGGTCCTTCACTTGCTTGGTTAGTGTTACCCCAAGGTATTTTATGTCATTTTTGGCTATTGTAAAGGGTGATGTATCTCTAATTGCCTTCTCAGCTTCTTTGTCCATTGTATATAGGAGGGCTACTGATTTTTTTGAGTTGATTTTGTATCCTGCTATGTTGCTGAAGGTGTTTATAAGCTTTATCAATTCCTGGGTGGAATCTTTGGGGTCACTCAAGTATACTATCATGTCGTCTGCAAATAGGGAAAGCTTGACTTCTTCCTTTCCAATTTGAATCCCCTTAATCTCCTTATGTTGTCTTATTGCTCTGGCTAGAACTTCAAGTACTATATTGAATAAGTATGGGGAGAGTGGACAGCCTTGTCTCGTTCCTGATTTTAGTGGAATTGCTTTGAGTTTCTCTCCATTTAATTTGATGTTGGCTGTTGGTTTGCTATATATTGCCTTTATTATGTTTAGGTATGTTCCCTGTATTCCTGATCGCTCCAAGACTTTTATCATGAAGGGGTGTTGGATTTTGTCAAATGCCTTTTCTGCATCTAGTGAGATGATCATGTGGTTTTTTTCTTTGAGTTTGTTTATATGGTGTATTACATTAATGGACTTTCGTATGTTGAACCACCCTTGCATCCCTGGGATGAAGCCTACTTGATCATGGTGGATAATTGTTCTGATGTGTTCTTGGAGTCTGTTTGCCAGTATTTTATTGAGTATTTTTGCATCAATGTTCATGAGGGAGATCGGTCTGTAGTTCTCTTTCTTTGTTGCATCCTTGTTTGGTTTAGGAATCAGGGTAATTGTAGCCTCATAGAAGGAGTTTGGTAATGTTCCTTCTGTTTCTATTATGTGGAACAATTTAGAGAGTATTGGTATTAACTCTTCTTTGAAGATCTGGTAGAATTCTGCACTGAAACCATCTGGTCCTGGGCTTTTTTTGGTTGGGAGACCTTTAATGACTGTTTCTATTTCCTTAGGGGTTATTGGACTATTTAAATAGTTTATCTGGTCTTGATTAAACTTAGGTATGTGGTATCTATCCAGAAAAATGTCCATTTCTTTTAGGTTTTCCAGTTTTGTGGAGTAGAGGTTTTTGAAATATGACCTTATAATTCTCTGGATTTCCTCAATGTCTGTTGTTATGTCCCCCTTTTCATTTCTGATTTTGTTGATTTGGATTCTCTCTCTCTGTCTTTTGGTTAGTTTGGATAAGGGCTTGTCTATCTTGTTGATTTTCTCAAAGAACCAACTCTTTGTTTCATTAATTTTTTGTATTATTCTCTTAGTTTCTAATTTATTTATTTCACCTCTCACTTTGATAATTTCCTGGCGTCTATTCTTCCTGGGAGACTTTGCTTCTTCTTGTTCTAGAGCTTTCAGATGTGCTGTTAATTCACTAGTGTGCGATTTCTCCAACTTCTTTATGTGGGCATTTAGTGCTATGAATTTCCCTCTTAACACTGCTTTCATAGTGTCCCATAAGTTTGGGTATGTGGTGTCTTCATTTTCATTGATCTCTAGGAAGTCTTTAATTTCTTTCTTTATTTCTTCCTTAACCCATTGGTGATTCAGTTGAGCATTATTCAGTTTCCATGAGGTTGTAGGTTTTCTGTAGTTTTTGTTGTTGTTGAAATCTAGCTTTAAACCATGGTGATCTGATAGAACACAGGAGGTTATTCTGATTGTTTTGTATCTATTGAGATTTGCTTTGTGGCCAAGTATGTGGTCGATTTTAGAGAAAGTTCCATGGGGTGCTGAGAAGAAAGTATATTCTTTCTTGTTAGGATGGAATGTTCTGTAGATATCTATTAGGTCCAATTGGGTCATGACATCGGTTAAGTCCTTTATTTCTCTGTTAAGTTTCGATTTGGGAGATCTGTCCAGTGGTGAAAGTGGGGTGTTGAGATCTCCCACTATTAATGTGTGGGGTTTTATATGTGGTTTAAGCTTTAGTAATGTTTCTTTTACATATGTGGGTGCCCTTATGTTTGGGGCATATATGTTCAGAATTGAAACTTCATCTTGGTCGATCTTTCCTGTGACGAGGATGTAATGTCATTCTTGATCTCTTTTGATTGATTTTAGTTTGAAGTCTATTTTGTTGGATATCAGGATGGCTACCCCTGCTTGTTTCTTAAGACCATTTGATTGAAAAGTCTTTTCCCAGCCTTTTATTCTTAGGTAGTGTCTATCTTTGAATTTGAGATGTGTTTCTTGTATGCAGCAGAAGGATGGGTCCTGCTTTCGTATCCATTCTGTAAGTCTATGTCTTTTTATAGGTGAATTAAGTCCGTTGATATTAAGGGATATTAATGACCAGTGATTCTTCATCTCTGTTATTTTTGGTGGTAGTGTGTGTGTACTTCTCTTCTTTGGGGTTTACTGTTGTGGCTTTATCTATTGCCTGTGTTTTCAAGTGTGTATCTGACTTACCTCGGTTGGAATTTTCCTTCTAGTGCTTTCTGTAGGGCTGGGTTTGTGGATAGGTATTGTTTAAATCTGGCTTTGTCTTCGAATGTCTTGTTCCTTCCGTCTATGATGATTGAAAGTTTTGCTGGGTATATTAGTCTGGGCTGACATCCATGGTCTCTTAGTGTCTGCATTACATCTGTCCAGGTCCTTCTGGCTTTCAAAGTCTCCATTGAGAAATCGGGTGTTATTCTGATGGGTTTACCTTTATAGGTCACTTGGCCTTTTTCCTTGGCTGCTCTTAATATTCTTTCTTTATTCTGTACATTTAGTTGTTTAATTATTATGTGTCGAGGGGACTTTTTTTGGGGGTCTAGTCTGTTTGGTGTTCTATAGGCTTCTTGTATCTTCATAGGCATTTCCTTCTTTAAGTTGGGAAAGTTTTCTTCTATAATTTTGTTGAATATATTTTCTGTGCCTTTGAGTTGGTATTCTTCACCTTCTTCTATCCCTATAATTCGTAGGTTTGGTCTTTTTATGGTGTCCCAGATTTCTTGGACATTTTGGTTCATGACTTTGTTGGCTTTAGTGTTTCCTTCGACTGATGGAACTATTTCTTCTACTGTGTCTTCAATGCCAGAAATCCTCTCTTCCATCTCTTGCATTCTGTTGGTTATACTTGCATCCGAAGTTCCTGATCTTTTACTCAGGTTTTCTATTTCCAGCATTCCCTCTGTTTGTGTCTTTTTCATTTTTTCAATTTCCCTTTTCAGATTTTGGACTGTTTCCTTTGTTTGTTTCATTGCTTTTTCATGATTTTCTTTCAGTGCTTTATTGTTTTCTTCCAGGATTTTAATGTTTTCTTCCAGGACTTTATTGTTTTCTTGGAGGGCTTTATTGTTTTCTTCTAATTTGTTTGCCCTTTCCTCTAGTTGTTTACAGCGTTCTTCCAATTTTCTTGTCTTTTCCTCTACACAAGCCTCTACCTTCTTCATGAAGTTACTCATAAGGCTACTTTCTTCTGCTTCTTCCAATTTTTGGTGTTCAGGTCTAGATGTTGGAGGCGAGCTAGGTTCTGGTGATGCTGTATTGCTCTTCATTTTGCTGTATGTACTTCTGCTTTGACGTCTGCCCATCTCCTTGTGATTCCTTCTTGGTCTTATCAGTGGACTTGTTTCACAAAGAGCTGACAGACTCAGGAAGACTCTCTCTCTTGTCCAAAAGGGAGTTCTCTTGTCCAACTCTTTGGTCCAGAAGGGAAGTCAGGGGCAAGCTCTGGTCCAGAATGGCAGTCGGGGACAGGCTGGGAGCTGGGGGCCGGTCTCTAAGTCTCAGGAAGTGGGTGGGGTCTTGGGCAGATGGGCGTGGGGGCAGGGCACGGAGACTGCAGGGGCTGCCGGGGGCTTGGAAATGGGGATCCCTCCCGGTGGGGCTAGAAAGGGAGCTGCCCGGTGGCCGGAACCTGGTGCCAAGTTGGGCAGGCCTCTCAGGAGTGGCTGGTGGCCAGGGATGGGGTCCTGGCTGGACCCAGGCACTCACCTCTGGTCCAGAAGGGAAGTCGTCAGGGGCAGGCTGGGAGCTGGGGGCCGGTCTCTAAGTCTCAGGAAGTGGCTGGGGTCTTGGGCAGATGGTCGTGGGGGCAGGGCGCGGAGACTGCAGGGGCTGCCGGGGGCTTGGAAATGGGGATCCCTCCCGGTGGGGCTAGAAGGGGAGCTGCCCGGTGGCCAGAACCGGGCGCCAAGCTGGGCAGGTCCTCCCGGGGTGGCTGGTGGCCAGGGATGGGGTCCGGGCTGGACCCAGGCACTCACCTCTGGTCCAGAAGGGTCATTCATTCACTTTTGATACATAAACTACCACACTGAAGTTGGACAAGACAAACCAGCAGAAGGAAAACAGCCCAAGAGAAGGCCCAAGAGTCAAAGACCCTCTCTTTCATATACTCTGGAGTTCCGGAGAAAAACTAAACTGGAAGCCATAACATAAAAGCACAGGACCTCGTGCAGACCCAGGAAGACGCTATGAATTCTGCTTCAGTCTCTGTAAGTTCATATAAGCTTTGCTCATGTTGATTTAGAGGGCCTTGTTTTTGTGGTATCCTCCATCTCCTCTGGCTCTTACATTCTTTCTCACTCTTCTTCTGGGGTTCCCTGGGCTCCGAGGGGAGGGATTTGAGGGAGACATCCCGTTTAGGGCTCACTGTTACAAGGTCTCTCTCTTTCCGCATAAAGCCTGGCTCTGGGCCTCTGTATTTATTCCCATCAGATGCAGGAGGAAGCTTCTCTGGTGATGGCTGAACTGATCTATGAGTATAGCAGAGTATCAGTAGGAGTCATTTTACCAGTAAATTTTTCTTCTTTTCTGTTCTTTCTTAAACTAGTATTATTTGTCTTTGCCCTATGTTTCTGGGCTATCTAGTCTCAGGTTCTTGGTCACCCAAGCACTGTAGGGTATGGGTTACATCTCATGGAGTGGGCCTTAAGTTACATCGGTTATCATTTGGCTGCTCCGTATTTCTTATTTTCTGTTGGTGAAGCTTAAATTTCCCTCAGTTTGGGTTTTCTTTATTAATTCTATATCCACTTTCAGGTCTTAAACTGTTTTGTTCATTTCCTTCCTCTATTTGTTGTTGTTTCAATAGATTTCTATATTTCATATTCACAAAGGTTTTTAATTGTGCTTCAAATCTGTTGAAATATTGAGGGCTTCCTGTGCTAGGTTTGCTAGGCTCCAGTATAGACATATTGTTATTGTCTTGGCTGTTGCTGATTGCATTTTTACACTGGGATTGGGAAGACTGTAATTCTAGGTGCTGATGCCTGGTCTTGTCTTTGTTGGGTGGGTGTTTTGTTCCTTGGTTTCTGTTTCCTCTCTGGTTCTTAGGAGAGTGTGGTGGCTGTATGTGGCATGTAGGAAAATCTTCTGGGGTTTTGAGAGGTATGACCACTGCTTCCTTGGCAGGACTGGCCTGTTTGTTCATAGGGAGTACCTACTGAAATTTAATTTTTTTAAAAAACATGTTTAATTTTTCTACCTTCTACTCACATATATACATATATCATAATTCTGTAAATAGAATCATTTTATATGGTTTCATGTAAACAAGATGAATTAGTTCCACAGTTAATTGACATTTTGGTTGTTTTCAATATTTTGCTATTACAAAAAAAGCAGCCAGAGAGAAATGTCTGCACATGTGTATGTTTGAATGTGTGCTTTATGCTCATGCTGCACACACATACAGATCCAAAGTGGCAATTTAATTCCACAGGCTCATGCCCTTAAAAAATTACTGCCCCTACATTTGCCCATTTCAAATTTATATCATTTGGAATATCATTTCCTAGTTTCACCTTGTCTCCAAAACATTGCATAATTTGTTTATACTGTTTTAATTTTAATAACATTAGTCTTATTCTAATTTTCAGTAACATAGTTATTAATACATACTAAATATGCAAATTCATGTGCTTTGCTGAAACATTTACATCTTCAGATTTGATCAGGTCTGTTTTCTTTCTGCCTTTTCCTTTCTTTTGCCTCTCCCTTTCCATCTGGTTTTTTTTTTTTCTTATTTTATTTCATGTGTATTTGTTTGCCTGCATATATGTCTGCCATATCCATTCCTGATTCCTGTGGATATCAGAAGAGGGTGGCCAGTCCTCTGGGACTGGAGTTTCATATGGTTGTGAGTTACCATGTGGGTTCTAGAAACTGAACCAGTAAACGCTGGAAGAGCAGACAGTGCATTTAACCAGCTTTCCATTTGCCTTCTAGGAATGCTCTTTCTCTATTCTCTGGCCATTTGTTCTCTTTCACTTCCATATGTGATAGTAAACATGATTCTTATCTTTCTGGGTTTGGTTTATTTTACTTAACATAGCTTCTATTGATTTTCCTACAAATGACATAATTTTGCTTACCTTTCTGCTAAATAATATCCATTGTGTGTTTGTATTTTCTTTGTACACTCTTCTGTTGACCAGTACCTGAGCTGATTCCACATCTCAGCTTTTGTGAGGCAACAGTGGGACAATAAGCAAGGACCTGAAGGTATCCTCTTTGTATAGTGACAACTTCATTTTGCTGTATATTTGGGAGAGGAAAGCCTGGGTCATATGTTAGTGCTGTTTTCTATTTCGTCAGAATTGCCTACTATTTTTCACAGTTCTTGCTCCGAATTACTTTCCTACTAGCAGTTTTTACCCTTTCTCCATGACCTCACCAGCGTTTGTGGTTTGGGAAACACTGCTAGTTCTCCTTGTTTGTTGTTCTCAGAGTCAGGGTCTTACACTGTAATCCTGGCCTCAGATTCCTGATCTTTCTGTTTTAGTTTCCAGGGTTAGAGGCATGTGCCCCCATGCCCAGCTTATTAATTCTGTTTCTTTTGCCTCCTTTGGCTCATCAGTTGGAATTAGAGGCAAGTGAGGGATGTTGTCAGCCACTTTGTGAGACAGTAACAAAGCACTGACATCAAGAGTGCTTCTCTACAAAGTCAAATGGCCGCATTGAGTCAGCTCCATCTAAATGCCCTAATTTGTCAATACACATAGTAACTATTTCTGCTCTTGCCATTATTACCATTATGGATTTTCCCTCCCCTTGATGTACTGTGCTTTGTGACTTTTCTGCCTTCACTGTGTTATTGTAATTACAAAAATAAACTACAATAAAAATGCCAGGTTGTAAAGCTAGGCTTTAAAAATACAGGTGCAAAGTAACAGCTTAGCATTGCCCTCTGCACCTCCTTCCCACCAACACTTCAAAGGATGACTTCCTTTATAAACTGGGGTCAGATCTGGCCCTGCTTGCCTTAAATATCTCTGTGGGACAAAGTTGCTTTTGGCACAAGAGGATTATTAAGAATTCATGATGAGTAAGCTGGTACATAGGAGAGCACTTGTTACCCCCAATTCCCAATGTCTGCAAATATTTAAATATAATCTTTATAGTTCACTCCAATTTATGATTAATGGAATTTGTCTGCCAGCTCCCAAGAAAGACAGGTAGCCATTGCTCAGACAAGAGCAGAGGATCTCAAGTCAGCTGCTCCTAAAGTTGCTTATTCGGGCTGCAGAGAACATCCCTAGAAAGAAGAGATTTCAACAGAGGATATAAATGACACACATGAAATTCCAGCAGTTTGGTACATGGCAAGTAACATGGAAGTTTAAGACATTTTAGGAGATATTCAGTACTATGCAAAGTTTACTGTTTACATTCTGGACAAAAGTCTTCTGTCTTATAATAGCATCAAACACCATAGACTTGTTTCATAGACTAGCAGGTATAGCTTACTGTCAGAGACAGTCAGCAAAATAACCTAGGAAAATGGTGAAGAAAAGGGATTTGTTGGCTCTGAGTTATGGAAATCAAAGAAAGCAAAATATGGCTTTGTTATTGAGTACTTAAGATCAGGCTGTTACAACAAGGAGTGCTGCAATGGCACAAACCCATACATACAGAGGGCCCTGATCCAGAGGAACCGGATTCACTCTCACCCTGTGTCCCAGCAGAAGATTCTACAGTCTATTGATAGGGAAAGCAAGGTATGGATGGCTCCCATGGAAGCCAGCAGGAACCCACAGCCTTATCACTTCCTATGAAAAATAGCTCTCCTTTCTCTCTCTGATTAATGTTGCACTTGGAGATTTTTGTTTGTTTTCATTTTGCTTTCAAATTGATGCATACATATATGGTACCTCTTTGCAAATGTCCTTCTCCACCTTATTCTATGTAAAAGACCCATTCATATGGAGCATGGATGCCAACTCTGACTCCTTGGAACTAGTGCTAAAGAAATTAAACAAATCAAAAACAATGGATTTCAAAGTATTTATTAAATAAATACTCTTGTATAAGGAAGTAAAAGCAGATGGGAGCCCTGGGAAGATCTGAATGAGGATGCAGTTTCAAGTGGTCTGGACTCTTATGAGTCCTCTGAGTTTGTTGTCTGGAAATGATGCAAGAGATGTGTTTTAATTTCTCTATTTGAGGTTATGGGATATCTTTCTCACTCCCAAGCAAGGTAGAACACAGGCTGAGGGAGATTCTCCACTTGAAGGGGAAAACAGTGGGCCCAGAGCAACAAGTACTTACAGCAGCTAGAAGATACTGGAAGGAACCAGACCTAGGTCTGTAGTGGGTAGCCATTCTAGCTTTGATCTGAAAGTTCCAACCCCCATTGAGGCTTCAGTAACTGTCTGCTTACAAGGCAGGGCCAAGAGAGGACCCTAAAGACCTGAGATCCAGATGCACCGGGGCTCTTAGTTCCTGGACCCTGGAACCTGGAGGTAGACCGAGCAGAGTTCTCCAGAGAACACCGCTGGACTGCTTTACGTCTTTCCCAGACCCTGCAACCTACCTATCTCTTCATTTGTAAGTTACACCACTAAATAAACTCCCTTTTAACCACATGAAGTGGCCTTAATAATTTCACCAATATAGGTCTCTGGCTAAAACTCCAACAACTCAAGCTTGCTCCCTGTATCACCTCTCTAATGATATGAGAAGCAGATATGAAGACAAAGTTAATGAAGAGAGAGAAAAGAGCAACAATTAGTCTTAGAGCAGTTTTATTTTGTTATGACTGTCACATAAAGATTTCCAAAGACAGTTACTGATGACTGCTTGGAAGGTGGGATTTATTCTCCACAACTCAGCAATTCTTGTATGTTGTAGAAGATTACTCAGTTTCTCAATTAACATCTGGGACTTACTCAAATGTTGCCTTTGTAGAAGGTAGACGTATTATTCGTTGACTGGCAGCTAAAAAGAAATAATCTGTTCACAGCAGTCTTAAAGAATGAATCACTGTGTTTTCACCGGATATCTCTAAACAGTTGCTGGTACAATTGAACCAAGATGGAATAGGACAAAAGCAATTCCAATTTCACTGGGTGGTAGCCTTCATAAAGACAGACCTGAGGCTCTACACTAAGGGGAGATGAATGGTCTTCCTTAAATGTCCACTGGCTGATAAAAACAAATTCATTTGGATTTCCCTGGAGCCTGTCCTGGAGTTTCATAATCATGTTAACTGCTGGGAGGTTTAGAGAAATGGTTCAATATCCACACACTGAGTACGCACCCACACACACGTTTTCAAGAAAATCTTTACAAGCTTGATGAATACTTTCTTGGGTAATAAAGGAGCAATATTGGAAAACAGAGACACATCTTACTTTTGTCACCATCCCCACAGGACAAAGCTCGTGTTCTCAGTGTAAGCTGAAGCAAGCTGATGACGTGGAACAATCTTGGAACTGGGGAGCAGGATCCACGGGTGATATTCATTTCAATTAACAATTTCCAACCTTGATTCCAAACAAGATTCTTTTCATCCCAGTCTAACAGTCAATGGACACCAGGGCCTGTTGTCTTCATTATGGTCTTATGTGCAATCTTTTGTCTGCAGAAAACTGTGACATTCATTCACCTGAAGAGAAGAAAGGAGGGGCTGCAGAGTCAGTTTTTAGTGTCCATTTACCTTTATGAGATGAGATAGCTTCTAAAGCATGATGCTGAGCACTTTCAGATCACTCCTTTTCATCCATATTCCTTACAGACACAGAAATTGGCCTTGCTTCCTCTCTCTGCCTCACCCCTTCTATTTCCATACTAAGCAGACCAGAAGGTCTTTTGTCTTGAAATCAAAGGGCAAACATGGGAATAATTTAAAAATAAATTCTGCTTTAAAAGTATGGAAATGATAGGGCGACGACAGTTTTGTAGTCTGGTCTGTTTGTGGGATCCCTGGCAGTGGGACCAGGATCTATTTCTTGTATGAGCTGCCTTTTTGAGGCCTATTCCATATGCTGGGATACCTTGCTCAGCCTTCATGCTGGGGCGGGAGGCAGGGGGGGGGGGACGGGGGGGACACTTGGTCCTGCCTCAACTGAACAGCGTGACAAGCCTTGTTGACCCTCCATAGGAGGTCTTACCCTTTCTGAGGAGTGGATGGGGGTGGTTGGAGGGAGTTGGGGGGGGGGCAGAAGAAGAGGAGGGAGGGGGAACTGTGGTCAAAAATAGAAAATAAAACAAGAAAAAGAAAGTATGGGAATGAATAGGAAATAGGAGCAGAATTATAATGAGTAAGGAAAATACTCAGGGAAGACACTAAAGATCCTTTGTATATAATACCTTGTATAAAAACAAGGTATTTCTGAAAAATAATCCAAGTATTAAAAGAGGAGGAATAATACTAATTTATTCTTATAGCCTTTAGCTATTTCCTTTCCCTTTCCATTGCTGGTGTGAGTATGTATTAAATCCAAAATGGAATCAATTTGACAAATACATTACAAACAAATTATAGTAAGCATATGCTTTTTCATAGACATTCTACTTCTGACAAAGTTACTCTGCATTTTAAACATGTGCAAAGAGAAATACTACTACCATATATATTATATGCATGATATCATTTTACTAAAGGATGATATAGTGTAAAAGGGCAATCAATTCCAGAAAGCACAACACACCTGCCTACACACAACAAAGCCATGTAGCCATAGGAAAAGGCATAGACTTAAGTAGTAACACAGGCTTGTGCCAAGACATTACAGCATTGTTTTTAAAAACTTGAATTGTAAGACAGGACATAAATGAGATGAACATACACACTATATGTATCATTTTTAGTCTACAGGAATGAATGTGGCAGTTTTGTGTCCTTGCTATGTGGAGGAGAAACTTATCAATATTCTTTCTAAGAAATGGGAAATGTGTGTACATATTTTTCTATTCTTGTATATAATACATTTTAGACAATTATTCAAAATCCATCTTTCTTGTTTGTTTCTAAGAGGAGAACTCAAATGAATGGCTTTTGTTACTTATTTCCAATTCAGTTATATTGTGTTCAGACCACATACCTATTATGATTTAGGTACTTTTATGTCTGCCAAGGTTTGTTCTTAGAATTGAGTCTTACAATTGAGTCTTTGCAACATTTCTGGTGGGCCAATTAACAAAAGGTAATTTTGTGACTATTGGTCAGTATTTAATTAATCTTAATTAGATAGTTTCGACCAAGAGTATAGGTAATTTTACCTTAATCATTTGCTGTTTTTTTTTAAATTCAAATTGTTCTGAACTTGTAGAGACCAGTGTTTGTCTTTTAACTGATGTGTGCTATGGAACAACCCTTTTCTACACTATGAATAGGTATTACTCTCATTGGTTAATACAAAGCTGACCAGCCAGTAACTGGGCAGGAATTTACCAGGGCAACCAAACTAAGGGTGATGGGAAGAAGGGCTGAGTAAGGACCTGCCAGCCAGATGCAGAGAAAGCAAAATGAGAATGCCGTGCTGAGAAAAGGTACCAAGCCACATGGCTAAACATAGATAAGAATTATGGGTTAATTTAAATGTAAGAGCTAGTTAGTAATAAGCCTGAGCTACCAGCCAAGCATTTATAATAATATTATGCCTCTGAGTCAATTATTTGGGAAATGGCTGCCAGGTATTTGGAAGTTGCTGTTGGAACAGAAACTTCCACTTACAGATGTGTAGATACTTTATATTTAAAGTAACTTTCAGTGTATTAGGACTGGAGTTTTAGTTTTTGTTCCTGTTTGTTCTGCCAATTTTTAGAGTCATGCTCATCCATGTCTTTGTTTTCTTCTTCTGGACTCTTTGTTGCCCTCAGTGTATTATATGGTACATGGACATCATCATTTTATCAACAGAAATTAAGTATAAGAAATGCACTTTGGGAACTGGAAAAGGGCCTTATCAATTAAGAGTGCTTGCTTCATTTTGAGTTCTCAGCCCCTAGACAGGGCAGCTCACAACTGCCTGCAACCCCAGTTTCAAAGTTTGTGACACCCTCTTCTGGCCTCTACCAACATCAGCATGTACATGTGCATATACAGACACATGCACACATGCATATGTGGAGATATAAAAACAAGTCCTTAATATTCTTTTTCCTTTACCAGTCAAACATAAATTAGAAAATCAGGGCAAGAGTCCCGGACTTCTTGTTTTCCTCATCATACTCTTACCTCATTTCTGAGGTTGCAACTTTCTTGCAAAAAACCTCTCATTTTGCTATTTTTATGTAGATATGATGGTAACAAATTATCTTTCTTGTTTATTTCCTTTTCATCTGATTATGTCTTGATTTCTTTATGATTCTTGAAAGGTTCTTTTATTGGGTATAAGTGTCTGGGTTGACATGTTTTATTTTGTTCTGTACCTAAAAAATGCTTTTCCCATTTCTGGAGATCATGTGGGTTTTGTGGAGAAGTTTTCTTCATTTGGTCTGTTTTGCCTCTATGGATGAAGTGCAATCGTAAGATACCATTTTTTTTCTGGCTGTTTAAAAAATTTGTTTGTGTTTGTGTTTAATTTTTTTTTTTTATATTTTTGTTACCAGTGTTACAGGTATTTTTTCTTTGGGTTTAGCATGCTTATGTTTTGCTCAGCTTCACAAATATGTATGTTTATTTCTTGTCTAAATTGGGAAGGTTTTTAAATCATTTTTTGTTTCAGCTTTGTTTCAACTCTCCTGTTCAAATAAGATTCAAATAAGAATTAAAAATTCTCTGCTATAATTTCAAAGATCTCTTGTTTTTCAGTTTGGTTTTCTATGGTAGGTCAGATTTGGTAAGACACACTGTTCCCTGACTAGGTTCTCTGATCTGTCCTACTGTCCTCATTCTGATGTTTAGTCCATCCAGTTACCTTTTTCTTTATTTTGCCTCTGGTACTTCTTAATTCTAAACTTTCTTTTGGTTACCTCTTCCATTTTCTACCGATTTACTCTCACTCTTTGCTGAGAAGCAGTTTTGTTTCATTTGTCTCAATTAGGCTTACGTTTCTCACTAACACATTTCTACTCTCACTACATGCAAACTTCACCTAATTTTGCTCCTCTTGCTATCGGCTGGTGTTGATTGTGGTTTTCATTCAGTTTGAGATCATCCTGGTTCTACACATAACAATTGCCTTCTTCCAATGAAAGATAAGCACTGTTTAGATATGAGCTTCTGAATACTATTCCAATATAATTCTAGCAATATTCTATTTGTTTTGCTTTTTTTCTGGTGGCACTCTGTACATCTGGTAGAGAAAAGAAGCATGCCAACTAATTATTACAAAGTCGAAACAAAAGTCAAGGTCTGCACATAGAATCCACTGGTACTTCAGGGGTGGCACTCTCCATATATACAGTACAGGTGGGCACTTCAATTTACCAAGTTGTCTCAATGAGTCTGGATAAGGATGACCTCATGACTACAGAGTGATGGGGACAGGCCTGCCTTTGTCCTCTCTGACACTATCCCATTGGCACATACAGGAATTCAGCCTGGACTGCCTTCTTCAACTTTCTAATTTAGTTCATACTTTATTTTTTTAATGTTCATGGTTTTTATTGCATTTATCAGGTATAAATAAAATTACATGATACATACATACTCTTAAAATCAGAAGTTATATATCATGCATTTTAAATATCTTCTTTGATCTACTTCTTACCATAATAATCTTTTAGTAATTTATATGCATGGTATGATTTTATTAGGGATGACTTTCCAATATATTATAAAAATTCTTTTCCTAATTAAAAGGAAATCTACTGGCATGCACATATATGGACTATAGATCCAGCATACTCATTCTGCTCAGTACAATTCCTGTATTTATTTTTAGGTAGACAATTACATTTTATATCAATAGAAACTATGTTGTTTCCTCCTAATCAAGCAACCTTTCATTTTCTTTTTTAAATTGAACTGAATTGGAAAACTGAAAAAGAGCATTATATTATCATAATGTTGAAAATTTTCATGATTTAGTCATTGTGTTAATTTCCCATATCTGTATCATTTCCTAGTCCACAGCAATTGGCAGGCAACTGGTATCATTCAGAGTTGTCAATATATGCACATACAAAGCACAATGGTTTAGTTCCAATCCTTTCTATTTTTTCTATTTATTTTTCTACTTATATTGTAACACAAATCTTAAAAGGTCTTATTAATAAAAAAAAATCCAGAGCCAGATATTAGGGTGAATTCTGAAAGATCAGAGAAGCAGAACAAGCCACAGCTAACCGCACCTCACCAACTTCTCAGGCAATCCTGTTTCCTCAAACTGGAAGCCTCTGAGTCCTCATCAGAATGGATCTCAATTGCTTAAAGCCTAAAAGCTTATACCTTTCTGCTTCCTGCCATCACTTCCTGAGATTAAAGGCATGTGTCTTTCCCAATCAAGACATGAGATCTCAAGTGCTGGGAATAAAGATGTGTGTCACCAGGCTTGGCTGTTTCCAGTGTGGCCTTGAACTCAAAGAAATCCTGATGTATCTCTGCCTCTGGAATGCTAGAATTAAAGGCATGTGCTACCACTGCCTAAATTCTATGTTTAATATAGTGGCTGTTCTGTTCCTTGACCCCAGATAAATTTATTGGGGTGCACAATATATCAACCACACTATATATTTCTATTTTTCAACATTCATTCTCAATATGTTTTCAATATAAATTTTTAATTTCTTTTATATGGATGCATGTATGTTTACACAGGTGTCTGTATGTACCATGGCTAATGTGCGGAGGTGAAAGAGCAACTTGTGGGAGACAGATTTTCTATTTCTACTGTGTGGGTCCTAGCAATCAAGTCATGAACTGTGGCAGCCAGCACCTTTACTTGCCGAGAGATATCACTGGTGATCTAATTCCTGAGCCACAGGGCTGGAGCCCTTTGATGCCTGAAGGTCTGCATTTTTTTTTTCTGTGAAGATCACTTACCATATTGTAGCTTGATTAATTGTCCCAATATTATTTTTGCACACTGGTTTTCATTATGATTCTGTCTATAAATATCTATGCCTACCCTGCTAGAACACTTCTATTTTTCAAACTCACGTGGTGAATAAAGTGAGTCTATAATTGGTATGCTTAAAATGTGTGTGTGTGTGTGTGTGTGTGTGTGTGTGAAACTCAGATGTTTTAATCGACAAATTTAAGAAAATGTGCCACTATGGCTGCAACATGAAAATAAAATAAAATTAGCTCAACAAATGGAGAGAACATTACAGCATTGCTGGTAGTAGTTTCTGTGGCTCATATATCTCAAACACCTAAACATATGTAATATAGAAGATGATATTGGATCATGTTCTCTGAATTTGATTTTAAATTCTAAGAAAAAAGGGAGGAACTTTGACCTCTCTCCTGTCACCTGGAGAAAGTGTAGGTTTATCACATGGATCCAGAGCAATGAGATGCCCATAAATACACCTGCTGATGACATGGCTACAGCAACAACAGCTGTTCCCAGACCCAAAGTCAAGCTGATAGTGAAGCATCATGGAAGTGTTTATACTAGGATGACAGCCCAGTAGCTGGTAGAACTTAGTCTACCTGTCCACTCCGGTGATCTCATCTTTAGCATAGCTATGATATTATTGCTACATCCACAGTGGAAATAAACAGTAAATAGGGGCAGAGAGATCTATGTTATAAACATGTTTGGAATGTGATGGCTAACATTTATTCAGGCTGATACATTGAAATGGAGCTCTGAATGCAATAGTTCAGTCAAAAGGAACCCAAGTGTGGATGTGCATGACCTGTGCCTTACTCATGACTCTATCTTAGGATTTACAGAAGGTAGTGTTACAAAGAGATGAAAGAGAAATTAAAATAGGAGGATTAAATGGAGAGGGGGTGGGGTACGGGAGTAAAAAGAATATGGGGAGGGAGGACTAATTCTAAAGACCCCTACAAAAGTGATATGGAAAACTATTATTGTAGAAGCTTTTTACAAACACACATACATATATATATAATACAATATACATACACAATACACTATACAATATAACATAGTATATATTATTGTAGAAGATATATGTGTATATATATTTATATGCATATATATATATATGGAATTCAAATGAAGTAACCATATAATGGGGAAGAAAATATCCTATCTAGACATCATATGCTTTCAAATAAAACACTCAACACCAGAAATGGTTATTGGCCAAAAGGGTCTTATAAATACCCCCCACACAATGCAATCTATTGCCTGTAATTCTACCCTCCACATCTTTTTTTTATATCTTTTTTTAAGTTTGTTTCTTTTTTTTAATTTAATTTTATTTTATTTTACAATACAATTTAGTTCTACATATCAGCCATGGATTCCCTTGTTCTACCTCCTCCCGCCCCCCTTCCTTTCCCCCCATTCCCACCTCCTCCAGGGCAAAGCCTCCCTGAAGGACTGAGATCAACCTGGTAGACTCAGTTCCCGCAGGTCCAGTCCCCTCCTCCCAGACTGAGCCAAGCGTCCCTGCATAAGCCCCAGGTTTCAAACAGCCAACTCATGCAATGAGCACAGGACCTGGTCCCACTGCCTGGATGCCTCCCAAACAGATCAAGCCAATCAACTGTCTCACCCATTCAGAGGGCCTGATCCAGCTGGGGGCTCCTCAATCATTGGTTCATAGTTCATGTGTTTCCATTCGTTTGGCTATTTGTCCCTGTACTTTATCCAACCTTGTTCTCAACAATTCTTGCTCATATAAACGCTCCTCTTTCTCGCTAATTGGACTCCTGGAGCTCCACCCGGGGCCTAGCCATGGATCTCTGCATCCAGTTCCCTCAGTCATTGGACGGGGTTTCTAGCACGACAATTAGGGCGTTTGGCCATCCCATCACCAGAGTAGATCAGTTCGTGCTGTCTCTCGACCACTGCCAGCAGTCTATTGTACCCTCCACATCTTGATAGTAAGATACTATTACTAAAGGCACCATATATTTACATCATCAACTATGGAGAAATCAAGCCAGAGCTCCATTGGACACTCACCCCTTCTGACTAGCATTCATCATGCCGAAAGGTGTTATATATATAGTACTGGAAGAGGAAGTAATCATCAGTCTCACCTGTCTACAAAACCTGTAAGCTATGATAATGAAAGACAAGCTAAATATGTAAATATATACACTGGCACGATAGTGACACAAATGTTATGGAAGCCACAAGCCACTTTCCTTTATTGGATTCAAAGTTTGCTCTGTGGGAAGGAATTCATGCTTAACACCGTTAAAGTGTGCTAGAACCTGAGACTAGATAAGTCACGAGACCTAGGGAAATCCTACTACTGTTTGCTAAACCAGCATAGCAATAATATGATTCCTAATAACTTATTGTTATACGTATAGGTGAGTGCATCACTTAACTCTTGTCAGAGCAGATTCTATTTGAAATATATAGTAATTAAGAGACCCACAATGTAACAATGTTCAGAGGGCAAGAGACTTTATAGCCCTCACACCGAAGTGAACTTTTTTTTTTTAATCACATCCCTCACCTCAGGGCTCCTTGATCATGGCAGAAGAGGAGGTGGAAAGATTATAAGTACAAGAGGTGGTTGGTGACTCCATAGAAACAGAGTCTTCCCGACACAACAGGACTAATACATATGAGAACTCACAGAGACTGTGACAGCATACTCAAGACCTGCATAGGTTTTAAACCTCTGTTTAAACCAAAAGAAGTCCCAGCACATGGAAGGAGAAGTGTAAAAAAAAAATTGCATTCCTAATAAAGAAATTATTTGTAACTGATACTGTAGACAAATTTCTAAATAGTCTTATTAAGTAAGAAACACAGAGCCGAATACAGGGGTGAATGCTATAGAGACCAAAGAAATAGTGATAACCACCAACTAACCTTAGTTCACCATGCTGCCATAGCTTCCCAAGAATACTGGCTTCTTCCTCTCTAACCTGCACCTTTATTGCCTTGCTGTTCTGCCTTCTCATTGGCTCTTAGCCTAGCCACTTCACTTCCTCATCATTGCCTGCCTGTACAGACCTCCAGGTCTCTATGGTTGGTACTGGAATTAAAGGCGTATGTCACCACACTTAGCTGTGTCCTTGAATGCACAGAGAATCTGCTTGCCATGTGATCAGATTAAGGGTGTGTGCTTCCATGGCCTGACTTTTGTTTATGGCTGGCTATGACCTCTGATCTCCAGGCAAACTTTATTTATTAACATACAAATAAAATATCACCACATTTCAGCACAAATAAAATGTCACCACATGATACCTTTGAAGAAAGGGGAAATCAGTTTCCTCCACAGAGTGTCACTGAGTATATTAACAATATACCAGGGCAGGCACCATACTTAGGAGTAGTTGATCAACACAAATAAGCTCAATATATTTTGGTTTTGGTTTGTGTGAATGACTATTCCTATGGGTATTTTTGTTGTTGTTTGTTTGTTTGTATATTTTTGTTTTTGTCTTATTTTGGTTTTGACTTTCTTAAAAAGATTTCTGGAAATTAGCCTAAACTTCAAGCTTTATTTTTCTCATCTGAAATATGATATGATAGGCACACTACTTGCTCATATCAACCAATGTTTTGTCTTAAAAATGGAAAAGGTAATTCACTTTAGTGACACTATTGAAAAGATTCCAAATCTTACCCATGTAGCATATAGCAAATGTATCACACAGCTGCTTTTTCAACTCTCAAGCATGTCAATAATGCCTCATAGTAATGTCACTGTGAATGTTAAACAAAATACACTTGAGGATCCCACTACAGAATAGGGGATTTTATGTATCCATTCTTTTTCCTTCATTAACCTTCAAAAATAGGACTTTTACCTTTTCTGGTGACTAAAGAATGAAAGAGCTTCCCAAATAATATATAGTAATGCAACTTACACCAAAGCCTGGCTTCTCAGAGTGGTGAATTATTTTCAGCATTCAGGTGTCACAGGCTATCTCATGAACATATTAGACCAATAAAATGGTGTGTGTGTGTGTGTGTGTGTGTGTGTGTGTGTGTGTGTGTATGAGTTACATCCACTTTCAGAGTCATAAACATGAATAAAGAATAGAAAAAAAAGCATCCTATTTCCCATTTGTTTTGTACAAGGCTATTACCTGTTTAATGGTGTTTACAGTTTGTGACATGGAAACTCCAAGTGCTGAGTGGCCAAATGCCTCTAAACAGCACTGTACATATATATTATAGAATTTTTTATTACTCTCATAATCAGTCTCGGTGATAAAACCACAGCCATTGAATCATGTCTCCATGTTATTTCACATAGTACACTTGTGAGGTTTGAAATACAGACGGCATCTTCTTTCCAAAGGGAATAACACTCAGAAGAAAGGCACTGAGAAGTTGCAGGTTAAGACCAGAGGCTCGTAAAAGCTCTGGAGCCTGACCTTGCAGACATCCCCACAGCTTGCACAGTGTCTAGCTGAGACAAGGCATAAATTCATAGTCAACATAAACCATGTCCAAATCCCACTACTACTTAGAAATTTCATAATTTCCAGCCAACAAAGTGGAAGAAAACAATGCATCCATGTGTAAGGAATAAAGACTAAAATTGGGCAAAAATACAGCAATTAGCACTATGAGGAGTGTTAGCGCTTCTCAGCAGCAAACACAAGATTCAAACAGAAAAACGGGTGAAGCGATTTCGCCTTGGCCTTCTAATTGCCGAGGAATCAAGCCCACATAGTAATGAGAGCTGCTATGCCTTCCTCTCATCCTGTATGCACTATGTTTGTTGGCTTTTTATCTTCTGAAATGATTACAGAGATGGGCAACCTGCACGGTAAGGAGCACACAAAGCAGAGTAAAATATTTGTCTTATATTTGTTGACAAAATAAATATCAATGGTTGTTTTCTCTCTACTTTATCTGCAAGGTTAGGTAATTAACAAAGACTGCTACTCTTAGGTATTAATATCCAGACATACTTTCCCCTTTAGGGAGTCTTCTCAAGATTGAGTCTAAACACATGGATTGTTTTGTTGTTATCGTTTTTGGGTTTTCTTCACTCATTGTATTGATTCTGTAGGTGGGAAAGGCTCTAATTCATATCTAAGGACATCCTTGCCATGAAAAAGGTACTAGTTACTACACAGCTCTCTGACTAGCAAGAGCTTAAGAATGCAGAACAGATTATGCTAACTTCTTTTTCTGAGTCCTACTCATTTGATAATTTTGAGTAAGTGAAGATTATGTATGTGAAAGGGCCCCTTTCAAAGGTCTAGTGAGGAACACAGCTAGGCATGTGAGCATTTCATTTTCCTTTAGCCATATTATCTGTTTCCTTATTTTTCAGCTGCATAGAGCTCATCATGTCTCCTTACTCAGGGCAACCTTTAAACCTATATTTTTAATTCTTTTATAAACAGCTGTGATCAGCTACATAATAGTAACTTTGGCAACCTGACTTCATTGTCTTATTGTCTTATTGCACTGAGCTGCCATCTCCATGAAAGGTCAACACCATCAAGTCAATGCCTAAGACTGAAACTTGGAACATGTTTACTTTCCTCTTAGTTTATGAATTTGTTGTCCAGACCTAATAATTCCTAAGTCAAGCCTGTATTGTCTATGCAGCAGATTTTCTCCAGGAAGTCTTCTGTTGTTAGTTCCCTGAGAAAGATCCCCTTAGGCTCATATATTTGAATACTTGTTCCCCAGGTGATAGAACTCTTTGAGAAGGATTAGGAGGTTTGGTCTTGTTGAAGGAGCCTATCCCACTGGGGATAGGCTTTGAGATCTCAAAAGCCCACACTATTCCCACTTAGTGTTCTCTGTCTTGTGCTTGAGTCAAGATGTAAGCTCCTAGCTACTTCTCCAGCATGCCTGCTGCTTGCTGTCATGCATCATGCTCCCTGCCGGTGGTCTTGAACTCTAACCATCTGCAAGTGTAAGCGCCCCACCAAATGCTTTCTTTTATAAGTTACCTTGGTCATGATTCTTCTTCAAAATAAAAAAGTAACTAAGTCAGCCATTTCTTCCCCATCATCATCCCTGTCACCCACATCTACAATCATATCTATAGTCACACAGTTGACTCCTCCCACCCTGTTCGTCACAGCTCCATATTTATCTTAATCTTAGAATCTTCAGGATTACAGAAGCTTTTGTAGTTACCTTTTCTAATATTATAAACAAGACCAACAGAATCTAAAACAGAGAAAGCCTAACAAGAATCTGTTGTATGTTTATATGGCAACATGGAGGGGAGATATGCCTCCCCTAGGCAGGTGGGAAGTCTGACCCTGAGGTCATAAGAGCAGGAGATCTGGTCCTACCTCTCATCAGCTGCAGTACTTGGGAGAGTGGCCACTACAACATGCCTATGCAACACAGTAGAGCTGTCCCTGGAGGTATACGTGTGGGAGATCCAATCCTGAGGACATGAAAGCAGGAGAACTTGTTCATCATTGCAAGGAATAAACTCACCAGAGCAAGGCAGGAGAGTTATCAGGCTGACCAACCCTGCAACTACCCAGGCCCAGAACCATGGTTATGGGTAAGCCTGCCTCAACATCCACCCCACCTGTGATCTGCTAGAGCACGTGTAGGGACCAGTTCTACAGACCCAAGGCTGCAGGGTTTTCACAACACAGGGCCACAGCAGGATAACCAAGAGCAGTCCCACTGAGGGTCCAGCATTGATAGTGTAGCAGAAACCAGAGGCCTTGAACCAAACCAATGACACGGCAATGAACACTTGTAAGTCGAAACATTTGGATAAAAGGGTTTACTACATGACTCACTGTTACACTATGGCTTCCACTACGAGAATGATGTTTCCTTTTCTCCTTTTTTTTTCTCTTAAATGTTATTTTATTTTGAGAGTGAGGTTGCAAAGGCAGAGGGTGGATATGAAAGGATGGGGAAATGAATGGGATGGAGATGCATGATGTGAAAGATACCAAAAATATATAAAAACAAAGAAAAAAAGGAATCTGTTGTATGTCTAAAAAATATTGAAGAGAAACCTGTGTCTGACTCAGTACTGTATGTCTGAATCTCTGTGAACTACACTGACTTTAATAAACTTCAGGTTTTTGTTACAATAACTTCATTTGTAATTCTAAAGTCTTCTTATTCAAGTGTAGTAAGTTATAAATGACTTTCTGTTAACATGTGAAATTATTTCTGAAATGGTGGTTTAATCTGAATGGTGTTTGAAGATGGCATTCCCATGCAATGTCCTGTGAACCTTATTGTAACCCCCAAACCTATGTAGTAATCACAGCCCAGTACAGTTTAGATTTGAAAACATTTCAGCGATGCTTACTCTTACTGATGCACACATAATAGCCTCCATGTATTTCTGGAATTCTTTCATTTTTGCTCTCATAAAATGATATTCTGCTAGGTTCTGGCATCAAGTGTCCACAAAGAAGCCTTGAGCAAATTGGGCTGGTTGGTCAAAATAGTCAAAGTTGGATGATTCTGAGATTCAGCTGCATTTTTTCTGCATATTTAGCATTTTTTCATAGTATCTGGGGGCTCAAAACATATGCCATGCCAGGTCTGCTCAAAGAACTTAAGGGGATGAGGTACATATTATACAACATGCTGATACAACAATCTTTCCTAGTCAATCTCTACCTTCCAAACATTAGCACTATGTTAACTTACACTGCTATTAACACCAACAGCAAAGCATATCAAAAGCGATGCTTGGTTCTTTTAATTCATTTCTGATTTTCTATAATTTCTAAAGAACAAGGGTCTCTCTTTTTTTTGTAATATCAGCCATTAAAGCCATCTTATAGTAATGGTTTGACCATCTATAACTGCAATCATTTAGAAAAATGTTGGCAAAAAATTAAACCAGAAACCAAAGGCAAATTGGGTGGAGGAGAGGCAACATATTTCCTTAGTCTGTACCTCTTCTTTAGCATGTTGTAGGTTCCTTTTAGCAATATACATTTTTACTAAACCTTTCTCTGTAAATACCATGTAAAGACTGAGAGTAATAAAATGACAGAAAGAAAGAACATGTTTTTTTGGAAATGTTTGCACCTAAAACTAATTTATGAAACAGGGATCTAAGACATGTAAAAGTTTAAAAATAGTCTGGTTGTAATCAAGAGAGAAAAAATGATGGAATGGTTTTCTAATTTCTAATGAGTGAAATTCTACATGCCCAATTTAGTTTTCAAAGACTTCTTCAAATGACCTGAGTATTACATCACTAGCTTCCCATGTTCTACCTGAAATAGTCTCAATTACTTCTTGGCAGGCCAACAGGATTCTTCAGACACAGCCTGTACACTATTATACATAGTAGGCATACAGTTAATATGTATTGCATAAATAAATAAAATAAATCATGGAAAAATAAAGGCATTAAAGTTTCACTCAGGATTTCTTCTTTGTACATGTGTTTGACTACATCATTTTTTTTTTTAAATTTAAATCCCTGTAATCTAGTAACTTGATGAATTCCACTACTCCTACCGAATCCTCAGTGGTTACTTTGTGAAGCCTGAAATTACAGACTACTGAGTCCTAGATACTCTCTTGCTTTTTTTCTCATAAGGCCTTCACCATTGCTACAGAACTGGAATTGTGGTATCATTCCATGATTTATTCCCAGGGTATTCACTGCATCAATAATCTTCAACTTTATAGCAATTATGAAACAAAATATGGGTTCCTAAACCCAAGTGCTGAGAAACTGTGTTCTGTCTGTGTGAGAGTCATGATGTCATCCGGGTGATAGACAAACCAGGGAGTCAGGTATATATCATGAATATGCTGTAAGCAATGGTGACTCATGTTCCAAGAGTGTCTGAATGGGACAAAGGGATGTTCTCATGTTTCTTAGAAGAGAATTGATTTCAAACTTATGAACTGCTTATTTCTGGAATTTCTTTTTAATATAGTTGGGCATCATGGATAAAAGGTGACTATTATTTTGTAGTAAATGTTCATTTACATGCTTCAGGTTATGTGTTTTTATGCAATAATACAGCTACCCTTATACCTTTTCAGTCCTTTGAGTGAATGGCAAGTTTTGAGGGAATGCTAGACTCATAATTTGAGTTCTGTATCCCAGAGTTTGCCCGGAGCAAATCATCAATTTGAGTCATCCTTTGTTCCGTTAGGACTCCTCCTCTCTGTCTAAGTCTAACTTGGCTCAGATAGGATCTCGTCTTCCCCACAGAACAACACGCTGGACTCACCCTTTTCTACTTCTTTCTTTTGTCTAGTCTGCTCCACAAACAAAATTCCTATTTAAGTATATAATAGCTACAGTATGAATAAGTAAATAATTTGAAAAAAAAAAGAATTTGATTAAACACCAGAGTTCACATCAAGGTTAATGACATACATGAAAGCATTATAGCCTTGAAAAAGCCATTATACCAAATACATGCCTACATTGTAAAATTTCAAGTCCTAGGAACTTAGTTTTCAAGCAGTTTGATGGAATAGAGGGATGACTGTGTATGTGTTTTCACATGAGAGACATTCATACTAGAACGGCAAAAATTTATCTTGTGGTTAGCAATGTCTAAAGAATGAATAATAGTAAGAACTAAGAAACCTGAGGAGGCATAAACTAATAATGAGTAGATAAAAATCTTAATTGAACTTTCAAATAAGTGGATTTTTGGAGGTATGGAATAAGGTTTACTGTTTCTTTTATTTTTTTCTTAAATGCTTTTTATTGTACTTACATTAAAATGTGAGAAACTTAAGGAAAGAAAATAATTATGGAAAATTCTTTTTAGATTCTTTGGAGTACTATAGGAGGTCAGACTGACTTCATTTAATTGCCTACATTTTCCATTTCCCACATTCTGTAAATAAGAGTAGACATTCTAAATTATAACCCCGTTTTACTTCATGGTAATTATGAGAAAAAGAGATAATGTGTGGGAGAGTACTGGATGAATTACAGTACACTATGTGAACAAAAAGAAGCCCTTTCAATGTGCAGACATCTATAACAAATACTATTTCTTCATACTTCATGAAGCTAGATGAGCATGTTTCAAGAATGTTGTAGAAAAAAATTACATGGAGGTTCAGAGGTCAGACTATGCCACTTCCAATAGTCCTTTATCTCTGATCGGTCATAATATACACGAGAATGGGGGAAATTCTCTTAAACACAAAACAAATGCAATCTCTTTATGTTAACACAACAGCCTTCTACCATACAATTCGGTCTTGACTCTATAAAATAATGTAGTCTAAGCTAGTGGATTTCCACCAACTTTGGCAGTCCACTCAGGGGTCATTACTGTGGGTCTTAGCAGTGGGAGCTAGTGCTGGAGGGTTAACCCCTTGTGATCCCCCAGGCAGGATGAGGGACTATAGAGCTCTGACCATACCCCAGACAGCTCTCAGGGCATGGCAAGAGAGGGACCTCTCCCTACCCAAATCAGGCCTGGGCTCATTCAGCTCTAGAGAGACAAAGGCCCTGTTGTGTTAGTCAGTTAAGCTTCTATTTTTCTGCCAGAGAACAGGCTCCTCAGAAATCACGTGACCAGCAGGCAGTCTGCTAGTTGTCTCTGAAGCACTTCCCCCCTGCACTCCCTCTTGAGTGCTTTTGTATTTAAATTGATGATTCATTAGTGTTCACCTGTCTTCAACCATGTCCACTTATGCAAATTAGGTGCACTCCCTTCTTTTGTCCCCCACCCACGTGAGCACTATAAGCTGGTTTCTTACTTCAATAAAGGAGCTGTCCTCTGACACAGTCTCCTGGGTCATTTCTGCCCATTGTGCTCACTGCCCCCTGAGACCTTGTTTCCCCAGTTCCTCCTCTGCAGCCTGAGACTGGAATAGGGAACCCACATCTGGGGACCCACACTTCTTGAGACCAGATACTCTTCACGCTGGCTCACTGAACTGCAAATACTTGACAGTGGTACAGACAATGCTCTTCAAGAGCAAATGTATTTCTCTCATAGCACTCACCCTTGGGAATACTCTGAGAAACTGAGGTGGAAGTTCATTGAGGCTTAAGCCAAGTCTTTCATCACAGAACTTCTCCAAAGGATCTCATTTTTGTCTTCTGTATGGAGAAATCTGCTCTTACTACAACTCTATTGATGTAGTTACTGACAATCCAAACAGATGCTGGACGTAGGCATAAGATAGCATCTTGGGGCTATTTCTATGCCAGTTTTACACTTCTATTTCATCAATCATTGGAAACCTATTAGAGGTTCTAGTGGAGAAGATGGGAGGTGGGAACACTAAGAGGATTCTTCTTTGTCAGCCAGAATAACTTCCATTTTAATAGCCAGGAATGTCATGGTAAACCACACCAGCTATGAACTAGTTCTGACAGCACCTGGAGGGTTTCTGGAAAGGCTATAACACAGTGCATAGAACCACAGAGCTGAAAGTTAGAAACCAACTAGAAAGAAAGTAATTCAAATCAGAATTTAAAGATCTAGAGCTTGAGAATTAGAAACAAGAGTGAGTTATTCTCTTACATAGAAATAGCATCTAGAACAAGACCCCATGAATCTTTTGCTGAAAAACAAACATTTTCACCCCTGCACTGTGTAACCCTTAAATTATCCTTTGTTTCTTTTTGTTTTTATTGTTCTCCTAAAAGAAGGATCACTGTTGTAGTAGTTCCAGGCATAGGAAGTCAGTGTATAGAGAATGGGACAGCTGCAGACTTGATTCCTCAATGAATCCTTTAGGGCCACCAACCAGCTCCCAGATCATGATATGTAGACTTGAATGCTCAGCCTAGCTTAGACTCATTTCCGGGCAGCTTGTTTAACTTAAATTAACCTATTTCTCATTAGCTTTTTACTTTGTCTTTCCTTCTGTATATCTTACTTTCACTGCTTCTCATGTCTGGCTGGGTGGCTGCCTGGCTTGTGGCCGATACTCCTCCCTTGTTTTCTCCTCATTCTCTCCTTCCTCTTCTTTTTCTCTTCAAGCCTAGATTTCCCCACCTTTTCATCCTTTCTGCATGCCAGCCCCACCTATCCTTTCTCCTACCTACCTATTGATTGTTCAGCTCTTTATTAGACCAGTCAGGTGCCTTAGGCAGGCAAGGCAAAACAAATGTAACACATCTTTACATAATTAAACAAATGAAGTATAAACAAAAGTAACACACCTGGTTTGGGGTGGTCCTTCTGCACAATGTGAGTATGCGTTGCTCTCATTGGTTGATAATAAAGCTGTTTGACCAATGGTGAGGCAAGATAAGATTAGGCAGTACAATCAAACTGAGGACAGAGATGAAAAAGGGCAGAGTCTAGAGATGCAAGCCAGCCTAAGGAGCAAGATACCAAGGGACCAGTAAGCCATGGGCCATGTGGTGATGTGTATATTAACAGAAATGGGTTAATTTAAGTGCGAGAGCTAGTTAGTAATAAGCCTGAGCCATTGACCAAGCATTTATAATAATATAAGCCTCTGAGTGATTATTTGGAAGCAGCTGCAGGATGGGGTGGTACAGAGAAACTCTGTTTACACACGTTTGCACAATTAAAGTAATATTCTGCAGCATAAGCAAATGTAGTATATTGTTGATATAACCAACCGTCTTATTAAATAAGAAACACAGAAACAATGTAAAAGAGAAAGCCGAGAGGTCAGAGCTCAGAGCTAAAATCTCACCCTTCCGCCTGCGGTGTCCCAGCTTCCCGAAAGAGAGCTACTTCCTGTCTGTAAATCCATTTTCCAGTCATTCTGCCTCCTCATTGGTTGTAAACCCAAACACGTGACTGCCTCGTCACTGTCTGAATGTACAGCCCCCTAGGTCTTAAAGGCATATGTCTCCAATGCTGGCTGTATCCCTGAACACATAGAGATCTATGGGATTAAAGGCGTGTGCCACCACCGCCACACTCTTGCTATGGCTCTAATAGCTCTGACCCCCGGGCAACTTTATTTATTAACATACAATCAAAATCACATTTCAGTACAATTAGATTACCACCACAGTATATCTTTGTCTAGTTAAAATAATATTCCACAGCAGATCTGTATGAAAGAATAAACTTAGTTGATATGTCCTAAATGACTATCAAGATAAATAATTGGTCCACTAATGCATAATACATACATTCAGTTTTGTTCATTTAGCAAAAAGAAAGAAAATTCCCTGTAAATTTACATTGTAAGGAAGTTACAATTGTTTTTGTATCTTTTAACACTCTCTAGTAAATATTTTGGTGAAAACTAGCAGTTGTTCAAGAAACTATTCATTTTTTAAATTAATTGGTATTATTGGCTTTATATAATGAATTCAAGTACTTTATAATGTTCAAACAAAGACTATTTAGTTGCTACAATATTCTGATATAGCCTTGTGGGGATATTACAGTATTTTGTTCCACAAATCTATAGGAAGATTCAAGGGCTCATTGTTTAGAGCTTTGTAGTCGGGGCTGGCAGTTCCCTTTATATAATAGGGTATTAACTTAGCATATTAATGTTCAGTTCATAGATTTTGCCTCTCTATCCATTTTATTTATATTCCCAAATGTCTACTCCAGGTTATAATTATGTCCCTAAATCTCAGGTTCATAATGCATGCCAATTGCTTCACTGTAAATCAAATCTACAAAAGCCAGTTTTATTTAAAGAGAGTTATTGTAGCTTAAAAACACTTTTCTGAGAGTTGCTAGGCTTTATAAGCCACAACAGTAATAGCTGGTTTTAAAAGTCTTTAAATTTTTCTTCTGTGATTTAAGTAGTTGTTACCATACTGAGAGAGAGAGAAAGAGAGAGAGAGAGAGAAAGAGAGAGAGAGAGAGAGAGAGAGAGAGAGAGAGAGAGAGAGAGAGAGAGAGAATATGAATGATAATGACAAGGCAGAAGGATCCCAGATCCCTTTAAAGTGGCTTGACTGAATCAAGAGAAATAAGGCAATATGTCCAACAGTTGAAATGGGTGAAGCAAAGTATAAGCACATAAATAAAGTTAATGCATTTAAACTATCATTGCTTATGTGGGTTTCACTTGCTTATTCTACTACAAATATATATTGTAAAAACTAGTAGCTTTTTAGGTTCTCCTTTAGCATTTTCAGCTGTGGGGGGTCATAGAAATATTTGCAGTGTTCAAACTAGCAAACAGAGCTTCCTATCTTTAAACTGGGTGCATGGTTTCTTGAGCTTTGATTATTAGTGGGTTTCTAGCTTATGAGACTCCTATTGTGATACTAGTGAATCTCCATGTTCAGGTGAGCCAGTTCTATCTATCTATCTATCTATCTATCTATCTATCTATCTATCTATCTATCTATCATCTATCTACTTATTCTTATTGGTTCTATATGTATGAAGAGTACAATATTGTAAGAAACAAACACAATCCCAACTTTTAATTATCAGTTTCTGTGAGTCATGTGATATTAATATGATCAGAATGCTTTGGGATGGCATGATACACATGAATATACTACATAATACACAAATATTCATGGAGGAAATGGCATTTGAGCTGAATGTTTTTATAACTCTTCTATACTGAGAAATGGAAACAGTAGACACAGTAAAAAGTCAGTTCAGAACTACCAGGTTGCAGTGTGTATAGAGAAATTACAATATTTCATGGGATCTTTTCCATGTGAAAAGACTGTCTTATTACACAAAGAAAGCAGAATATCCTTGAATTTGTTCAAATCAGACTTTATTGGAAACTGAGAACATCACATGACTACTTAGATTATCTATAATAAATCAATTGGTACAAATTCCAGAGAGTTCTAGGTTGTTGTATGAAATAGTACTCAACTTTCCTTTATTTCCCATTCCTGCATTAGCTTAGACCATTAAAAATTTGCCCTTGATGATTGTAAGCAGCTTCTAATTCTATCATTAACTGGATTTTTACCTCAATATACTATAAAAATTCAGCCACCTGGAATCTGCTAGACTTCAAACCTAAAAGAATTGTGTGACAATACATTTTCATAGTTTTCAGCCACCAACCATGAATTCATTAGAAAACCAATAGAGAATTAATGCACTTTTTTAGAGGATAAATTTATTTGAATGTTTGGCAAATAATATTCTTCATGGGGACACATTAGGAATGCAGTAGAAGCCAAACCAACTTGAATAGTGTTTGGCTTAGGATAGAGTCAGTGAATGCAGAAAGGTAGTAGGACTGGAACAGCAGAGATTCTTGGTGGGTAATGGGTTAGCTCCTGAAGGAAAGGAAGCACAGCATGTTCACTATGTTATGATAGGAAACTGATGAGGTGAGGACTGTTTTCAACAAAGAAAGGAACATTGCAGGGGAATTATATTTTTCCTGGACACTTCTCCTTGTCTTCTTTATTTCGAGCTGAAAACCTGTTTCCATGGCTGTGTTATATTTTAACCTCTGAAAACAGCAGACTTGTCCTTGGTTCTCTACAAAAAAAAAAAAATTAGCAAACTCTCTCAACTCATTTACTCACTCAATCCTGAAATACACATCTGCAGGCTAATTACAAGAAGAGATTAAATGCTCTTTTTAAATATGCAGGATTGCATATTTATTCAAAGAAATTCCCTCAAGTACCTTTACCTGTGGGAAATGCAATGGAAATCAACCTCCTGGTGCTGCTCAGCAGCCATGGTCCAATTTTCTGAGTTGAACAGTTGAGTGCCCTATCAAAACAGGAGGTATTTGACTTGGCTTGAATTCTAATACCATATATATGAGTGAAGCTTCTATTTTATAAAGTGCTTTTCTGGTCTGAGAGGCTTGGGTGGATTCTGCCTCTTCTCCTACTGAGCAAAATGCTATGGAGATAGGACAGTGTTCGGGTTAATAGGATGGTGTGAGGTCCAAGCTCGGATGCCAGGAAAGGGGGAGAGTTGCCAGAGGCTGGGAGGTTGCAGAAAATGTGACTTGTCAAAAGTAGATAAGTTATATTTTATTCACTGTGGGAAATGCTGCCATACAGAGGCCACATATAAGTAGCTATAAAGACACAGTCCATCACAACAGCTGCACAGAAATAAACACACAAGCCTACACACACACACACACACACACACAGAGGCTAGTGAAGGTGAAAGTAAAGGCTCATGCTTCTGATCTCAAGGCCGTATTTATTCAAGGCCCACATGAAAGTGGTACAGATTACATCACTATATTCCATTAGGTTGCTTATATACCTGGTGTCAGTCATTTTATGTTGAGTCAGAGTCCCTGGATGGGACTCAACATCCCGCTCACACGTGTCCAATATTGGCCATATTGGCCCATGTCAGATATCTCTATCAGAGCCTTGCTGTCTAAGCATCATAATATGGTCCTTGAATCCCTTTGATCCTAACAGGTACTCACTGGGATTAGCTTTCATTGACATCATACATTTGCTCAGTACCTTGTGACTTGGAGAAGAATCATCTCTACATCCTTGAGTTTACTCATATATATTGTAGGGATTATTAAAAATACTCTGAATTATTTATTTTTAATATTTAATGGATTAAGACATACAAACACTTTGCATATAAATTATCACATAGAAAGCATTTAGAAATGCACATATAGCTATCCTAAAGATCATATAAGTAAATCTATCAAACTTACAGGTATAGGCAGATAAAATCTCTTGTAGAAATTCGCCTGAAGCTAGGTATCCTAAATTCTAACCAACAATACTTGGATGCCAAGTTCTTGGGAGCAGTGCTAGTTGTCATCAACAAGTGTGCCTATAAAACTCCTGATTAGTGGACTTGACTCTGTGAATTTGAGTCAATAGGTCTCTAGCAAATTTTCAGATCAAGTTGATATTGCTTGCACAGGAAGTATATTTTAGGAATCACTAAAATGAACAATGTAGTAAAGAGAGTAGCTAAGAATCTATTTCAAATGTGTTGATATCAAAGATTAAGGCAATGGTTTAAGGAAAAAAATGATAGGAACTTAATGACTCATGGAAGCATAGAGGCAGGAACACATGATGAATGTTGAGATGTCTATTTAGAGTGCTAAGCAAACATTGATGCTGTTCATTTGGATTAAGGAACTGATGGTTGGAGAGATAAAACTACATATGAATGAAACTGCATATGAGCTAGAAAAGGACATATAAGAATAAGATCAAGGGGGCTGGAGAGATGGCTCAGCGGTTAAGAGCATTGGCTGCTCTTCCAGAGGACCCGGGTTCAATTCCCAGCACCCACATGGCGGCTCATAATTGTCTAATTTCAGTTCCAGGGGATCCAACACCCTTGCACAAATGCACCAATGTAAATAAATCAATCATAAAAAAAAAAAAAAAGAAAAGAAAAGAATAAGATCAACAGTTTTAACAGGAGCACATGGAATAAAAACAATAAAAGAGAAGAGAGATTTTTTTTTCAGAAACAAAGAATTAGGAAACAGCAATAGGTGAGAGAGAAAGGAATTACAGGAAGAGGTCTGCCTCATCAACCAAAACTGAATCTTAGAATATAAGGAAACACTTAGAAGAATAATGGAATAGAAGCCAGCTAATAGATGATGTGCCTTTTACAAGAGAGCCTAATAATTAGCTAAACAATTTAATGACTAAAAGAAATTAGATAGGAAAAGCCCCACTTTACCACTATCCTGGATAGTTTTTATTGTCATTTGATACAACCAGCAGTCACCTGGGAAAATAGAGAATGGATTTATCTGTGAGTGTCTTGACTGTTGATTGATTTGGGAGGGAAGGTCCAGCCCACTGTATGTAGTACTTCCCCTGGGCAGGTGGTCTTGGGTTGTATAAATAAGCTAAATGAACAGGAGTCTGTCATCAGTGTTTCCCCATGGCTTCTGCTTCAGTTATTGGAATTCCTGCTATCACTTTCTTCAATGATAGAGTGTGACTTGGATATATGAGAAGAAATAAATAAACCCTTTCTTCTCCAAGTTGCTTTTGGTCCTGGTGTTTATCACAAAACCTCAGTCATGTGCTCTTTGCCTCCTAAACATTGCTTCCTGGATGGTTTCCATCTAAGGAATTCCTGAGCCTTTTAGGTTGAATTGACCTAACATTAAAATGGCACATGGTGAAACTGACTATCAGGGTTACTTAAGCTGGCAACGTCCTGAAACAAGGGACCAAACAGATGCCATAATAGATTATCAGTCTTCTCTCGGAGATCAGGCCCCAATTTCAGTTTCCTGAGACTTGAGCAAGCACTTTCTGGGAAGGCTATGACATAGTCCTTGCAGTAGCTCCTTTTCTGTACCTTTTCAGCCAGTTTACTGTCTGGGACCCCTCACTAACTTACAGCTACATGCACGGGTCAATGTGAAGATGCTAGGCCAGCCAGCCTCCATTGCAGCACAAGGACAAAGCCTGGGATTTGTCCAGGCCTGCCCAAAAATGATAACTGTAACCCCCAGCCAGTAAATTCAAAGGTTATACACCATCACACAATCATGATGCAAAGGCTGGTATCATCCTGCTTGTGTTTTTTCCCTTTAAAAATCCTCACCTGTATAAGTCCCAGGTTTCAAACACCTATCTCATGCAGTGAGCCCAGGACCTGGTACCACTGCCTAGATGCCTCCCAAACAGATCAAGCCAATCAATTGTCTCACCTATTCAGAGGGTCTGATCCAGTTGGGGGCCCCTCAGCCTTTGGTTCATAGTTCATGTGTTTCCATTCGCCTTATACAGGGATGCTTGGCTCAATCTGGGAGGAGGGGACCGGACCTGCCTGGATTGAGTCTATCAGGTCGATCTCAGTCCTCAGGGAAGGCCTTGAGCTAGAGGTGGTAGGAATGGGGGGGGTGGCCTGGGGGGAAGGGGAGGGGTGCAGGAAGGGGGAGAACAAGGGAATCTGTGGCTGTTATGTAGAACTGAATAGTATTGTAAAATAAAAGAAAAGAAAAGAAAAAAAAAAGAAGAAAAATCCTCACCTGGAGAGCTCAGGGCAGTCCTCTTCCACCTGTTGTGTTAAGTGTTAGACACAGACCAAGCCCAGGCTTGCTTGTTGTCAATAAACCCCTGTGTGTTTTGCATTGGATATGGGCTCTCTGGTGGTGTTCCTGGGGGCGGGGGGGCGGGGGGGGGCAGTGTGCCTCACCACACAGGCACAACAACCCTACTGGGCAAAATCTGAAATCATTTGTTACCTTTCTCTTTCTATCACAGTCAACTTCAACTCCTGGTGCTTTTTCATACCAATATCAATATTGTCTCCCTAAGAGTTAGCATGGATATCTTCACTTCTGTTCTAATTCAGTGAAGACTTGAGTATCCCCTGTACATGTGCAGCTGTCATCCACCATCGACATTCTCCCTGGGTCCTTCTAGTCTGTCGGTCATATCCTAGCCAGGGAAATCTCTCCAAAAGGGCAGTCTGCTCATTCCATGTGAAGTTCTGCTCAGAAACCACCGAACTTGCCAAACTACCAAAGGCTCAATCTATCATACGCTTCTTCTCTCCATCCCACCTCTGCTTTCCCCATGACCTCTCACACTAGGAACTGAAAGCTGACATTTAATAATCCCCATGGGAATCAAACTTAAATAAATTCCCCACGTGCATTATAATGTTTCATATTTGAATTGGCCCACTACTTCCTATTTTTGCCTCTCTAAGCCAGCATCCAACTTAGGATCTCACAGTCTTAAGAACATAGTTAAGTCCACACAAAAGAGATATCTAAAACTCAGAAAGGTAGACCTAAAGGATCCATTTTTGAGTCAACTTCATAGAAGGCACATTTTGGGAGTTTGGCAGTTACAGTCATGATTGCATACCCTGGGTCCAATCCACAGCAAATATTATTTAATATAGTATACCAACTGAGTGAGGACTAGAAGAAAATTTATATTTTGAATTCTGGGAATGAAATTTAACAATAAGTTTTAGTGAATCGCAATTCTCATCCCTGTTTAAAAAGTGAACTTTAGGCAATGCCACGAACATAAATTAAATAAGGGAGAGAGTCCTTTTATACTTTTTGTATTTTACTTCAGTGTAAATTTTGAACTTTTTCTGATTGAGACCAGTCTGTGTAATTATAAACTGCACAGACATATCTGCCTAAATGGTTGCATGCCACATCTGACTTTGGTTGTTAAGCCTTTAAAAATTATCTTAAATCAAGCACTGTGAGGCTTTGCTTTTTTCTTCTCAGCTAGGCAATTTCTACAGAAAATATTCTGCTGGGATGTTTTATTTAATTTAAAGATCATTTTAAAAATAATTGACATTTGTAGAGGGCATTCCACTTATAAATGAAGTCCTCTAGTATTGAGTTTACTTTTCCTTAATTCTTCTCAGTAATGTTTTATACTGTTCAGGGTCTTTTAGATATATTTTTAGGGTTATTTGTTAAGTTTTAGAAGGTTGTGTTTGTTCTAATTGCTGATAAAAATGTTTACTCATTCTCTATGAAAGCACAGTTGGATTGTTGCATATTTTGTTGCCCTTTAATACTGGTAAATATTCCCATTAGTTTTAGGAGTATTTACTTTCTCTTTTGGATTCTTGGGAATTTTTTACAAATATAGTAAGGTAACTTTCACCTTTTCCTTTCAGACTTGAATTCCTTTAGTATATCCTTCCTTTTTTTTAATTGAATAAGCTGCTACCTTTAGAACAATGTTGCCTAAATATGGTGCTAATGGGCATTGCTTTCTCATTGATCTTGCAAAATATTTCAACATTTCATCATGTGCCTTTTGCATAGCTATTATACATCAAATTTGAGTTTCATTTTAATTATAAGCATCCTGAAAGATTCTACCTTGAAACATTGATACCTTTCCTGAAAGTTCCTTAAGACCAATTATGTCAAGCAGTGTTTGAGCAAAGAAAAACAAGACAAAGTAAAGAAAAGCAGAAGAATGAGGGCAGAATCAGGGGCTCAGCTGGCACAAGGATGAGGCTGAAGAGTGCAGGCGGCCTGCAGAAGCTAGAGGTGTCTTGCAAACAGCTTCTCTAAACGGTGGTTCTCAACCTTCCAAATGCTGCAGCCTTTCAACATAGCTCCTTTAATATAACCCCCATCCATAAAATTGTTTTCATTGATATTTTATAACTGAAATTTGCTACTGTTATGAATTGTAATGTAAATATCTGATATACTACTCCTGTTGTATGACTACAAAGGGTTCATGATCCACAGGTTGAGAACCAGTGCATGGGTGCTCCAGAAGGGACACACATACTGCTGTTCTTCAGAGAAGTATACTGTGCAATGTTTATGTATTTCTTAAACTTCTAGTAAATTCTGTGTGCAACGAGAGAATTTTTATTGTCTTGTTTGGGGATGTGTTGCTTGCTTTTTTGTTGTTTTAAGACAGTGCCTTCAGTACCTTGTGTGGTGGCTTATACTATAATGCCTGCATTTGGGAGGGTGAGAGAAGAGAATTCCCACACAGTAAAGGCCAGAGTGGCCTACATTGTGAGCTCCAGGCCTTCTTGAGCTCCTAGATTTGCTTTTATAGATCTGCCAACTCAGTATTTAGCTGGCATTTGTTCCATGGCTGCCCTATCCAGCATTGTTTGAGTATATCAAGTTTGCTTTGTTTGCATGTTTTTATCTCTTTTCATGTCTTCAGCTGCCTTTTGGTTGTATAATGCACATCTTTAATCTTCATGATGTCCTGTTGTAACTCATGGAGAATGTAGGAATGTAGGAAATTTACAACATCATGCTTTCCATCATCACCCTCCTGACCTCTTGGTCCTTGTCATGCACTCTACTTCGCACACACCTCTACTATAAACAAAATATGACCTTCTGAAAGTTCTAATTTCCAATAATATACAAAATAACTTAAAATTTTTAAGCATCTAAATTGTTATTTAAATTCACTTAGACTTCTTTTGTCTGAGTTCCTCTATCAGTTGAAGCAACAATTAAAGCTACAGGCAGTGGGCGCTCTCTCTCTCTCTCTCTCTCTCTCTCTCTCTCTCTCTCTCTCTCTCTCTCTCTGTGTGTGTGTGTGTGTGTGTGTATGTATGTATGTATGTATGTGTGTGTGTATGTGTGTGTATGTATTTTGGACAGATGATGTTCTTTTGTGGCAGGTGCTTGCTATTTCTTTAATTTACTTAAATTAGTTCATTGCTGCAACTCGTGTGTTTAACTGTAATTTAGAACGATATAAAGTTTGCTTATGTTTTAGTTTGAATATGAAGTACCCCCAACAAATGGCTGGGATCCTAATTTAATCAGTGTTCAGACTTGGAGATCTGGGGCAGTGATTGGGTCATGTGACCTCTTACTTCCCAAAGGGATTAATCTACTGATGGGTTCATAGTTTGATATCATCCTGGGTAGGTGATGGGAATGTTAAGGGATGGGGTTGTACTAGAGCTAGAGGAAGTAGACCACTGTAGGCTTGTCCATGGGGCACTATATCTTGCATTGGTCCCTTCCTTTGTTGTCCTTCTGTACCTCCTGAGCATCAGGATCATGGATCTGGCTGGTCATGGAGTGGCACTTTTGAAAAGGTAAGTCAAAATAAATTGTTTCATCTATTGAGTTTCTCCAGAGTTCATGGCAGTGATGAAGTCCTGGTTAGCTTATATGCTGTCATGGAGTTGATGGTTGCTGTACGTTCTGAGTGTGTTTACCCTTTAGAGGTGGTGCTGCTGTTACATAGTGCTTGAAAAGTTTACTCTAGTGCTCCAGCATTGACACATGTGCCCTAAGTGATACCACATCCTTAATGGTTCTCATTGCAAGTGTTTGCAGTTGTCACTCTAAGTGGCTTGAAATGATGTGAAACTACGGTTTCTGTTCACATTGGTTAGGATGAGTATTGTGCCCCTTTCTGACTGCTTGTGGCCATTCTTCTCCAGTCTCAGCTGAAATGTCTTCAGTCACTTGTCACATATTGAACACAAAAATTTGCTAAGTTTACATTTTTTTTTTTTTGAGCTGAGGATCGAACGCAGGGCCTTGTGCTTGCTAGGCAAGTGCTCTACCACTGAGCTAAATCCCCAACCCCTGTTAAGTTTACATATTGTGTCATTGTCTAACAATCTGGACTGACAATGTCATTTGAAGTTTTAAATTCTGATGATGATCAAGGTGCACATGTGTGACACAATTTGTAGCTTTTGTACCTTTTTTTAAAGAAACTATTGTGTACTTCTGTGTTTTAGGCATACTCTCTCAACTTTTATTTTTTAATTATGATGCCCAATATGAGTGTCTAATGTAATATGCCAAATGAAATCTTAGCCATAATTAGCCACACTTACTCTCTTGGTAACAGTCACATTTCAAGGGTCTGATAGACATAAGGGACCCATAGTAACCAAGTTCAACATACAGGCACAGATCATATCACCCTTCACAGAAAGTTCTAATGATTAGTATTCTGTGAAAGTATTTATAGTAGTTGCATTTTAGACACACATCAATGATTTATTGTGAATATAGTTTTATGCCATAAAGTTAACTGACAGGGTTCATGCATTTTCAGCTCTATTTGTTGGAAAGACTATTGAGTGAACTAATTCATTGACATACTGAATATTAATTAGTAATTTATATACACAGTTATAAATATATACATGTTTGTCTTGATCTAATTTCCTGTCCTTCAGTCAGTACCATGTAGTCCTGAATATAATAAACTGATAGTAAATATTGAACTCAGTTGCTCTGTTATCCAGCATTTCCAGGGTCATTTTATTTTTCTGGAACCATTCTGCGTATTATATCTTTGCTAATTTACTTAGAAAATAAACATATAGGGAAACTGCATATTAACAGTACTGCCTTGCCTAGTCAATGAATATTTAACATTGTTTCACATAAATGGGTCATAGAATTTGTGTTCAGTTTTTATAGTTTAAAATTCTTCACATCACCTATTTCTGTGTCTTATAAAATCCATGTTATTTAGCAAATATTTTATAAACTCCTGTTTACAGCTTTGTGATGTATTATGTGTGTACATGTGTGTGGTATTTAAAACTGAACTGTACATAGATATTTTGACAAATTCATATAATTAATTTTAGTAATTATAAATATTTCTTCAGGTGTCCTGTGTTATAATCATGCATTTGTAATCTTCAAATTATAGTTTTAGTTCATTCCCATTATGATATGTTTTTACAACCTTTTCTTGCCTGTTGGCCCAGTGGAAACATTGGCACCAAATACACTCATGACCTGATTATAAGTTTCATGGTAACTTTAGTCAGATTGAGGTGCCCCTTGTATTATTTAGTTTGCTGAGAATTGTTCATGTTTGTACAGTATACCATGATTTATTTTGGGTGTATGTGGATGATATTAACTATAGCCTGCATTTTTTGTGCATTTGCCATTGTCCTCTCATCATATATACACTTATGCACATAATGAATGTGGATATGCATGTGCATAATTTGAAATTACTTTGTCATGTAGAGTACCTATTATTTTATAAGAAATCTGCTACTTGCTTCATGTAGTTTTCTTCCAAGACTTTTTTGCCACGGTTTTTATTTTGTCTCATCAGACACGTTAGGGGCATTTCCACATTTTTTTCACTTACTGCAAGTATTTATGGAACTTTGATATTGTTCTTTAAATATCTGGATAGCCAGTAAACTTAACCAATTGTATTTACCATGTTTTGAGTTTTTCCTGAAAAAAAAATGCAGGGACAAATTCTTTGTTTTTAATGTTTTATCTACTGCTTTGATTTTGTCAAGTTATATTTTTCAAAACATTTGGCCAATAAATTTAAATGGTGGTTTAATATTATAAAGTAGATATTTCTTTAGATGTCTGTTTTCATAATGAGACCATCACTATATATATATATATACCCAGAGCTGGGGACTGAACCCAGGGCCTTATGCTTGCTAGGCAAGTGCTCTACCACTGAGCTAAATCCCTAACCCCCTTTTATATTTTTTATAGAGATAATATGTGTGTTCTTACTACTCGATCAATGTGGCACATTTTCACTTTATTTTATTTTTATTTTTATTTGAGATAGATCTTGATTTATAGCCTTGGTTGTATTGGAACTTGCTAGGTAGAGCAGGCAGACCTGAAACTCACAGAAATCCATTTGCCTCTATCATCCTAGTGCTGGGATTAAAAGCATGCTCCACTCACAGATAATTATCAATCTTTTCAATGAGTAAGTTTCTTAATGTTGCTTGTTGTGTATTGTCAGGAGTCCCTGTTCTTTGTAGAATATTATTTTAAGATGTGTTAAATGTGTTTATGCTGTGGAACAGTTGTTTAAGGATGCAAAGATGTGTTGAATTCTTTTATGTTGCATTTGTTGAACTCTGTGAAGCTGTGATACTGTGCCTGTTTAAAACACCTGATGGTCTAATAAAGTGTTGAACAGCCAATAGTGAGTCAGGACAAAGTACAGGCCAGGCTGGAAGGCAGAGAGAATAAACAGAAGGAGAAATCTGGGAGGAAGAGAAGAAAGAAAAAAGAGAACAAAGAGAGGAGGACACCAGGGACTAGCCACCCAACCACACAGCCAGCTATGGAGTAAGAGTGAAAGTAAGTTATATAGAAGCAAGAGAAAAGTAAAAGCCCATAGGCAAAAGGTAGATGGGATAATTTAAGTTAAGAAAAGATGGCTAGAAACAAGCCAAGCTAAGGCCAGGCATTTATAAGTAATAATAAGTCTCTCCCTAAGTGTTTACTTGGGAGCTGGATGGTGGGCCCCCAAAAAGCCAAAGAAACCGAAGAGTAAAAATAACCAACAACAGTTCTTATCTGTCGTTCTTGTCAGCTTACCTCAGATTCAACCTTTATATCTGAGCTTCTTGCCACTTAGACCCCAGCTGCTTCTGTTCTTAGTATTTTTAGCTCCCTCATATGTGGTGATATTTTATTTGTGCTCTAACAAATAAAAGTTATCTGAAAATCAGAAGGAGGTGCTAGCCACTAGTTAACCATAGAGGTCTGAATGTCTGTACAGACAGACAGGAAGTGATAAAGCTGGATGGAAAGAGGAAATGACAAGGCAGGGTGGAGAGAGGAGCTTTCTGTCTTTCAGAGGAGTACTTGATTTTACTATAGCCAGCATACCTACAAAACACCAAAATGGCATTCTTTGCTTCTGGAACCCCAATTACAGACTGATGGCTATTGCTTCACTCTTAACTTATGGGCCTTTTTAAAATTTTATTTTGAACTTTCAAGCTCAATAAATTATACTGACTCTTCTTTATGTTGTTGGTTCTGTGTCTTGTCATGTAGTGAAGTCTCCATCATGGAGGCTGCACATCTCCTTTTTAAGTTTTACCCTGGGTTTTTGTTACTGCTCTGATTCTTTACTTCAATTTTTAATGACAATTTTAAGTACTACAAATATTTGAATAGTTGCTTTGTTGATTTCTGCTAAATTCAACTTTGGAATCATAGGGATCATTTTCTATTTCTTGTTTTTTTTATATAAATTGCAAGTAATACTTTGACACATTCAATTCTATATGTATATTTTGTTACTGCTGTAGAGGCAGTGGGACCTGGGATAATGGAGCCAATAAATGATGTAGACTAAAGTCTCATGCAATAGCCAACCTTCAGAGCATCAGACAATTTACACTCTGAGAGTTAAGATGAGCCACATTGTGGTGATATTTTATTTGTGCACCCCAATAAAGCTTAATTGAAGATCAGAGGAAAAAGCCAGCCTCTATATTAAACATTGAAGTCAGGCACACACCTTTAATCCTAACATTTGGGAGGTAGAGATCCATCTGGATCTCTGTGAGTTCAAGGCCACACTGAGGAACAGAGCCAGGCATGGTGACACAAGCCTTTAATCCCAGCACTAACCACATAGAGGTCTAGAGGTCTGTATAGACAGACAGGAAGTGATTTACCTTGGCAGAAAGAGGAAATGAGATAGCAGAACAGAAAGTCATATAGACATGGGTATACAGGAAGTAGGTCTTTGAGACTGAGGTGTCAGTGAGGTCAAGTTGTCTGTGGCTTTTCCTATTCCTTTGATCTCTGAGGTTTTTACTTAAATATCTTGCTCCGGGGTTTTATTAATAAGACCATTCAGAAATTTTTCTTACATTTGGTGCTCCAACATTTGTGGCATGAATTCACAAAAAAGCTGCTAGCCTGTGGCCTTGTACTTCCCAGCTCTGGCCCGAGCTGCACACAGTCAGTTGTGGTAGCCAAGCAGCTAAGATTTGGAGAAAGAGGCAGAGGCAGGAGAATCCTGAGTTTGAGGCCAGCCTGGGAGGCTTGCTGAGGAAAAGTTACTATCGGGGCCTAGCCAGGCCACAAATGGTGGCAGCAGGACCATGGTGTAGACGAATTTCTAAATGGTCTTAATAAATAAAAAACACAGAGCCAGAAATTTGAGTTAAAGCCCAAGAGAAAGATCACAGAAACAAGACAAACCACGAGCTAACCTCACTTCACTAATTCCACAGCTTCCAAAGAGAGTGACTTCCTGTCTACCCAAGCTTATATGCCTTGCTGTTCTGCCATCTGATTTGCTCTCTGTCTAGCTACATCACTTCCTTTTCCTGGCCAGCTCTGTCACTTCCTGTCTGTATAGGCCTCAGAACTCTATGGTTGGTACTGGGATTAAAGGCATGTGTCCCCATCACACTTGATTCTGTTCCCTAGTGTGGCCTTGAACACACAGAGATACTGCCTGCTAAGTGATAAGGTTAAGGGTGTGTGCTACCACTGCCTGACTTCTTTGTTTACTTAAAATGGCTTTCTATTTCCTCTGATCTCCAGGCCAAGTTTACTTATTAAAGCACAAATAAAATATCACCACACCATGGAGGCGACTGCGGCAGCTGCTCCGAGTTGCTGGCTGCTTCTCATTGTGTTGGTGGTGGCAGCAATGCCACTACTGGGGACAAGGACAAAGGGTTTCCTGCTGCTCGTTCAGATAACAACTGCCAAGACTGTCCTGTTACAAGAAAGCATTGGCAAAGATTGGTTTGGAGAAGTTTGGTGAGGCATGTGGCAGGGAGAAGTTGCTGTGAAGTTCTAGGGAAGAATGTTCGTGGTTCCAAGAGGCAGAGACTTATCAGACTGTGATGTCATGCCAAGAAAACATCCTAGGATTGATAGCAGCAGACCACAAAGACAATGAATGGCCCATGGACTCAGCTGTGGCTGGTGTTGAATTACCATGGGCATGGGTCCCTTCCTGGTTTCTTGAATAGATTCACTGTTACAGTGGAAGGGATGATCCAACTTGCTCTATTCACAGTGGGTGGTTTTGCCCATCTTCAGATGAAAATTGTTGGTACCCAAGGAAAGCCAGCTATTGCTCACAGAGATTTGAAATCAAAGACTATCTTGGTTAAGAAGAATGGAGCCTGTTTTATTGCAAACTTGGCACTGACTGTGAGACACAATGATTCTGCCACAGATACAATTGATATTGCTCCAAACCACAGAATAGGCACATACACACAAAAAAATTCTTCAGGGAACCATGACCACATCTAACAGCAACTTTGAAATCTCAAAAAAAAAAAAAATGATGAGATCCCACAGTGATGATTCCACATGGACTATGATAAAGCCATTAAGCAGATTAATACCACCCAAAGATCAACTTTAGACTACAAACTGCTTAGGATAATTTCTAGATGGCTAGCTGAGATGTTCACAATGATGATTCCATCAAGACAATGATAATACAAACAAGCTGACAAACACCACCCGAAGATTGGTTTTGGGCTACAAACTGCTCAAGACAATTTCAAGATGGCTAGCTGAGATGATCCAGCCCCTCAGACTATTTGAACAAGAACTTGAAACAAGCCCTGAACTTTCACAATATGCAGAGACTGGACAGTAAATGATAGTTACCTATCCCAGGACTTGACAATTAACCCAAATATTTTTTTTCAGGGTTGCCTAAAGATGCCTTCACCCCCAGACAGCAGAAAGTAATCTTAAGAAAACAATGCCCACATTCCCAAGAGGTAGGATGGGTGTTTTTTGAGGATGGTTGGTTACAAACTGTTAATTGATAATGGTTAGGAAAAGAAATCTAAACAAAAGAGATTAGATTCAGAGTTCTTGTTTTAAGAAAAGAAAAAGAAAAAAGAATATAGATAAGAGGTAGATTGTTGAATCCACTCTTTTCTCACATGTTTTGGAAGTTGTGTGTTTGTACTTCTTTCTTACTCAGTTAATATTATTTCCTTCTTGGGTCTCTGAGAGAGTTGAAGATTAGATAGTTGTAGTTACAGTTTTTCTTGTTAAGAAATTCAGAAAAGAAACTTACTAAAGTGGTGTAAAGTATTGGTGGAAGTATTAAGGTAACTCTACGTAGTTAAAAGGGAAGTTTATTCTAGAGAACTCTGCTCAGTCTACCTCCAGCATCTAGGACCCAGGAACCAAGAAAGCTGGCACATCCAGATCTCAGGTCTTAAAGGCTCCTGTCCTGGCACTGCCTCAGAGGCATGACAGTTACCGGAAGCCTCAATGGGATTAGTACTTCTAGGTCAAAGCTGGAACAGCTACCCACTACAGTAAAGTGTATAAGTTTGAAAGACATCAAAAGATAGTTTGGGTTATGCAAATTAGGATGGGGTAAATTAGATACAATTCTTTGGATTCAAAAAATAGGATGGATAATAGAATATTTTCTCTGAATTTGTCAAATGCAAATAAACTAGATATTTTTATGTATTTATTGCTTATATATTGAATATAATTACTGTACTTATTGTATATAGTTTTTCTTTTATTAGTCATAACTTTTTTGTTTTTTATTTTAGACAAAAGAGGGGAAATGTGATATTTTATTTGTGCACCCCAATAAAGCTCATCTGAAGATCAAAGGAAAAAGCCAGCCACTATATTAAACCGAATTCAGTTAATGGTAGCACACACCTTTAATCCTAGCTCTAACCATAGAGGTCTGGAGGTCTGTATAGACAGACAGGAAGTGATGCAGCTGGGCAAAAAGAGGAAATGAGATGGCAGAACAGAAAGGCATATAGGCATAGGTATACAATGGGTATACAGGGAGTAGGTCTCTTTTAAGACTGAGATGACAGTGAGGTGAGGTTGTCTGTGCCTTTTCCTATTCCTCTGATCTCTGCAGTTTTTACCCCAATATCTGGCTCCAGGATTTTTATTAAAAAGACCATTTAGTAATTCATGTTACACCACATGTATAAAGTATGTTATCCCAAGGACAAGCTGCATATGGTGAACAAGCCATATATGACAAAAATAGGCTTTTTTACATAGAGGCATATAAACAAATACCAATAGCCAGTTGCAATGAATAATCTGCATTAAACTCATTCCTATCCACTATACCTGAGATGGGCACAAAAACACATTTCAAGGACAGTTTCGTCAAAAACAATTGAATGTTTTTGAAGAAACTGAAGTCACAAGACTTTTGTCTATTTTTTTAGAGTTTTCTTACAAGCACTCAGAATTGTCCTCCAATGACTCTGTTCTTGGACCATGTTCTGACATATATCTAATTCTTTGTATGAAATTTTAAAGCACTTTGTATAACTTTTGGATCTTGTTCTTTAAGGAACAGTATGTTGTTCTCGGGAAAGTGGTTGATACCTTAATTGACATTTTCTTTGGACTTTGAAAGCTTTGATCTTTGTTAGAGTCATGAGGTTCTTTTGCCTCTTGCTCTTAACAAGTTTCCTGATCTTGAAACCTCACTTTCCATAAGAGTATGGAGGTTCTCTGCAAACCAGAGAACCAGAGCTTAATTCTCATATTCCTTTCAAGAATTACAGGTACAGGATTCCTGAATTTTTGGTGTTTAAAATCAACTTTTCAATGTCCTGTTCAGTTTCTGTGGCAGAAGGACATGCCTATAACTAGTTACTGTGATATGACTGGAGGCAGATGTTTTCACTAAGTAGAGGTATATAATTTTAATGTAGATGCTTTTTCATTAGATGCCCCAAGCACCATTATTAGCTGACCCTTTCTCATGCTTTTGAAGTAATTGTAATTAGGAATCTTTAACATTTGAATGTGTGCTAGTATATATAAGATACATAATAAGAATTACTATACATAGTGTGTATACATACATAGTGGTGATTAAAAAGAAAATGAATTTTCTTCTTTTTTTCAAGATGTTTCATGTTAAGTGTTTGCATATATTTTTGGCTAGAGGGTTTAAGGAATAAATTTGTAGTGAGGTATTTAATTGCAATATGCTAATATTATTGAACTAATAGTAATCACACATTAAATAAATGAAATTTAATTCCTGAAAGACTTGTGCTCCCATTCTACAACTTCCAAGGTTGATATTGCAAAAGACTCACAATGTCACCATATTAATAATATAGGTGCCAATTCATTTCCAAAAAATGTCAACTTCAATAGGCATTTGAAGCTCTAGTTTGATCTACACATTTCTGAATCTTGTCCATAATATAAGCCTGATTATGTGGATGTTAAGTTTGCTTGATTAAGGCACCAGAGAGCTGAATGTATTTTTAACCTAATGATGGTGCAGCTTATGAGTATAAAACATTTTTGATGAAATAAATATATAAATTGGCAGTTATGTTGGAAATACTCATTTGTCATCTTCAAGCAGCCCTAGTTCTCCTGGTTTTGAATCTATTGTGGAAACTATATTAGAGTCAAAGGTTAAATCTTCACAATTTTTATTCATAGTTTTGATATCATCAATAACCCACTTTATAATAACTATAGTTGGTTCATGTATCTCCGAAGGTTATAAAGATAGTAAAGGAATCAGCTGGAAAAAATTGTTCAATTTCTAGTTTCTGAGCATCCAATCCACTTGCAAGTGTTAGTGTAGTTGTAGATATGAGAGAAATACTACAGAGGACAAGTGAGCTACTTTCATTGCAACTTTTCTTTTCTGTTTTTAATTGTCAGTTTTAAGGTGAGGGCTATAGAAACATGTTCTTTAATTTTTAAAATCATAAATGGAAAAGATATTCTATAAGGATTTGTGTGCACTGGCTTGCTCCTGTGTATGATCATGTACGTGTATAATATTCTTTACCTATTTTTTTTTAAATAAGGCCATAGTGGTTATGAAGCTACCTTGAAAGGGTAATGAATTTATTTCATTTTTTGTTTAAGTTTTACATGAGCCTGTAATTAAGGAGGCAGGCAGCCATAGCATCACTCTAGAACTGTAGTTGATCTAGGGAAGGCTCTTGGTTTGAAGAAGTCTTACTCTTGGGGTTGTTAGAGATAAATGAATCTACAGATGACAGCATATCTTAATGTACATTGGAGTCATAGGATCACAGGTGTGAGATAATAAAAGAAAATGTAGGGAAAAAAGGCAATTGACACCAACAATTGTCAAGTGAAATGTTGCTCCTGAGAAATCAAGTGTGTAGTCTGTGAATACTGGAAATCAAGTCACCGATCACTCTCTAGTTGTGAAAGCAGCTTTGATACATAAGATATAGTGGAAAATTGCAGCAGCCTGATATGTGACAGTGTCAAATGACGTCTTGGCTGGAACAGTACCTGTTAGTTGCTGATTATAAATTGAAAAACTTAGTTTAAGGCTTATAACTTATTTGGTGATCACTTATCATTATCTCTGAGTAGACAGCTAATTAACTAAATACTTTTTAAAGGATATATTTATTTTCATGTTTTATTTATTTATTTATTCTCTCTCTCTCTCTCTCTCTCTCTCTCTCTCTCTCTCTCTCTCTCTCTCTCTCTCTCATCATTTATAGATACCTGTCTTCCTTAAGACTTGGGAGGCAGAGGCAGGAGGATCTCTGAGTTCGAGGCCAGCCTGGTCTACAGAGTGAGTTCCAGGAATGACACAAAACTACACAGAGAAACCCTGTCTCAAGAAACCCTGTCTCGGAGAAAAAAAAAAAAAGAGCATCCTTTGGGTGTATTGCAATAAGGTACTTAAAACTGATATAATTTTCCTTAGAGTTAATATTAATTCCTTTTTGTGTTATTCTGATAATTTTTTTATTTTATGTGTATGAGTGTTTTGATTGCATGCTAGTAAGTAAGTGCAGAGCCATAAAAGGCCAAAAGAGGATATTTGATTCCCTGGAACTGGAGTTACACACAACTGTGAACTGCCATGTGGGTACTGGAAACCAAAGCTCAGTCCTCTGCAAAAGCATCAAATGCTTTTAACCATGGAGACATTTCTCAAGAGCTCACACTAATTATTGAAAAACCAGTTGATTTTATATTTCATGACATTTCTATGTAGCTAGATGTAATTTTTTCTCAGAATAATAAGTTTTGTTCTGTGATGTTATTCCAAATTTTAGTCCAAATGGACTAAAACTATAAACTCCTCGGTTGCCAAAACATCAGAATAAGTATGCGCATAAGATTGTGTTCCTTCAGAAGGAGTAATACCTGCTGCTAATTCTGGAAGAGGCCATAAATGTGTAGCTACAATACTGATAACAGAGCAGCTTTGGTGTTGTAGTGTAGTACATTGTTTTCCATAAATAATGGCTGTAGTAAAGTGGATAATTCCTCATATGTGTATCAATAATGAACCTTTATTGAAAGACTAGCTCTGACTTGTACTTTATATAAAAGGCTATGTGCTTGTACAGGGTGTGTGTTTTGGAATCATAATCAGAGTTGAGGCTTTTAACAAGGATGGGCATCAGGCATCTAGTTCTCTAGTAAAATCCATCTTAAAGTATAGCTCTTAGGGCATGATTTTCAAACCAAGAAATTAATGTGTAGAAATGTTGAATCACCATGGAAATAGTCTTGAAATGATGTTTATCACTGGGGATGACAGGAAAAGATGCTGTATTATACAGAATGGAAAAGTGACAGTGATGGATGGAACCATTGCAGAATGGTACACACTGGGATTCTGATATTTTTATTGGTATCCATCTACTGTTACAAGACATAAAACATCAGAAGAGATGTTGCTGAGTACAGATGTCATGACTTCAGTTCTCTTTTCCTTTTTCCTCTCTAGCTCTGTCAGTGTGAAGGGAGCTCACTAGAACGTAATGTAACCCTTAGTGCATGCTGGGTTGTCTTAGGAGAACAGTAGTATATTGATCCATAAGGATTTTCATCATCTTCATTGAACTGAAAATCTGGGAAAGACAAAGTCTGAAAACAGAAGAATACCATTTTTATGATTTGATAAACAATTGCAAGTTCTACCTGGAATTTCATATGCAGTATTTTCTGTGTGTTCTGCTGAGGCTTAAGCAATTTCAAGTGCCTAGGTAAAGATGGAACACTGTTTATATTCATGTAAACTTTGAAATATCAGTTTCAACTAGTAATGGAATTCTCAGATGGAACACAAATTATTAGACAATGACAGCCTTTTGAGTGGGGAAGGAGAAATTGACAATTGAAGATTTCCTTCACTTATTCAGTCTTCAGAGTCAAATTGGATACACATTTATAAATTATATATTTAATGGTCAATCTTCAGCACAGTGGTTCTCAACATGTGGGTCATGAACGTCTTCAGGGTTGCATATCAGATATTTACATTGTGGTTCATAAGAGTAGCAAAATTATAGTTATGAAGTCATAACCAAATAATTTTATGGTTGGGTTCATCACAACATGAGGAACTGTATTAAAGGGTCTCAGCATTAGGAAGTTTGAGAACCACTGCTTCAGCAAATGAAGTCAGCTCCCTGAACTTCAGTTTCTCAATCTTTGAAGGAAAGATAATACCTACTTTGTCAGATTTCTATGGAATGGAAATAAAATAGGAACTTCATATGCATTAGGATTCGATAGTTGCTAGCAATTGTCATTATGGCCCTTTGCCATATTGAAGACATTTTCTCACCAAAAGTTGTTCTTTAATTCCAGCTATAAAATATTCTTGTAAACTTGAAGGAGTGGGCAGTCAGTGAAATAATTACATTCATACACTTTCCTCTGCCAGAATTTCCTACTGATTAAATTCATTTGCATATGCAAATTAAAATACTGTGTACTCATTACTTTAAATATGTTTTTCATTAGGTAAATGAAATGCTTATGGAAGGTGATATAAGTTTAAAAGCAGAATATTGTCAAAACAAGTTACAGAATAGATTTTCTTGAAAACACTTTTTAAGAAAATCAGTGTGTATTCATTGTGCATAGTGTAGAGCATAATGATAATTTCTTTCAAATACATCATGTGTTTTAACCATATTTACTCTTTTCTCCTTTCCTGTCCTGCTTGTCCCCTTCCGTCACCCAGTCTCCTAAGTTAGAGAAAACTCATCTGACATATTTCAATTAATATGACCTTCAGTTGTATCCATTTTCTTGAAAATTATGTAATTTTATTCTTCTTTATGGCTGAAAATAATTTGTATTTTCTTTATCCATTCATCTGTTAATGGACATCTAGGTTGGTTCTGTAATTTTACTGTAGGCAATAATGCTACCATTAATGTGAGCATGTAAATATCTCTGGGAAATATTTACTTAGAGTACTCTGAGTGTGTCAATATACTCAAAAGTATATTAAAAAGAGAGTGGGGGCATAGGATTACTCCTCTATGCATTCCCACCAGAAAGAGACATAGAAGTCCTCCATTTTAGTTTAAATGATTAAAATATCTGGGTTCCAGACTCTCTCACAACACTTTGCTGAACATCTTTCCCTTCTGAGTCTGTCTGAAGCTGACCATATTTAATTTATCATGAGTTGATGAAAATGATACTAATTGTGTTTCACTGTCACCCCCTCTTTCCCTGACAGGATTGCTCCAGGTCTTTCCTGCCCATCTTTTTGGTACTCATCATGATCTCAGACTCACACTCTTCTGCTACTTCATGTTTCTCAGGAGAGATGCACCTTGCTTGCTGATTCCCTTTTCCCTTCGTTATCCACAGAACCTAGATTTTGATGTCTCACCTATAGGAGGATGGTGTACTGGACATAATCTTTTCATGTGGGTTCAACTTCAACATATTCTCAGGTTCTTGGTCAAGACACTGTGATGACTCTTCTTGCTTGGTGCTTAAAGTTCTAGTTGGATCTCTGTGTTCTTTAAGGTTCTGCTACCTCTGCATTTACCATCTTGTGCATGCTACAGGTATGAGGTGATAGTTAATGTGAAGTGAAGCAGCTTTAAGTCAAGTGCTATGCATCTAATCTCACTTCTAGGGGGTACTTTAAATCCAAATGTAGAAATGCCCCTCATGTCCAGTAGGAGCAGCTTTACAGTGTTTTGCTTACTTACATTATACACATTGATGCTAGGGATGTCTCTGAGGGCCTTGATGAGACCATTGCTTTCATTACAGATGTTTCAGCATCTCCTGAGCTGAACTCCACACAGGTATGCATCCTGCCATTGCTAGATCATTTGCTGAGGTCTAGCCAGACCTTCTTGATGTCATCCCAGGCTTTAAGTTTTGTAAGTGGCAGCATGACTTTTTTGGCCTTTTTGTAATTATCAACCTTATTTTTAACCACCAAAGGAAGTGCATGGAGTCTCTCCATATGATGACCATTAGACACAACTAAAGCTAGTAAGTCAAAGACAGCCAGGGCAGAATAGATGACATACCACTTATGAGTGGCATTCATTCTGTATTTTCAATGATGTCAGGTTTTAGCTAGTGAAAACATGCTGTATTCCTCATACATACTTCCAAAGGCACCCTGGCCAGAATGATTGGTTCCATTATCTTGAACTCTGGGAATTTGAGCTAGAGAGCTACTAGTATCTCAAGACTCAGCATTGGCCTAAGGACCGGTTAATTCACTGGTGATATATAGGTGGCTGTTTTTTTGTTGTTGTTGTTGTTGTTTTGTTTTCTGTTTTTTGTTTTGTTTTCTTTTTTACAACGTGATATGAATGACATCCACAATAGCTGGGCAAATGAGAACCTTGAACAGAGGTGACAGAATGACTTTTTTTTTTTTTGTCAGATTACTTGCCTTTCCAGAGTAAATAAAGATGACTGTAGAAATGTGTGGGAGTGGGCAACCAATGACTGGTCCAACTTGAGACCCATGCCACGGAAGGGAGTCCACACCTAACACTGCCTGGATGGCCAGGAACCAGAGGCAGAACAGCCCAGAGTCCTAGGATAGAACTAAACACAACTGGCAAAATAAATAAATAAATAAATAAATAAATAAATAAATAAACAAAGTGAATGAAATGATTCCAAACGATATCCTGCTATACACATAGATCAGTGCCTAGCCCAACCATCTTCAGACAGGCTGCTGCTGGCTGCTGATGGCAACAAATGCAGAGAACAACAGACAAACATTAGGCAGAGCTCGAGGAACCACACAGAAGGGAGGAAGGATTTTAGGAGCCAAAGGGTAGAAGACACCAGGAAAATACACCCCACAGAATCAACTAATCAGGGCTCATAGTGGCTCACAGAAACTAAAGCAACCATCAGGGAGCCTGTATGGGTCTGATCCAGGTCCTTTGCATATATGTTGTGGTTGTGTAGCTTGGTGTTCTTGTGGGAATGAGGGTGTCTCTAGCTCTTTTGTCTGTTCATGGGATTCTTTTCCTCCTACTGGGTTGCCTTGTCCAGCCTTGATATGAGGGTTTGTGCCTAGACTTATTGTAACTTGTGCTGATTTCGATGGATATCCCTGGGAGGATTGTTCTTTTCTGAAGGGAAACAGGGGAGGATTGAATCTTGGAGAGAAGGGATGGGGGGCAGGGAACTGGGAGGAGTAGAGGGAGGGAAAACTGCATTTGGGATACAATGTATGAGAGAAGTATATATATATATATATATATATATATATATATATATATATATATATATATATATATATATATATATATCATGATGGAGAAAGGAGGTCAAGCTCCTCTCCACCCTGTTGCCCCTTTGGAAAAAGATTTAAAAAAAAGACTGAAGGATTAAACCAATTTCTTTGAAGGAAAGGAGTCTTCATTGCCCTGTGGTAAAAACCTGCTTGGTATCGTCGAGGTACTGGTTTCAGTTAAACTTTCAAAAACACTTTGAACAAGTATCCTAGAAGTACAAAAATATAGAGTGTTCTTCATCATGCTGAGATTATTTCCCCCAGTTGGTTTGAATGAAATGTGCTCTTTACATTGGTAAATTCTGAAAATATATAAAAATGTTAATCCTGTCAGTGCCTGGGGCATATGAAAATTATTGGCTAATAATCTCTATCCTTGTGTCAATTGCTTTGCTTTTAACACTCTGGGATGGGCACATTATCTTTCTTCCAAAGTTTTATTTCGAAAACAAAAACATTATCTTACTTTCAAAATTTTAGTTCAAAAACAAAGAAGTTTATGTCATTAGATCTCTGCATGATGGCACAGAGCCCCACAGCATTGCAAAGGCAGGAATATTGCACTCTATTATTTGGGGTTTTTAAAATGATGGAAGTTTTGCATGGTTTCAAATAAAAACCACTCCTGCTGGAGTTAGTAAACTTGCTGAATCTTAGATAATATGTCCAGCAATTATTCAGAAGGATTATAGGAAAAGAATGACTGTACAAGGAGGTAAACTCTTGGGACACTGGAAATGCTCACAGAGATGTGGATGATAAACTTCCAATCCTCTGAGTTAATTTTTCTGCTGACACTGATTGTAACCATTTCTGGAATATTTTTAGACACTTCTTTTGGTTACTCAATAAATTGTGTTGAGTTGAACTTTGATAAAAGCCCTAATAGGAGCATTGTTTTCTGTAAATTTGTAGTTAAGGGATCAAATATTTGCAGCATCAAACACAGGGGAAGCTAAATGAGGTGATTAGCAATAGAAAACAAGCTGTGCAGAATTTAAGTAGTGGAGGTTACAATAGAAAGGGACCATTTATAAAATGACAATGAGGAGAAAAACAAGAATAGTTGAGTAGTATAGTGTAGTCTCCTCCTGCAAAAGTAACAAGGCATTACCCAAGAGAAGAGGAAGGTGGGGTTAACAGATTTTTGAAGGAAAGGATTGCCCAGAGAGAGCAGGTGTATCATCCATACACTGGCTCCTTCTGCCTAGATATAGATTCAGTAGTAGGATTGCAGATCATACAATGCTTCTATTATTATTTGTTATTCATATAGAATTTCTACACTAACTGCCATGGTTTGCTAGTTCACATCCAACCTATCAGTGATCCATGCTGATCAGCCTTACCAACACTTGTTTTCTGCAGTCTTTTGTTAAAGGTCTTACCTAATGAGGGAAGGAGACAGCTGTACTGTCTTTGACTTGCATTTCTCTGATTGGTGATGGTAACAATTTTCTTTTTTTTTTTTTTTTTTTTTTTTGGTTTTTCGAGACAGGGTTTCTCTGTGTAGCTTTGCGCCTTTCCTGGAGCTCACTTGGTAGCCCAGGCTGGCCTCGAACTCACAGAGATCCGCCTGGCTCTGCCTCCCGAGTGCTGGGATTAAAGGCGTGCGCCACCAACGCCCGGCAAGGTAACAATTTTCTTAAGGCTGTTGGTTATTGCATGTCCTTTTTTGAAAAAAAAATGTCTTTTAAGATCTATGGCCCCTTATAAAATTTGGTTGTTTTTCTGTTGAGCCTATAGTATTCTTATATATTCTGGTCAGATGGAAGTTAATACATATAGATTATGTCCTCACTCTATTGCTTCTGTACCATTGGGTGCAGACTATTTCATTAGTACAATCATATATGCTTATTTTTACTTGTTTCTTGTTCTTTTAAGTCTAATTTTCTTAATTGTGTATGTGTGTACGTGGGGGGGCAGTGGATATACAGATGTGTGTGCTGGCACCCATGTAAGCCAGGGACATCAGCTCTTTCTAGAGTGGAAGTTGCAGGCAGGTGTGAGCTTCCCAAACTCAGGTCATCTGCAAGAGCTATAAGCTCTGTAATTGCTTAGCCATCTTACAAACTTCTTGTTTCCTATGTTTTTGAGTTTTTTCTCTTAGCTGTACTCCCCTTTCTCTACTGCTATTCAAATTCTCCATGTTTTAAAGACATCTCATTAACTTAATTTGTTCTGAGAGTCTTTTTTTTAACATGTTCTTCACATTGGCCATAAGCTGTCATCTGATAGCTTTGTCCTTCTCATTCAAAGAATTAAAAAAAAAAACTTGCATCTGTTCTTTATCTTATCTTTCCTTATGGGACAGAGTCACCATCATAGTCACCAAGAGGGACCGACTCATTAAGGCAGTTATCTTGGACTTCCAGCATCCAAAATTGAGAGATAAGTTGCTATCCTTCAAATATCCACTTTGTGCTCTGTGACTATGGCAGTTCTATCACTGTTCACATCAGCCTTACATGGTGTCAAAGACAGGAAAAGCTACCTAACAGATATTTGAGATGGTGGCTGCTGTGGAAACACTGTAAATACGTGTTATTCTCGCTGGTTAATAAAAAAAACTGACTGTCCAATAGCTGAACAAGATAAGGTTAGGCAGAAGAGCCAAGCTGAGAATGCTGGGAGGAAGAAGGGTGGAGTCTGAGGAGTCAGAAGCAGAAGCAGGGAAAAGTAAGATGGACATGCCATATTGAGAAAAGGTACCAAGCCATGGAGCAAAGTATAGATAAGAAATATGGGTTAATTTAAATTGTAAGAGTTATATAGCAACAAGCCCAAGCTATTGGCTGAACATTTGACTCTGAATGGTTATTTGGAGCAAGTGGTTGGGACAGGAAAACTCTGTCTGCAGATGGCTTTGTTCAAGGAAATGAATTACAGTTTGTCAAGCATGAAGACAACATTTTTTAAATTCATTTAGGGACTGACACAAACAATGTGATGCCAACACAGCAGAGACAGATAGCCAAGAAACCTACCTACCTACAAACTCAGCCAACCCTTATACCAGTGAGTTTTTGAAAGCATGGGCTTCTGCTTTCCTCCATTTGAAATAGGACTTTCTGTTATAGTCATCTTCTACCTCTTTGTAAGTTTTAACATTTGGGAAAAGCTATTATGCTCTTCATCCCTAAAGAAAAGAAACATTCAAAGCAAAAGGTGCAAAAACCTGTTACCCAGAATTAACTTAGACCAGTGGTTCTCAACCTATAAGTTATGACCCCATTGAGGTTCATATATCAGATATCCTGCACATCTGATGTTCACATTATGTTTTATAACAATAGCAAGATGAGTGTTATGAAGTAGTAATGAAATAATTTTATGGTTGGGGGTTATCACAACCTGTGAAACTATATTAAAGAACTGCAGTATTAAGAAGGGTAAGAACCACTGATTTAGATAATAAGATCTAAACTTTTAGCCAATATCCAAAATAGAGTGACATCAGAAGCTCTTTATAGCAAGTAAATGCATGCTTGGAAATTACCATTGTTAAGCTTGATTCAATCTTACAAATCTAAAAAGATACTGAATCTTTCATGTGGAAAGACCTTGAAGATATAAAGAGCTATGCTGCAAGTGGCTTGTAGTACACAATGTGGAAAAAATGAGAGCTTTTGATAATGACAATATTTGAATGAAGGTCAACAAGAAAATAAGGGTTGCAGTTTTATCTCCACAATAAGTTAACATAATAAAGTGAAAAATCTGAATGAGCCTATAAGGGATCCTCAGTAAATAAAAGAAGACCTCATCCTGACCAACACCTTGATTTTAGCTTAGCTAGTTTCTGAGAAGAGGCTCACTTTCTGCACCTTAGCTACTGAACTATGGATTTATTCCATAGTACTAGACACATAGCTTACATTATGGGATCAGAATGAGTTACTGCTGTTTTTTAAAAGTGAAACTGTTAATAGCCTTACATTTAAACAGAACATAGACACCAGAGATTGGGAGACTACCAGGATGGGAGAGAGAGATTCTCAGCCTTGAACATATCTCTCAGTGGGTATGCAGACACCGGAGATGCTTCCTATATTAGTTACTTTTCTATGACTGTGATAAAACACTATGACAAGGATTATATAGAGAAAGGTTTATTTTAGATTAATTTTGGAGGGATAAAACTGTAATGATGGGAAAGAATGGCAGCATCAGCTGTCATGGTAGAGCAGGAACAAGAAGTTCTAAGCTTCTTGCTCCTCAATTATAAGCACAAAGGAGCAGGCAAACTTGATGTAGGTGAAGCTTTTTACTCCAAATGAAGTACTTCCTCCACCCAAACCCCCAAACAGCATCATTAATGGGGAACTAAGGATACATTTCTCCTTCAAACTACCAGACTGCCAATAGTAGTTGAGAAGACAATTATGAAGAACAGGTGAAGCAGAGCCAAAGAAAACCTGGAATGATCCTCTTGTACACTGTAAAGATTTGTCATTCAAATTGGTTTATTAAAATGATGATTGGCAAGTAGTCAGGCAAGAAGTGTAGGTGGGGTGACCAAACTAAGAATGCTGGGAAGAGGGGCTGGAGAGTTGACTCTTCCAGAGGCCCTGAGTTCAATTCCCAGCAACCCCATGGTGGCTCACAACCATCTATAATGAGATCTGATGCCTTCTTCTGACATACAGACATACAATGCAGGCAGAGCACTGTATACATAATAAATAAATAAATTTTAAAAAAGAATGCTGGGAAGAGGAAGGGCAGAGTCAAAGATACTGGCAGATGCAGAGGAAGCAAGATGAGAATGTTGTACTGAGAAAAGATCCCAAGCCACATAGCTAAACATAGATAAGAATTATTGGTTAATTTAAGTGTAAGAGCTAGTTAGTAATAAGTCCGAGCTACTGACTGAGCATTTATAATTAATATAAGCCTCAGTGTGGTAATTTGGGAAGTAGATGCTGGGTATTTGGGAGTTGCTGGAGGGATGGAAACTTCTGCCTACCCCAGCCCTTCAATATGTGACTTCAGAAGACTTGAAAGCACTGTGCCTTGCAGTGACATATATACCTCACAAGAGATAAACATGGAGGCACTCAATTAGCTGTTTGTGGAAAAGCATTGAAAGGTTCTGCCTCCCTTCATTACTGCCTGTGGTAAAACACAGTGGAGGCATAAAGTAAGGGGGAAAATGGTGAAAAAGAACTGGACTTTGGTTTTTTTTTTAAATTTTCAGCCTCTATAAAGAGCAAAACTACCAAGAGTTTTTTTTTTTTTGTTGTTGTTGTTGTTGTTGTTGTTTTAATACTCTAAATTGAGCATAAGAAAAAGGGTGAATAAAGAATTGCTCTGGACAGGGATCGGCCACAAAGGAGACAGAGGCACTTAAGGAGATACAGTTTACACTCTGGCCTGAAGATTGCCACATACCATTGTGGCTATGTAGCTTGAAATGTACTGGTCAGGTGGTCAAGTGGGAATGAGCAGAAAGCCTGGGCCAGATCTTTTATTGTGGTCCCTATGGGGAAGGTAAAATATGGCAGATCAGTCTACTTTGGATTGATTCATTTGAACTGCCTTGGTGGGCTTGGGGCTACCAGTTTATTTTTCATGTCTGGAACTCGAACTCTGGCCTCCTGGAGGTTAGGAGTCAGCTGTGTGGAAGGAGACTGATTTGGGGTAGATTAGTTTGCATAGCAAAGGTGTACAATGTGTAGACTCCTTATCTATTCCTTAGATTACACACCCCTGTGGATCATTCTCTACTCAGCCCACAAGCCTTTATTCCATAAATTACAATTAAGGGAGAGAAAAAAAACACAATGATGATATATGGTATGACTAAATCATCTGAAATTTGGGAGGCTTGGAATTGTATATATTGTCTAGTAGAATGAGATCCAGTCAAATCCACTGAAGACATTTCACTTCAATTATGTTGGGGATATCTTTTTCTAGGAGAATCGTTGCTAGCTTGGACTCAGGGCTCAAAGGGAATAGAAATTATAAGGAAGTTTTCAATGACCTCAGAGCCTACTACAAGCTACCAAGCTAATAACACTACTCTGCTTTAAACACTTGGTTGCTGTCATGAAAAAGGAAAGGAGGTTCTGGAAGTGGAAACTAAAACCCAGAGTGCTGAACCTGGAAAGCAAGTGATCCACAGATATCAAAACCTGTACTTAATATTCTCTGGTTTCTTGCACAACTTCTAAATTGTCAATGTTTTCTAAAAAGCATGTACTTGTTGCAGTCTACACAGATTAAGCTTTTGAAGCAGAATGTATTCTGGAGGCTAAGAATAGTTCTGATGGGGCAGAAGGAAGATATTAAGCCAGCTGTCATTAGGAATGACATGATTAAAGGTACAGTAAAACCAAAAACGCATTTCAGGGAGATAAACCCCATGGTTTTATAATTAAGACCTAAGGAACAGACATATTGCTAAGAAAGATTATCAGGGAATGTCACAGGAAAAAGGAAAATTATTTGTTAGACCTCTATGTGGGTAATTGGTGGGAAGCAATTAGCAATGGCATTTACCACAGCATATCGTTGCTATTTTTGTATTGCTAAGTACTTATTGATGAAATAGGTTAGTGTCTGTTTATCATAATATAGCACATCTCATCTGTTATGTAATTTTTAAAGTGTGAACCTTCAAAATTGGAATCATCATAAGACTTCTGTGTTTTCGTTTAAGTATATATTTATTCTACCTTCTCCATTCTGTGAATGGTTCATAAACCAACATCCAGAAGAAGGAATGGAAGGACAGAATTGATTATAATGGTGTAGAAAGCACAGTTGTCAGAGTACAGGTAAAAGTGGGGGAACGATGTAACTACGTACCTGGGCCTTGCCAGCAACAAGAGAGCATTTGCTGTGGGTTTTTTCCTTTCTTTTTTCTTCTAAATTGGGTTTCTTTCAGGGTGTTTGTGAGATTCCTCATTTACTGAGAAAGGTGACAGGTCCATTGTCACAACCGCTGAGTTCATGAAGGAAAACAGATACTCCATCTACAAAATGAATGCAGCAACTACAGGTTAATTAGATTCCCTTTCAGGAGATAAACGTCAAGGAAAACACTATGTCTCATGTACCTGGGGACTGATGTGGCAGATACACAACAGGAGCTGCCTTGATTGTTGAGCCACAGGTCTGAGCAGTGGATCTGTGTTGCAAATATTTGACCTTACACACCACTTTCAGAGCAGCCCAGCAGAAGCTTTATAGCCTCCAGATTTAATAAACACCCCTGCTACTCTTTATGCTCAGATGCAAAAGGCCGCAACTTCAATATCTGCTTGGGGGCTATTTTCTGTCATTTCCTCTCAGCTGTGGAGTCTCTACTGGTATGAAGCAAAATATTTAACAGGAATTTACAAGTCATTTGCACAGGATCAGACTATTCACACAGTGACTAATTGCTTTGTTAAGGACATGGTCTGGGGTATTATATGATTTTTTTTTTAAATCATTTCAGTACAGAGGACTAAGGGAATCTAACCATGTGATATACCAGAAGAAAGCTTAATTTTTATGCATTTCCTAATTTTGAACAGTCTTTATCCTAGTGTCTGGGATATCTTTGAACTTGTGTCCTTTGTCAGTTGAAAGCGTAGCCTTCTTTTATCTCGTCTACATTAAGGCAGCTATGATATCTTATTTCAAATTTATTTGAATGACATGTGGTGAGTTGATTTATTTCTTCTGTCAAATTTAACCTCAGAGAAGCACAGGGTATGAAATGGATGAAGTTAGGGTTCATTTTCACATGCTTCCCACACTATGACTCATGGAAACCCTCATAGCATCCCTCATTGCGTCCCTCACCTTTCCCCAGAAATGAACACTACTATTAGTGTAGTGTGAGTAGAGGCAGAGCTGGATATCATGGAGGTTTGTCTCCATCATCCTCAAGGTATATGTTGAACACAGCATGCCTTGGGCAGCTAGCTCACCACCTCCACTTAAGAAGGAGCTATTTGTATTAAGCAATGAACCCTAGAAATGCCTAATTTTAACAAAGCCAATCTCCCCCCGTGGGGGAGGGATGTCTATAATTGTGACATATTATTTCACTAGATGTTCCATCTAAACACTTCCAATTTTTTTTAACTAATGTATAGAGAGAATCTCAGACATGTTTCCTCACGTGGACCCTAGGCCTCTGGCCACCACTGGCAAGACTAGGTATATTGATCCCTGGACTACACTGTTCATGATATTTACAGTATATAATACCAGCTATCTATCTCTCAGCATGAACCATGCAGTCTAGTGAGTGTTTCTATACAATTCATATATTTGTATTCATACTTACATATGGATAGAGATTGTTGGGTATGGTTTATTTTATATATGTATTACAAATCTAAATTATACCCTTACCAGCATGACTGAAGTGTCCATTTGTAAACATCAATCCCCCCACCCAAATGGTGAGAAAATATGTATACCACCTTCCTTACCTAGTTTCTAATGAAACTGACCTAAGAATCCACTGAACACTTTTGTTGTTGTTATGTCCAGTAAATGTTTTTGGTTGGTACATGTATATTGGAAATTTTCTTTATTTTGTTGTGTATGTGAATGTATGGTGTATGTGCATGTGTGTGTTGGGGGATTGCATATAAGCAGATGCCCTGGGAGGATGCTGGGTGTCCTGTTCTTAGTCTCTTAAAACAGAATCCATCACTGCACCTGAAGCTAGGCTGGCAGCCAGCATGACATAGTGATCCTCCTGTGTCTGCCTACTGTAGTGCTGGGCTAAAGGGTGCATGGGGGACCACTCACGGCTTTTTATCTGAGTGCTGGGAATTTGATCTCTGGTTCTTGTGCTTTCACGGCAAGAGTTCTTATCCCCTGAACATATCCCCAACACCCACCCCACACACACTGGTTATTTCTTAATTAATCTTTCCTAAGTTTGCTGTCAAGTGAAAGTAACATGGCTGAGAGATTCTCCCATTAATTTATTCACTGTAACAGTCTTTCCCCATAGAATTGAGCTATTGGAGTTATTTTCTCTGTGACAGTAGATTTTTCTCTTCATTTTATGTTCAGAGTTCTTTGTATTATACATTTCTGTGCTAATGCGCAAAATTATAGCTCCTCATGCTCTTAACATGATCTTACAATGGAAGTGTTCTGTCATCTATTCTGTATTATGACAGCATCTGTACATTTCACATAGAGGATATCTTTAATCATTCAAATTTCTAATGTGTTCTACTGGGATGTTGATTAGAATTGAAGTAATTCATTCCTGGAAGCATGCACTTTTCTGTATAGTTTTTCTTAATGTACTATTCAAGAGATTATAGCTATAATTATTTCTGCTTTTCAAAGCAGTCATTGTTTGCTACATCAAAATATTGATATAAACATATGATGTATCAAACAGTTTTGTATTTATGTATCAAGAGGTTTATATCCATACAATTTATTCTGATAATTTAAGTGTTCTATAAAGGTAAATACTTCTTTTGTGATTTTTCTAAAGTCCTTAGATTTATCTTTCATTATCTTGTTTGCACAAGTAATAAAAATGTTGGGTATTTTCAGCTATCCCTTATTTTGTGTGTGTGTGTGTGTGTGTGTGTGTGTGTGTGTGTGTGTGTGTGTGTGTACTGTATGCGTCTATATGTGGGTATACCTATCTGTCTGTGTACATGTGGAAGTCAGAAGTTGCCTTAAAATGTTTGCATATTCTGCTTTTTCAAAAATAACTTTATACATGAGTTCATTATATCTTGATCATTTCCATCTTTTGTCCCCTCCAAATTCTCTCCTTTCCCCAACAACCCTTCTTTAATATGTGATCTCTTTTAAATTCAGTTAGTGTGTGTGTGTGTATGAGCCTATGTTTAGAACTGACCATTTAGAATTTGGAGCTCATGCCTAGGGAAGATTGATTCTCCCTCAGGAGCCATTTACTGCCAGTAGCTCTTCCCCTGGGAGTGGGCCTTGTGGTGTTTTCTTCTACCCATGCTGGCATGTTGATTGGTGTAGTCTTTGCAGTTCTTGTGCAGCCAGCCATATCATTGTGAGTTCATGGGTGCAACAGCCATGTTCTTCCCAGAAAGCACTATGTAGCAATAGACAATACCTGTTCTCCAGATCTTGCAATCTCTCTTCCTGCTTTGCCAAGATGTTTTTTGATCCTTAATTGTAGGGGTTTTCTTATATGTAAGTCATATTTGGGACTAGGGACTCCAGAGTCCCTTATTCTTGGCATTTTGACTAGTTACGAATCTCTGTAACAGCCTCCAATCTGCTTTAAAATAATCTATAATTAGATTTGAAAGCTTCAGTACTCTATGGATATAAGGATGATCATTTATTTAGAAGACAGTTACTAACTATTGTAAGTTTAGTAACATGGCAGTAGTAGGTTCTTCTCTGGGGTCTCCTCCAGTCTCAGGTTCTTAGTTAGGTTTATAATACCAGGCATGATTTCCTGTTGTTTAATCACTGGCAGTGAGGGTGCACCTGAATCTACTGCTGTTTCAGCTACTGACAGCAGCTCACAATCACTGCCCCAAAGTTCAGGCCAAGGCCTGGTGGGACTTTTGCACCCTATTGGAATTGCCTTTTGCCACTGCCACCAAATATAGGTTTAAACTAAATCTCTATTATGCTATTTATCAATAAAGACTAGGGTGTCAGATCCAGGGTGAAAACCTGCCAACTCGGAGAGGCTGAGAAGCAACCAGGTGACCTTCTTATTTAGCCAGAGACCCAGCAAGAATGTCTTTCCATCACTCCAAACCAAAAAAGACTGCCAGATTCCAAGTCCCTCCCTACTACTTCCTGTGCATACCTCTATCTGTCTTCTGTACTCCCTCTGACTTTCTATGACTATTTTCTGTCAACTAGTTGCTGGCTCTGCCTCCTGACCCAAGTTTGAGTTTAATTAACACAATCTTGGAGTTTACTATGGGATCAAATATCCTGCAACAATTTCCTCCAATTGAATGGATATTATGTCCAATCAGACTGCTGTTGGTTCTATTGCCATTATTGTACCAGTCCAGTTGTTATGGTGAATATGCCTTACAGCTGGATAGAAATATTGTTAACTCTTCTATCTTTTGCTTTTTTGAGACTAGGAATATCATCAAATGTGGTGCTTTCCAAACCGCCTTGACCAAGAACCCCCTGCAACTCACCCATCATCCTTTTCTCTCCTCCAATGTTGGGGTTACAGATTAGCTCTGCCATGCCTGTCTTTTATGTATGTGCTATGTATGCATCTAAATATTTGATGCTCCACAGCAAATACTTTACTCACTGAGCTGACTCCCAAGCCTGTTTTCTCTTATTTGAATAACATTATTGTAAGGGCTTTGCATGATGATACTTGACAATAACCCAAGCACAAGTCAATTAAAACCAGCAAGTTCATGGGTTCCAAACCAGCCTGAGCTAGGAAGTTAGACCCTCTGTCAAAAGCCAAAAGTCTTTACAAGAAACAATATTTTAATGTGGAGCACAAAGCAAACACATGTTTAAAAGATATTTATAGCAAAGCAGGAGGGTCCCTGTGTTTCATGTACAGGTGCTGCTCGATATCTTCCACTTCTCTCTTCTTGAAATGATAAATAT